>NC_041389.1:372463222-372498269 GCF_002162155.2 Triticum dicoccoides | reverse complement strand
ACCCGGCGGCGGCGGGCGGCGCGTGGGCCGGGAGGGCCCCGGACGGGCTCGCGGGCCCGCGCGGTGGAGACGGCGGTGGGGGCGACGTGGCAAGCCACGATTGGATGCGGGCGCGGGCGGACATGTCCGGGCGGCGAGTGGACGTGTTCGTTGGCGGGAGGAGGAAGAAGTTAGGGTTTCATCGAGGAATTTCGGGGGAGGGGGGCTAATTTATAGGTAGAGGGAGCTAGGAGGCTCCAAATGGGGTGCAGTTTTCGCCCACACGATCGTGATCGAACAACCGAGGGCATGGAAGGGGTTTGGATGGGTTTGGTGGGCTGTGGGGAGAGGTGTTGGGCTGCAACACAAAAGAGGCTTTTACGGTTACCCGGTTAACCGTTGGAGTACCAAAGGACCTCCAAATGGCACGAAACTTGACAGGCGGTCTACCGGTGGTATACCAAGGCCGCTTGGCAAACCTCGGGCCATTCCGAGAAAGTTTAACACCCGCACACGAAAAGAGGCAAAAGCGGGCGCCGGGAAACATAGGAGTGCCGGATCGCAAAACGGACAACGGGGAAAAAGCTCGGATGAACGAGACGAACACGTATGCAAAAAGAGATGCACAAGATGACACAATGTAGATGATGATATGGAAAAACGCAACACGCAAGCAAACGACATGGAAACTACGGCGAATAACTGGAAGACACCTGGTGCATCGAATCCGGGGCGTTACAGTGGCAACTTAAATTCACATCTGGGTGGACTGAGGCACCTGGGGAACCCAGTGTTGCCTGTATTTTTGGAAATTCCGGGGTACCGTGTGATTCTCCTATGGACCGCCACCCAGGCTCAAAGGGATCATGAGATTATTCATGCTAGAAACTTCCGTGTGCAGACGCAAGCTACTATGGGCTCTAGAATAGTTGATTAAGTTGTGTGAGCTCTTGACGAGGTAGACTAGTAGATGTAGTGGGTTGTAGGTGGTACTGTCTACCCGGGGTAGAGAGTTAATGCTTCTTAAAGACTGTGTCTCGGTCATCCGTTCCTCAAACACCATGTAGTGCAAGAAAACCAACGGAGGAGAACGAGTCTTGCGGGGAAAAGTGTGCAAACCTCTGTAGAGTGTACAAACTAATCATGGTTAGCCGTGTCCCCGGTTATGGACGTTTTGAGTATCTAGTACCTGGATTATCATGTGAATCTCACCATGTTACTTAATTTAATCTTGTTGGGTTAATGATGTTACTTAATTGGGATTGAGTTGGAGGAACCTTCTCAATGTTTAACAACCACCATGATAGTTAAATAAAATTTATTCCTTTGTTGTAGGGAAAATTTGGCTTTATGCAAAACAGTAACCATAGAGCTTTCCACCAGCCATATATGCATGTAGTGATAGCATTATACTGTTCATTACTCTCTATGTGTTACATTGCCAACATATTCCATGTGCTGACCCGTTTTCGGGCTGCAACATTCATGTTGCAGACTTTTAAAACGACGAGTAAGGTGCCTTAGGTCGTGGTCTTATACTCAGTGATACCGTTGGAGTTGATGGACTCGCTTATCTTCCAAGCCTTCCGCTGTTATCGTTATTAGATGGCCTTAAGCCATATTTATTGTAATAAGTTCTCTCTTGACACATTTGTTGTAATAAGTGTGTGATTGCTACTCTGTTATAAATCCTTCAAGTATTGTGCGTGTCAGCATTACCGATCCAGGGATGACACTGATGCACAGAGATCAGACTGTTTGAGCTCTGGTCACTACAAGATGGTATCAGAGCACACGCTGACTGTAGGATACAACCACTAAGCTAAAAAGCCCTAGATCACTACTCTCTCTTCTCATTTCTGACTCCTCATCTTTTTTACTCTTTTAGGATGGAGGATGCAAGGAACAAGTTCACGCAACCGGATGAAGATACACCCTTTGGACGCCACTTGAAGGAAGTCCCTAAGTACCTGAACATCGGAGTACCAAGCTTCACCGGGACCTACATCACCACTTTACCAGAAGAGGAGCGTTGGATGATTCAAGTTCAAGTTCCAGGAAAGACATTCATGCCCGTAGAGTTTTCTTTTGATGCACCAACCTGGAGTCTAGGAAAGAGCATGGCAGCCCACATCACAATGGGACGCATTGGAGAAGTTTACCACAAGGATCTCAAGGATACTATCTACCAGATTTGTGGGCGCCGAGATGAGCAATGGGAGATGATCAGCACCAGGAAGGATAGATCAATTGCAGCTTTCATCCAGGAGTTAAACCAGCACATCCGTCGCCAGGAGAACCAGATGTGCGCAGGCATGATAGATCTAAAGAAGGCTATGACCAAGATCACAGAACTGGAGGAAGAACTTAAGTCTACACGTGATGGTTATGAGGAGGAAATAACAACACTTGTGGAGAAGAATGAAGATCTGAAGAAGAAGCTAAAAGTATTTATGGGATTTCCCGTGACTGGAGGAGAAGACGATGATTGCACCTGCCCGAAGAACTACATCATCATCGACGACACCGACTCGGACCCGGACGATAGCTATGATAACTTTGTTGATAAAGCTGGAGCAGATATCATGGAGTCTTCGACCGATCAATTTTTCTAGTTGACCACCATAACAGTAGTAGAATTCCCCCATGTATATAGTATAGTCTGAGCACTTTTGTAACGATCGCTAGACTATTGTATGCCCTTGTTTGAATTGATTGAAGTGATATTGTTTGCTTTTGTCTCATGTGCATATGGGTAGTGTTTTTCTCTCTAGACCTCATTCTATTATGTATTCTCATCTTTTCTAAACCCTCGGATGCCTCCGAGACATGACAATGGATTTGCTTTCCCACCGGAGCTCACTCAGTTGATCCAGCAGCAGAATGCATTGATGCAGATACTAGTCCAGAATCAGAATCAGGGGAACAACAACAACAACCCACCACCACCACTACATGTTGATCACTTAGCCCATTTCTTGAGGCTGAATCTCCTAGTGTTCTCTTATAGCACCGAGCCGATAGTTGCAGATGATTGGCTCCGTAAGATGGGAAGGGAGTTGACCACTGCAGGGTGCACAGATGCGGAGAAGGTGCGCTTTGCCGCACATCAGCTTGATGGACGCGCAGCATCATGGTGGGAGAATTTCACTGCCACTTATCCTATCGACACTGTCACATGGGATCAGTTTCAGCAAGCTTTCTGTACTGCCCATGTTTCAGCAGGAGCTATGGCCATGAAGAAGCGTGAGTTTCGCAACTTATGCCAAGGAGGACGTACTGTTGGCCAGTATGTGAATGATTTTAGTAAGCTAGCACGTTATGCCCCAGATGACGTTGCTACGGATGTAGCAAAGCAGGAGAAGTTTCTGGAAGGACTGAATGATGAGCTAAGCATGCATTTGATGGTAGCAACCTTCAACAACTACCAGGAATTGTTAGATCGAGCTCTCATGATTGAAGGGAACCAGCAATAGATTGACAGCCGCAAGAGGAAGTATGGACAAGGGAAGTACAATTCTGGAGCTCGGCAGAAGCCTCGTTTTACCCCGAACTTGGGAGGACCTTTTCAGCATACCCATGGAGGAGGGATTTCGCACAACCATAGTGGCCCCAAGAATGGTAATGGGAACGGAGGAAACAACGGACAGAATTGCGCCAACCCATCAACACCAGCCAAGAGGGATCTAAGCCACATTACCTGTTACAAATGCCAGAAGACTGGATTTTATGCCACTGAATGTCCTGAAGCGAAGAATGGAAATGGCAAAGGAAGCTCTGGGAAGAAGCCTAACCCTTTCAACAAGGGACAGGTGAACCACGTTAGCGTGGAGGAGGTTGAAGCCCAGCCAGATGCAGTAATAGGTAAGTTTTTGGTTAAGTCTTTTACTGCAATCGTTCTTTTTGATACTGGTGCATCGCATTCATACATATCAAGGGGATTTGTGGATAAGTATAAACTGCCAACTCAGGCCCTTAGGTCACCCATGTTAGTAACCTCGCCAAGAGCAGAGTATATGTCTAGTCTATGGTGTGACTGGTTACCATTAAGGATTGGTAACTACGTGTTTCCCTCAGACCTAATAGTATTGGAGTCGCAAGGACTGGATGTGATATTAGGCATGGATTGGTTATCGAAGTATGGAGGGAACATTGAATGCGCCAGTAAGTCGATTTTGCTTACCACCCCAGAAGGAAGAAGGATCAAGTATGTATCCCGGCATGTGCCGAAGAGGACTCAAGTAAATTCCTTAACAGGAGTTGTACAGGAGGAAGTACCAGTGGTGAAGGATTTTCCTGACGTATTTCCAGAAGAGTTGCCAGGCATGCCACCGGATAGAGACATTGAGTTTTTGATTGAGCTTTTGCCAGGCACGGGGCCAATATCTAAGAGACCGTATAGGAAGCCCGCAAAAGATTTGGAGGAAATCAAGAAGTAGATTAAGGAGCTACTGGATAAAGGCTATATTCGGCCAAGTTCTTCACGTTGGGGATCGCCAGTGCTTCTAGTGGAGAAGAAGGATGGATCATTAAGGATGGTTGTTGATTATCGACGATTGAATGAAGTGACAATCAAGAACAAGTACCCGCTGCCAATGATCAATGACTTGTTTGACCAGTTGCAAGGAGCTAAGGTATTTTCCAAGATCGGCCTGCGATCAGGATACCACCAGTTGAAGATTTGAGAGAAGGATATACCTAAGACGGCTTTTACCACCAGGTACGGGCTATATGAGTATACCGTTATGTCATTTGGTCTGACTAACGCACCTGCCTATTTTATGAACATGATGAACAAGGTGTTTATGGAGTTTCTGGATAAGTTCCTCGTGGTGTTCATTGATGATATTATGGTCTACTAAAAGAATGAAGAGGAGCATAAGGAGCATTTGCGTTTGGTACTCGGGAAGCTCAGAGAACATCAGCTATATGCCAAGTTCAGCAAGTGTGAGTTTTGGTTGAAGGAAGTTGGATTCCTTGGACATGTTATATCCGGAGAAGGAATAGCAGTAGACCCCACCAAAGTTGTCACCGTGACAAATTGGGAAGCACCCACGTTAGTTCGAGAGATCCGGAGTTTTCTTGGACTCGCAGGATACTACCGGAGGTTCATTGAGAATTTCTCGAAGATTGCGAAGCCCATGACGGAGTTGTTGAAGAAGGACACCAAGTTCAAATGGACTGAGGAGTGTGAGGCCAGTTTTCAGGAGTTGAAGAACCGTTTGGTTACATCCCCATTGTTGATTCAGCCAGATCAGCGCAAGGATTATGAGGTATATTGTGATGCTTCATGTCGAGCACTTGGAGCAGTACTTATGCAGGAGGGAAGAGTTGTTTCGTATGCCTCATGACAGCTTAAGCCCCATGAGTTAAATTATGCTATACCTGATTTGGAGTTAGCAGCCGTAGTGCATGCATTGAAGATATGGAGACATTTTCTCATCGGAAACCATTGTGAGGTGTACACGGATCATAAGAGTTTGAAGTACATCTTCACACAAAAGGAGTTGAATCTCAGGAAAAGGAGATGGTTGGAGCTCATCAAGGATTATGATATGAGATTGCATTATCACCCCGGAAAGGCTAACATAGTAGCCGATGCGTTGAGCCGCAAGAGCCATGTCAACACACTCTTGACCGGAGAGTTACCGAAGGAGTTAGCCGAGGACCTTCATGAGCTATGTTTGGAGATAGTTCCGAGAGGCTATGTTGCAGCGTTGGAGATTCAGTCTACTTTGATGGATAAGATCAGAGAAGCTCAGAAGACTGACAAGGAGATTGCCGAGATAAAGGAGAAGATGACCAAAGGAAAAGCTAAAGGTTTTCATGAGGATGAGCACGATACCTTATGGTTTGAAGACCGCGTTTATGTGCCCAATGATCCGGAGATCAGGAAGTTGATTCTGCAAGAGGCCCATGATTCACCATATTCGATTCACCCAGGAAATACCAAGATGTATCTGGATTTAAAGGACACTTTCTGGTGGACCGGAATGAAGAAGGATATTGCGGAGTATGTAGCAGTATGTGATGTATGCCAGAGAGTGCAGGCAGAGCATCAAAAGCCAGCAGGATTGCTACAGCCATTGCCGATACCCGAATGGAAGTGGGATAAGCTAGGCATGGATTTTATCACGGGATTGCCCAGGACTCGTTCAGGCTATGACTCAATATGGGTTGTAGTCGATCGTTTAACGAAGGTAGCCCGTTTCATCCCAGTGAAAACCACTTACACCAGTGCTAAGTTGGCGAAGATATACATGACCATGATCGTATGTTTGCATGGAGTTCCGAGGAGCATTGTATCAGATAGAGGAACCCGGTTCACCTCAAAGTTCTAGAATCAGTTGCACGAAACTTTGGGCACCAGGCTAGAGTTCAGTACAACATTTCATCCACAGATAGATGGACAGACTGAGAGAGTCAATCAGATTCTGGAGAACATGCTGAGAGCTTGTGCACTAGATTATGGATGTAGTTGGGACGACAATTTGCCATATGTGGAGTTCTCTTACAACAACAGTTATCAATCTAGTTTGAAGATGGCACCTTTCGAAGCTCTGTAAGGAAGGAGGTGCGGGACACCGTTGTTGTGGGATGAAGTTGGAGACTGTCAGTTGTTTGGACCAGATTTGATTAAAGAGTCTGAGCAGAAAGTGAAGTTAATTCGCGATAGGCTCAAGGTAGCCCAGTCCAGGCAAAAGAGCTATTCAGATTCTAAATGCAAGGAGACAGTTTACAAAGTCGGAGACAAAGTTTATCTTCGTGTATCTCCACTTCGAGGAGTTAAGTGTTTTGGAGTTAAGGGAAAGTTAGCGCCACGTTTTGTAGGACCATACAAAGTTTTGGAGCGTATGGGAGAAGTTGCTTACAAGTTGGAATTGCCCGAAGGATTGTCAGGAGTTCATGATGTGTTCCACGTTTCCCAGTAGAAGAAGTGCCACGCAGAGATGGCTGATGTACCGCTGAGAGATACAGTGCCACTGGAAGCAATTCAGCTGGATAGTGATTTAACCTATGAGGAGAAACCGATCATGATTCTCGAGTTTGCCAGCTGAGTCACACGCGGAAAGGTTATCAAGTTTTGCAAAGTTTGGTGGAGCCACCATACCGAAGATGAAGCCACTTGGGAGCGAGAGGAAGATCTACTGAAGGACCACCCTCAACTATTTTCTAGCCAACCTGAATCTCGAGGGCGAGATTCATCTTAAGGTGGGTAGGTTTGTAACATCTCAAATTTTCAATTTGAATGTTATACAATAGATCATCATTGCATATCATATTTTATTGCATTTTGGCTTGATCCTAGAAATTCTACGCCACTCAAGGACCCACAGAGAGAGTTGGGGATTTCGTTATTTTCATATTTGAGTTTTCTCAAATTTTGAAAATAGGATCATTTGATTTTAATTATTTTATCTTCAAATATTTATAATATAAAAATAAGAGAGAGGGAATAAAATGACCTTCCCAAAATAAAGAAATATTGAGGATTTAATAAAAAAATCAAATAAGATTTTATTTCGGAGTTTATCGCTATTTTATTTGAATTAGGAAAAATGCGCGTTTTTCAAAATTGCATTTAGGCCCCAAATAAATGTTCACCTTCTTCGGATAATTTTTATAGGATGGGGAAATTTTATTTCGGGATTTTTGGAGTCCGTTTAGTATTTTCTTTTATTTGTTTTTCTACGCGTCTAAATTATTTTTAAAAAAGGATACCGACCTAACTGGGCCGTGTCCGACTAGGACTCCTGGCCCGGCCGGCCCTTATAAGCCGGAAGGCCCGAGCCGCCAGCCCCCTCGAAACCCTAGCCCGCCCGATCCGCCGCAGCCGCCCGTGCCGCCGCGAGTCGCCGCCGCCGCCGAGTCCCGCCGTCACCGACGGAGCCATGTGCCGCCAGCCCCGTGCCGCCGAGCCCTGGCGCCACCAAGCCCCGCCGCCGCCCGTTGCTGCCGCCGGCCATCGCCGGAGCCGCCGCCGGTCCCGCCGTCGAGGTAGCCGCTGGATCCACCGCCGATTTTCGTCGGTTAACCGCCCAGTTTTTTTTTTATAAAACCGTGGTTGTTTTTTTAATAGATCAGCTTTTTTCCCGGTTTAGTTTATTTAGCGAACACTCATTTGTTCTTTCATTTTAACGAATGGTTTTCATCTTCTAGCCGCAGACAGCGAACGTTCGTCCGTTAGCCTGTTCGTCCGTTTTTCTTTTTCTCGGATTTTCCGCGATTATTTCTGATCGTGATTTCTGATCCGATTTTCGTTCTAGTATAACTTTTCGCTCGTTTATCGGAATGAGGCGATTCAAGCGCCTAGAGTTTCTTCTCGAAACCCTCTTTCTATTTAACCAACTCAAACAAGTTTTTGCTACAGTGAAATTTGACTTAGGTCCAGATTAGTAAACGAAGCTTGTTTCTTTTGCCGTTTGACTTCCGTTGCTTCGTTTGATTTGATTCTTTTTGCAAACCGGAGTTCTTAAGTTGAACATTCTGGTTAGATCTCTTATTTGAGTTTTACCTGTGCATTAGATGAGTGCTTATTGTATGCTTGTTTGTTTGTGATAGAGTACCCGGAGTGCGCCGCTTGCTATTATGAGTCTCTAGGTTTCACGGATCATCAGCAAGGCAAGTAACACTTTGATCATATCTCTTTACTACCCAGTTTTATTGCATTAGATCAATCCTCAAACAATTGCATGGTTAGGATGTGATTAATATGTGGGTTTTGGGAAGTAGATGAGGTAGTACCTATTACCTGTTTTATTCATCAAACCTTTGGGAGTTACTTCTACGTTTGCTTATATTGCTATGCTATGCTAGTACACATGGATTGGGTGAGTGTATCCGTGATAGATGTGAGATTGTTATTTAATGGTTTACTTAAGGTGGCAACTTAAATTGACATCTGGGTGGATTGAGGCACCTGGGGAACCCAGTGTTGCCTGTATTTTTGGAAATCCCAGGGTACCGTCTGATTCTCCTATGGACCGCCACCCAGGCTCAAAGGGGTCATGAGATTATTCATGCTAGAAACTCCCGTGTGCAGCCGCAAGCTACTATGGGCTCTAGCATAGTTGATTAAGTTGCGTGAGCTCATGAAGAGGTAGACTAGCAGATGTAGTGGGTTGTAGGTGGTACTGTCTACCCTGAGTAGAGAGTTAATGCTTTTGAAAGACTGTGTGTCGATCATCCGTTTCTCAAACACCATGTAGTGCAAGAGAACCAACGGAGGAGATCGAGTCTTGCGGGGAAAAGTGTGCAAACCTCTGCAGAGTGTGCAAACTAATCATGGTTAGCCGTGTCCCTGGTTATGGATGTTTTGAGTATCTAGTACCTGGATTGTCATGTGAATCTCACCATGTTACTTAATTTAATCTTGTTGGGTTAATGATGTTACTTAATTGGGATTGAGTTGGAGGAAACTTCTCAATGTTTAACGACCACCATGATAGTTAAATAAAATTTATTCCTTTGTTGTAGGAAAAAATTGGCTTTATGCAAAACAGTAACCATAGAGCTTTCCAACAGCCATATATGCATGTAGTGATAGCATTATTCTGTTCATTACTCTCTATGTGTTACATTGCCAGCATATTCCATGTCTGACCCATTTTCGGGCTGCAACGTTCATGTTGCAGACTTTTCAGACGATGAGTAAGGTACCTTAGGTCGTGATGTGTGATTGCTACTCTGTTATAAATCCCTTTGAGTATAGCCTAACTAAACTATGAGTAGCCTAAGTATAGCCTAATTAAAACACCAACATGTAGTTGTAGTAGGGTTTTTTTGACTTTATATGTACTAAAATGCAAGGTAAGTGCAAAGAATGGCTTGACTCGGCCTGCCTTAAGAAACAGGTGTTGGATCTCGGACAGGCTAGCAAGGAGAGGCCTCCCACACCAATATGCATGCGCCTTATGTGACCAAGAGGAAGAAACTATTGATCATGTGGTACTGACGTGTGTCTTTGCCTGGTCAGCTTGGGATGTAGTATGTGAAACTCTGGGCAAGCTGGACTGGACACCGACTACATAGGATTCCCTAGCCCTCTGGCTTGAGGTGAAGCATGGGATAAACGACTGGCATAAGAAGGTTCTTCATACGGTTTTCTTACTAACATTGTGGGAGTTGTGGAAGGATCGTAATGCTATTGTATTTGATGGGGCTTCTCCTTCGTTAGGCGTACTCCTAGGTAGAGTCAGGTCGGAAGGAAGAATGTGGTCTATTGCCGGCAAGTTTAAAAGGAACATGGACCCCTTCTTCCTTCGGCTTGAATGGTGGGCCAGTAGTGAGGATTAGGTGTGTTGTAATGTGACCCTTGTAAACATGGTGGAGGCATTCTTTGCCTTTCTTCTTTAATATATAATATGCACACTCGTGCATATTCGAGAAAAAAAGTGCAAAGAATCACTTAAACATAGCAAACAACCTGAAATGGGCTGGAAAATAAAACCAAGGGTATATCCACGATTGTTAAGCATGATTTTTTTTCTAAGGCGTAACGATGTAGCTAATAACTAACAATTTGTAGTACGAAGTGTCGCGTATACTTTTGGAAACTATGATCCTTCTTGTGAGATGCTCTGGTATGGAAGGTGCGAGCACCAAAACTTGTGCTAAACTTTACCAAAAAATTTCAATGCGAGCGTGATAGCACGCCACAATGGCACAATTATTTTCGTCATTTTTCAAACTCTATATGCATTTCCTGAAATTAAAATACCAACAAGGCCTACGCCTCTAGCTGCATGCTGTGGCCGAACTGTTTGAAGTTTTTTCCCGTTTCTCTCACATATGAATGAAAACTCGCAAAGTGACACACAAATGATCTTGCTAACACGCATGTGTAGTTGCGACTATATACATACATACATACATACATACATACATACATACATACATACAAATTAAACAAGATCTCTTTTCTTTTTGCATATTCCAAGTTTGAGATTGTTAGCGAGGCCTGCCGCCTGGTAAAGTGTACCAGAAAATCAAACCATAGGGTACAATCGTGATTTCTTACCATGGAAAAAAATTGGAGGCGAAACAATGAACTCATGTTTTTGTTCAAACAAAAATATGATGTTAGTTAATGTAAATATTTTCAAATAGCACACGGTTCACTCATGAAAGCCGTGTGTCCACTAAACCCCCCTTTGCCACGTGCGCGATCTGAGTCGTGCGTTCTAATTGGCCAGAACCCAAACCCCATAGATCGTACGTCTGCATCATTAGATTCTCCTTGATCGAACGACGATCCTCATCCATTTCGAGAACACATGTTGTTCTAGTTGTGATTTTATTTATATCCACAAATTTCACATTAAATTAAAAAATAAATATAGCAAACGATACCTGAAATGCGTTAGAAAATCAAACCCGTGGTCTAATGGTGAATGCGTACCATGGAAATTTTTATGAGGCCAAACGATGAAGTCATCGACCACTGGAGTTTGAATTGACACGTCTCCTTTTGGAAACCATGGTCCTTCATGTGAGATGCTCTGGTTTGGAAGGAGCGATCATCAAAATATGTGCCAAACTTTACAAAAACATTTCGGGGTCGTGAGAGAATGCCACGGGCACACACCGATTTTGATGAAGTCTGGACTCCAATTGAATTCCCAGTAATTAAAATACCAACTAGGCCTACGCCGGTGGCCGCACCTCACGGCCGAAATGTTTGAAACTTCTCCCCATTTCTTAGCTAATGGATGAAAACTCACAAAGCAACACACAAGTGATTTGTACACATTCTTTGCTAACTAACACCCAGATGTGTAATTGTAGAACGGTTTTGAATTTACTTATATGCACTAAATGCAAGGTAAGTGCAAAAAATGACTTGAATATAGCAACGAGACCTGAAATGGGCCAGAAAATCAAACCCGGGGTATATACGTGATTGTTTACTGTGAAAATAATTCAAACCGGAACGATGTAGTCAGCGACAATTGGAGTCCGAAGTGTCGTGTCTCCTTTTGGAAACCATGATCATTCTTGTGAGATGCTCCAATTTGGAAGGTGTGAGCATCAAAACTCGTGCCATATTTAACAAAAAATTTCCATGTGATCCTGACAACACGACACGGTGACATAACGTTTTTCGTTATTTCCGGACTCTATACGCATTTCCTGTAATTAGAACACCAACATGGCATATGCCTATGGCCGCACCCTGTAGCCGAACTATTTGAATTTTTTCTCGTTTCTTGAACAATGAATGAAAACTCCCAAAGCGACACACAAATGATCTTGCTATCTAGCTAGCACCCACATGTAGTCGCGACTATAGCAAACGACTCAAATATAGCAAACGATACCTCAAATGCACGAGAAAATTGAACCATAGGGTACAATGGTGATTTCTTACCGTGGAAACAATTTGGAGGCGAAACGATGAACTCTTGTTTTCATTCAAACAAAAGTATGTTGTTAGTTCATGTAAATGTTTTCAAATAGCACACGGTTCACTCATGAAAGTCGTGTGCCTGCCAAACCGTGGCCGGTGCCCCCCCCCCCCGCCTTTGCTGCGCGCGTGATCCGAGCCGTGCGTTTTGATTGGCCAGAACCCAAACCCCACAGATCGTATGTCTGCACTGTTGGATGCTCCCAGATCGAACGGTAATCCTCATCCCATTCGACAGGAAATGCAGTCCGGCTAGGAATTGATTTATATGCCAAAATGCACGGTAAATGCCAAAAAATGTCTTACATATAGCACAGAGACCTGAAATGCGCCAGCAAATCAAACCCGTGGTATAATGGTGATTGATTAACGTGGGAAATTTTAGAGGCGAAATGATGAACTCACATCTTCATTTCAAAATTAGTACGTCTTCATTTCAAATGAAATTATTCTCTTTGTGCACACGAGCGCTTAGAGGCAACCGTTTGCATAGGCCTTTCCGCGCGGCGACTAGGGATATTTTCCACCCTTTTCACCTAGGCCGCCAACACCCCCCCCATGGCCCGCCTGTGTTTCACTCAACTAGTCCACCCAATATCCATCGCCAGCTCACCCCTCCCCCAGATTCACAGTAGAACCCTCTCCGGCGCTGGCGTGCTCACCCTGGTCGTGTACCCGCTCTTCAGCGTCAAGCCTACCTCCATTGTCGTTCCCAACAGGTGGCTGCCCGCTGAGGGAGTCCTGGATTGAGGGGTCCTCGGACAGCCGGACTATATACTTTGGCCGGACTGTTGGACTATGGAGATACAATATTGAAGACTTCGTCCCGTGTCCGGATGGGGCTCTCCTTTGCGTGGAAGGCAAGCTTGGCAATTCGGATATGTAGATCTCCTTCTCTGTAACCGACTCTGTGTAACCCTAGCCCCCTCCGGTGTCTATATAAACCGGAGGGCTTAGTCCGTAGGACAACGACAATCATAATCATAGGCTAGCTTCTAGGGTTTAGCCTCTATGATCTCGTGGTAGATCAACTCTTCTAATACTCATATCATCAAGATCAATCAAGCAGGAAGTAGGGTATTACCTCCATTGAGAGGGACCGAACCTGGGTAAACATCGTGTCTCCCGCCTCCTGTTACCATTAGCCTTAGACGCACAGTTCGGGACCCCCTACCTGAGATCCGCCGGTTTTGACACCGACACCTGATACGTCTCCAACGTATCTATAATTTTTGATTGTTCCATGCTATTATATTACCTGTTTTGGATGTTTATGGGCTTTATTTTATACATTATTATCATTTTTGGGACTAACCTACTAACCGGAGGCCCAGCCTATATTGTTGTTGTTTAGCCTATTTCAGTATTTCGAAGAAAAGGAATATCAAACGGAGTCCAAACGGAATGAAACCTTCGGGAACGTGATTTTTGGAATGAACAAGATCCGGAGAGCTTGGAGTGCAAGTCAAGAAACAACCAGAGCATCCACGAGATAGGAGGGCGCCCCCCCCCCCTGTAGGGCGCGCCCCCTGTCTCGTGGGCCCCTCGGGCGTCCACCGACGTACTTCTTCCTCCTATATATACCTACGGACCCCGAAAACATCCAGGGGCACCACGAAACACAATTTCCACCAACGTAACCTTCTGTATCCGCGAGATCCCATATTGGAGCCTTCGCCGGCACTCTGTCGAAGGGGGAATCGACCTTGGAGGGCCTCTAAATCAACATCCTTGCCCCTCCTATGAGTTGTGAGTAGTTTACCATAGACCTACGGGTCCATAGTTATTAGCTAGATGGCTTCTTCTCTCTTTTTGGATCTCAATACAATGTTCTCCCCCTCTCTTGTGGAGATCTATTCGATGTAATCTCTTTTTGCGGTGTGTTTGTCGAGATCCGATGAATTGCGGGTTTATGATCAGATTTATCTATGGATATTAATTGAATCTTCTTTGAATTCTTTTATGTATGATTGAGTTATCTTTGCAAGTCTCTTCGAATTATCGGTTTGGTTTGGCCTACTAGATTGATCTTTCTTGCCATGGGAGAAGTGCTTAGCTTTCGGTTCAATCTTGCGGTGTTCTTAACCAGTGACAGAAAGGGTTGCAAGACACGTATTGTATTGTTGCCATCGAGGATAACAAGATGGGGTTTATATCATATTGCATGAGTTTATCCTTCTACCTCATGTCATCTTGCTTAATGTGTTACTCTGTTCTTATGAACTTAATACTCTAGATGCATGCTGGATAGCGGTCGATGTGTGGAGTAATAGTAGTAGATGCAGGCAGGAGTCAGTCTACTTGTTATGGACGTGATGCCTATATACATGATCATGCCTAGATAATCTCATAACTATGCGCTTTTCTATCAATTGCTCGATAGTAATTTTTCACCCACCGTAATACTTATGCTCTCGAGAGAAGCCTCTAGTGAAACCTATGGCCCCCGGGTCTATCTCTTATCATATTTGCTTTCAATCTACTTTTATTTGCATCTTTACTTTTTGCATCTATATTATAAAATACCAAAAAATATATATCTTATCATACTATCTCTATCAGATCTCACTTTTGGAAGTGGCCGTGAAGGGATTGACAACCCCTTTATTGCATTGGTTGGGAGTTCTCAGTTTGTTTGTGTACGCGCGTGGGACTTTTGAGGAGCCTCCTACTGGATTGATACCTTGGTTCTCAAAAACTGAGGGAAATACTTACGCTACACTTGCTGCATCACCCTCTCCTCTTCGGGGAAAACCAACGCTAGCTCAAGACATAGCAAGAAGGATTTCTGGCGCCGTTGCCGGGGAGGTCTTCGCTCAATTCAAGACATACCAAGTACCTATCACAAACCCATCTCCCTCGCATTTACATTATTCGCCATTTGCCTCTTGTTTTCCTCTCCCCCACTTCACCCTTGCTGTTTTATTCGCCCTCTCTTTCCCAATCTCCTCCTCTCTTTTCCGCTTGCCCTTTTCTGTTTGCTTGTGTGTTGGATTACTTGTTGCCATGGCACAAGATAATACCAAATTGTGTGATTTCTCGAATACCAATAATAATGATTTCCTTAGTACTCCGATTGCTCCTCTTAATGATGTTGAGTCTTGTCAAATCAATGCTGCTTTGCTCAATCTTTTATGAAAGATGAATTCGTCGGCCTTCCTAGTGAAGATGCAGCTACCCATCTAAACAATTTTGTTGATTCGTGTGATATGCAAAAGAAGAAAGATACGGATAACAATATTGTCAAATTGAAATTATTTCCGTTTTCACTTAGAGATTATGCTAAAGTTTGGTTTTCGTCTTTGCCTAAAAATAGTATTGATTCTTGGAACAAGTGCAAAGATGCTTTTATCTCTAAGTATTTTCCTCCCGCTAAGATCATCACTCTTAGGAATGATATTATGAATTTTAAAAAACTTGATCATGAGCATGTTGTCCAATCTTGGGAAAGAATGAAATTGATGCTTCGCAATTGCCCTACTCATGGTTTGAATTTATGGATGATCATACAAAAAATTTATGCCGGTTTGAACTTTGCTTCTAGAAATCTCTTAGATTCGGCCTCGGGAGGCACCTTTAAGGAAATCGCGTTAGGAGATGCTACAAAACTTCTTGATAATATTATGGCTAATTATTCTCAATGGCACACCGAAAGATCCTCTAGTAAAAAAGTGCATGCTATAGAAGAAATCAATGTTTTGAGTGGAAAGATGGATGAACTTATGAAGATGTTTGCTACTAAAAATACTCCTCTTGATCCTAATGATATGCCTTTGTCTTCCTTGATTGAGAATAATAATGAATCTATGGATGTGAATTTTGTTGGTAGGAATAGTTTTGGAAACAACGCTTATAGAGGAAATTTTAATGCTAGACCGTTCCCTAGTAATTCCTTTAATAATTATGGAAATTCCTACAATAATCCTTATGGTAATTTTAATAAGATGCCCTCTGATTTTGAGAATAGTGTGAAAGAATTTATGATTTCTCAAAAGAATTTTAATGCTTTGCTTGAAGAAAAATTGCTCAAAGTTGATGATTTGGCTAGGAACGTTGATAGACTTTCGCTTGATATTGATTCTCTTAAACTTAGACCTTCTCCTCCTAAGCATGATATCAATGAGTCTCTCAAAGTAATGAGAATTTCCATTGACGAGTGCAAGGAAAGAACCGCTAGATTGCGTGCTAAGAAAGATAGCTTTATAAAAATGTGTTCTTCTAGTTTCCGTGAAAATAGTGATGAGGATCTTAAAGTTATTGATGCGTCTCCTATTAGATCTATGTTTTGCAATATCAATTTTGATGATTATGGGACTGATGATGAATCAACTTTGCCTAGAAGGCGTCCCAAGAATTCGGAGTCTTTAGATCTTAATGCTAAATTTGGTAAAAGAGAGATTGGAGAATCCTTAACTTCTAATAATGTTGAACCTACTATCTCGGATTTCAAGGAATTTTATTATGATAATTGCCCTTTAAAAGGTTGTATTTCCTTGTTGCAATGCATTGTTAATTCTCCTCATGCATATAGTCAAAACAAAGCTTTTACCAAACATATTGTTGATGCCTTGATGCAATCTTATGATGAAAAACTTAATTTGGAAGTTTCTATACCTAGAAAACTTAATGATGACTGGGAACCTACTATAAAGATTAGAATAAAAGATTGTGAGTGTTTTGCTTTGTGTCATTTGGGTGCTAGTATTTCCACGATTCCGAAAACTTTATGTGATATTCTAGGTTTCCATGATTTTGAAGATTGCTCTTTAAATTTGCACCTTGCGGATTCCACCATTAAAAAGCCTATGGGAAGGATCAATGGTGTTCTTATTGTTTCAAATATAAATTTGGTGCCCGTAGATTTTATCGTTCTTGATATAGATTGCAATCTTTCTTGCCCTATTATTCTTGGTAGACCTTTCCTTAGAACGATTGGTGCGATTATCGATATGAAAGAAGGGAACATCAGATTACGATTTCCCTTAAAGAAAGTCATGGAGAACTTTCCAAGAAAGAAAGTTAAATTACCTTATGAATCTATCATGCGTGCTACTTATGAGTCAAGTGCCAAAGATGGCACTCGTTAGGTCTATCCTCGCTTTTATGCCTAGCTAGGGGCGTTAAATGATAGCGCTAGTTGGGAGGCAACCCAATTTTCATTATGTTATTTGTTTTTTTCCTGTTTAGTGTTAAATTTTATTTCTACTTTCTGTTTAGATGTGTTTTTATCTTTTGTTTAGTGTTTGTGCCAAGTAGAACCTATAAGATAAACTATGATGATGGTTGATTTGATTCTGCTGAAAAACAGAAACTTTGCGCTCAGGAGAAAAAAATTCAATAAATCACAGAAACGTGCTTTTGCATTGATTCTTTTTGTTCCTGATCAATAAACAAATTTTCCAGTACTTCCTATTTTGGTAGGATTTTTAGAGTTCCAGAAGTTTGCGTTAGTTACAGATTGCTACAGACTGTTCTGTTTTTGACAGATTCTGTTTTTCGTGTGTTGTTTGCTTATTTCAATGCATCTATGGCTAATAAATTAGTTTATAAACCAAAAGGAAGTTGGAATAAAGTAGGTTTAACACCCAAATAACTAAAGAATGAGTTCATTACAGTACCTTATGTGGTGGTTTTGTTTTCTTTCACTAACGGAGCTTATAAGATTTCCTGTTAAGTTTTGTGTTGTGAAGTTTTCAAGTTTTTGGTAAAGCTTTTATGGACTATGGAATAAGGAGTGGCAAGAGCCTAAGCTTGGGGATGCCCATGGCACCCCAAGATATTCAAGAATAGCCAAAATCCTAAGCTTGGGGATGCGCCGGGAAGGCATCCCCTCTTTCGTCTTCGTTCATTGGTAACTTTACTTGGACCTATATTTTTATTCGCCACATGATATGTGTTTTGCTTGGAGCGTCGTGTATTATATTGGTCTTTGCTTGTTAGTTTACCACGATCATCCTTGCTGTAACACACCTTTTGGGAGAAGCCTATTCGATTAGAATTTGCTAGAATACTCTATGTGCTTCACTTATATCTTTTGAGCTTGATAGTTTTTGCTCTAGTGCTTCACTTATATCTTTTAGAGCATGGTGGTGGATTAATTTTATAGAAATTGTTATTCTCTCATGCTTCACTTATATTATTTTGAGAGTATCTTAGTACAGCATGGTATTTGCTATGGTTACAAATTTGGTCCTAGAATGATGAGCATCCAAGTTGGGTATAATAAAAACTATCATAGAAAGTGAATTGGATGCTATGATCAATTTGATGCTTGATAATAAGTTTTGAGATATGGAGGTAGTGATATTAAAGTCATGCTAGTTGGGTGATTATGAATTTAAAGAATGCTTGTGTTTAAGTTTGTGATTCCCGTAGCATGCACGTATGGTGAACCGCTTTGTGATGAAGTTGGAGCACAATTTTATTTATTGAATGTCTTCCTTATGAGTGGCAGTCGGGGACGAGCGATGGTCTTTTCCTACCAATCTATCCCCCTAGGAGCATGCGGGTAGTGCTTTGGTTTTTGATAACTTCTAAATTTTTACAACAAGTATATGAGTTCCATGGATTATACGCACCCTTTCACCCTTCCATTATTGCTAGCCTCTCTTGTACCGTGCAACTTTCGCCGGTACCATACACCCACCAAAAACTTTCCTCAAAACAGCCACCATACCTACCTATTATGGCATTTCCATAGCCATTCCGAGATATATTGCCATGCAACTTTCCACCGTTCCGTTTATTATGACACATTTCATCATTTTCATATTGCTCTTTGCATGATCATGTAGTTGACATCGTATTTGTGGCAAAGCCACCATCATAATCTTCATACATGTCGCTCTTGATTCATTGCATATCCCGGTATACTGCCAGAGGCATTCACATAGAGTCATATCTTGTTCTAGCTTTGAGTTGTAATTTTTGAGTTGTAAATCCATAAAAGTGTGATGATCTCCATTATTAGAGCATTGTCCTAGTGAGGAAAGGATGATGAAGACTATGATTCCCCCACAAGTCGGGATGTGACTTCGGACTTTACAAAAAGAAAAAAAAAGAAAAAGGAAAAAAAGGGAGAAAGGCCAGAAACAAAGAAAAAAAGAGAAGGCCAAATAAAAAAATAAAAAAAGAAGAGAATAAAAATAAAAGAAAGAATGAGAGAAAAAGAGAGAAGGGACAATGCTACTATCTCTTTTTCCACACTTGTGCTTCAAAATAGCACCATGATCTTCATGATAGAGGGTCTCATATGTTGTTACTTTCATATACTAGTGGGAATTTTTCATTATAGAACTTGGCTTGTATATTCCAATGATGGGCTTCCTCAAAATGCCCTAGGTCTTTATGAGCAAGCAAGTTGGATGCACACCCACTAGTTTTCTTTTGTTGAGCTTTCATATATTTATAGCTCTAGTGCATCCGTTGCATGGCAAACCCTACTCACTCACATTGATATCTATTAATGGGCATCTCCATAGCCCGTTGATACGCCTAGTTGATGTGAGACTATCTTATCCTTTTTTGTCTTCTCCACAACCACCATTCTATTCCACATATAGTGTTATGTCCATGGCTCACGCTCATGTATTGCGTGAAAGTTGAAAGAGTTTGAGATTATTAAAGTATGAAACAATTGCTTGGATCGTCATCGGGGTTATGCATGACTAAATACTTTGTGTGATGAAGATAGAGCAACAGCCATACTATATGATTTTGTAGGGATAACTTTCTTTGGCCATGTTATTTTGAGAAGACATGATTACTTTGCTTAGTATGCTTGAAGTATTACTATTTCTTATGTCAATATGAACTTTTATTTTTTATTATTTGGATCTGAACATTCATGCCACATTAAAGAAAATTACATTAAGATTTATTCTAGGTAGCATTCCACATCAAAAATTCTCTTTTTATCATTTACCTACTCGAGGACGAGCAGGAATTAAGCTTGGGGATGCTTGATACGTCTCCAACGTATCTATAATTTTTGATTGTTCCATGCTATTATATTACCTGTTTTGGATGTTTATGGGCTTTATTTTATATATTATTATCAATTTTGGGACAAACCTACTAACCGGAGGCCCAGCCTATATTGCTGTGTTTTTGCCTATTTCAGTATTTCGAAGAAAAGGAATATCAAACGGAGTCCAAACGGAATGAAACCTTTGGGAACGTGATTTTTGGAATGAACAAGATCCGGAGAGCTTGGAGTGCAAGTCAAGAAACAATCGGAGCCTCCACGAGATAGGAGGGCGCACCCCTCTGTCTCGTGGGACCCTCGGGCGTCCACCGACGTACTTCTTCCTCCTATATATACCTACGGATCCCGAAAACATCCAGGGGCACCACGAAACACAATTTCCACCACCGTAACCTTTTGTATCCGCGAGATCCCATCTTGGAGCCTTCGCCAGCACTCTGCCGGAGGGGGAATCGACCATGGAGGGCCTCTACATCAACATCCTTGCCCCTCCTATGAGTTGTGAGTAGTTTACCACAGACCTACGGGTTCATAGTTATTAGCTAGATGGCTTCTTCTCTCTTTTTGGATCTCAATACAATGTTCTCCACCTCTCTTGTGGAGATCTATTCGCTATAATCTCTTTTTGTGGTGTGTTTGTCGAGATCCGATGAATTGCGGGTTTATGATCAGATTTATCTATGGATATTAATTGAATCTTCTCTGAATTCTTTTATATATGATTGAGTTATCTTTGCAAGTCTCTTCGAATTATCGGTTTCGTTTGGCCTACTAGATTGATCTTTCTTGCCATGGGAGAAGTGCTTAGCTTTCGGTTCAATCTTGCGGTGTTCTTACCCAGTGACAGAAAGGGTTGCAAGACACGTACTGTATTTTTGCCATCGAGGATAACAAGATGGGGTTTATATCATATTGCATGAGTTTATCCTTCTACATCATGTCATCTTGCTTAATGCGTTACTCTGTTCTTATGAACTTAATACTCTAGATGCATGTTGGATAGCGGTTGATGTGTGGAGTAATAGTAGTAGATGCAGGCAGGAGTCGGTCTACTTGTTATGGACGTGAAGCCTATATACATCATCATGCCTAGATAATCTCATAACTATGCGCTTTTCTATCAATTGCTCGACAGTAATTTGTTCACCCACCGTAATACTTATGCTCTCGAGAGAAGCCTCTAGTGAAACCTATGGCCCCCGGGTCTATCTCTTATCATATTTGCTTTCAATCTACTTTTATTTGCATCTTTACTTTTTGCATCTATATTATAAAATACCAAAAATATATTTATCTTATCATACTATCTCTATCAGATCTCTCTTTCGCAAGTGGCCATGAAGGGATTGACAACCCCTTTATTATGTTGGTTGCGAGTTCTCAGTTTGTTTGTGTAGGCGTGTGGGACTTTTGAGGAGCCTCGTACTGGATTGATACCTTGGTTCTCAAAAACTGAGGGAAATACTTACGCTACACTTGCTGCATCACCCTCTCCTCTTTGGGGAAAACCAACGCTAGCTCAAGACGTAGCAACACCCGCGCCTCGCCGTCTTCATTTGCTCGCCAGCCACCCTCGAGCATATCGATGTTGTAACCCTCGCTTCTCCTGTGGTCCGGCCAGTTTTGCATTAATAAGCATGTTAGTTACTACTCTCCATCGCGGTGAGGCATATTTCCTCGCAATCCCTCTTCCTATTTTTGTTCCTATGTTCCCAAATTGGCTATAAAATAATGAAGAGCGTATATATGTTCATTATCTAACTTACTAACTAGTACATATAACTTGTATTTGTTCCAACAAATCGCGGGCACCCGAGTCACACAAACTTAACAAATTAGCCATACATTTTCTAAATTATTGCATGGCATGTTTAGAAAGCTTGATACCAAGTTGTTAGTTTTCTGCTTATCCTCCTTTCCTAAGTTTCGCATGTGTTCTCTGTAGATGCCAAATAGAAGCAACATCACTCATGATTTACGCAATGTATCTTCATCTGATTCTGACAACCGTTCAAGATTATCAGATGATGAGGGATCAAGTAATATTGAACGGGATAGAGTTGCGGCAATTACCCTTTCGGTTAAGACATGGAGGAACGCTCCAAAGAAGCCAACACACCATCCTAAAGGTGTATATGAATTAACCGAGATCAATTTAAAGTCTTGGGATCCAACTAAACCAGATAAAGCACGCACGAGGTTTAGGAGTGTGTGTGGATTTGTTGGCAGGGCAAGGCTCAGCATTAATCTGCCGGGGTTTCGGAAGGCTGACACAGAAACACTATGACGAATAGTATGGGAGATCATGGATGACTTCAACATTACAGAGCAGTGGAGAATGCAGGTGGAACACGCTACACTAAAGAAGGCTAGGGTTGCTTGGAGAAACTGGAAGCACGTGTTGTACAAGAAGTACTTGAGTGAAGGCAAGGACCCAATCCCCGCATACCCCCAAATTACAAAGGCAGACTGCACAGAGTTCAAAAGGTTCATGGCAACTAAAGACTTTACTGAGAAGAGTTTCAAGCAATCGGAACTTCAGAAGAAGAAGACACACCCCCACTGTATGGGTGTGGCAAGATACTATGGCTTAACACCGATATGGGACAAGGAGGACAAATAAGCAGTAGCGGCGAGTGGGAAACCGGCCTTTAGTGAAATCAGCGGCGAACGTGACACAGACTACTTGCGGGCACGTGCAAGGAGGCGTGATGACAGAACTTATTACTTTAAAAACTCACATGATGAAGAACTGTATCAAGTGATGTTAGAGGCTTCCAAGATACCTAGAAGGTTCTACAGGAACTCAGGGCCATGTGGCATTCTGTCCGTTGCTCTGGAAACAAGAGAGCCCCCTGGCCGTGCAAGGGGTATAGGTGTTAATGTCCCACACAAGAGGGCTTTCACACTTAGCAAATAAGAGAGGCTCGACATGAAAAAAGAGAGAAGTGAAATGAAGCAGAATGCATTGTATGAAAGGTTGAGAAAGTACATGTATCCGACTGTTCAAAACGATATTGAGGAGTCAATGATGATGCAGAAGACTCTAACACTAACAGATAGCCAGCAGATGATAGGGGACGCGGGCATGGAGGATGCTGCTTATTGAGCAATAACACAGCACAAGAGTAGATGTGCATCAGCTGACCCCAGCAACACTGAGACTGCAGCTGCTCGTGATGTTGCTATATCTAATCTATCTGGAATGAAAGATAGACTGAAGGGCATGCTTACACATTATGAAGGTACATTAAAATGTGCAACAGCCTGGGTTTTCCCACCCTTCTTGGAAGATGGCCTATTGTTGGATAATGTGCCATGGAAGCCGGGCTGTCTGAAGTGCTATGTGAATGAAGTAAAGCCTGGATTCAACAAATTTGCCCTGAAGAATGTCCTAGGAGACTTTGATGAGCAAAGGACCTTGGGAGAAACACTGTTACATCACATCCAGTGGCCACGAAAGGAAATAGAGCTCATCGATGAGATCCCTGAAGCCCCACCAAGAGCAACCAATGTTGCCCCTCAACCGGAGACGCTCTCCTTGCCACAGCAGCTCTCGCATGCTTCCCCAAAAGAACCTAATACTCGTATTCCGACGGTTGATGCATCAAACTATGGTCAGCCGACCCGACTGAGGGAGTCCCGGATTAAGGGGTCCTCGAACAGCCGGACTGTATACTTGGTCCAGACTGTTGGACTATGAAGATACAAGATAGAAGACTTTGTCCCGTGTCCGGGTAGGACTCTCCTTTGCGTGGAAGGCAAGCTTGGCGATTCGGATATGTAGATTCCTTTCTCTGTAACCGGCTTTGTACAACCCTAGCCCCTCCCGGTGTTTATAGAAACCAGAGGGTTTATACTTCTAGGGTTTAGCCACAACAATCATAAGCTCATAGGCTATACGTCTAGGGTTTAGCCATTACGATCTTGTGGTAGATCAACTCTTGTAGTAATCATATTCACCAAGATCAATCAAGCAGGAAGTAGGATATTACCTCCATAGAGAGGGCCCGAACCTGGGTAAACATTGTGTCCCTCGCCTCCTGTTACCATTAACCTTAGACGTACAGTTCGGGACCCCCTACCACTACTGGAATCAGCTTCTTTGCCGTCCGCCATGGCGGACGGCAAAGTCCTTTGCTGTCAGCCAGCGGACGGCAAACAGTCCGGCTGAACACGTGCCAGCAAAGGCCTTCTTTGCCGTCCGCTTCGAAGAAACGGACAACAAAGAATTGTGTCGTCCGCCATCTGAGGCCAGCAGACAATAACGACCACGGACGGCAGTGGTGTGGGGTGAGAGCCGTTAGGAGGTTAACGGCGCTCTTTGCCGTCCGCTAACAGATGGCAAAGAGCTTAGCTAGAGCAGTACTAGGAAGTTGCCACGTGGCCAGCTATGCCATCTGCCAGCAGACAGCATAGATGGCCCTGTTTGCCGGGCCTATTTGGTCACTTTGCCGTCCGCTTGCAGACGGCAAAATGACCAAATAGGCAACCAGTGTTCCCAGTTTGCACATGTGACTGTTGCAGGGGCACCAGCTTAATTTCTGGCCATTTGCAAATGCATCTCTAACAAACCCCTTCGTTTTTGTTAACCATTCCTCAGTCCAAACATACTGACTAGTGTAACTGGTGTACATCCACGCACGATCACTCATATTGACTTCCTACTAGACATACAAGAAATATATACATAATTAAGCAAACTATATCCATCAGTTAATGGAGTTTGTCAGTTTTATTACGTCCATGCAACCTACACACTAATAGGTAAGGATAGCTCCTAATCTCACTCGAGTATGTGTATATCGGGTTTGTTTTCCCATGCTCTGCTCCTGATTCGACGCAAAATTTCGGCAGCACCTCCCTGATGTTCTCCTGATACATGTCTCGGCAATAAGTAGAGAGGATGTGTACCCAGAGAACAACGGGGAGGCACTGACGAAATTCTGCATCGTATCCGGAGCTGAGCATATGGGAAAACGAACCCAATCTACACATACTCCGGCTGTCTGTGGATAACGTTGGATAATTCAAAAGAATCACGATTATAAATATGAAAATTCATGCATATTTATAGATGTAACCCTTTCGAACGGGAGACGCATAGTGGTTACGCATAGCGATGGTTGAGACCTATAGCTAGCAAGTTTCATCGGCGCGAAGACCGGAACAAAGCAAATGAAGGGGGAGGAGGAGATGTCATTTGTGCTCACCAACGAATGCAGGGGCGGAGCTCATCGAACACTAGCAAGTATACGACACCGACGGCCACATGTACCTCGCACTGACGATACTTGCTATTTATGGTACCATCGACACTGAGGAACCCTCTAACCCGCTCGTCCCCGGGTAAACTAAATAGAAACTACCATCAGTGCAAGGTACATGAGGCGGTCGGCGCTGAACACTAGATCCACATCCCACAAGTGAAGTCGGCGCCTGGCGTCCCGCAATAATAGTTCTGGGTGTTTCAAGTTTCAACACTTAGCTTTCAATCGTCATCTCTGTGGCTGCCAGATAAATTCGCAATGGTGTTCGACCGCCATCGACATTGAGAACTGTTGCTGCTGACGCAGGACCCTTGTCTCACTTGTGGGATGTGGATGTAGTATTCGACACCGACGGCCACATGTACCTCGCACTAATGACACTTGCTATTTAGGGTACCATTGACACTGAGGAACCCCCTAATTAACCCCCTAATTCGCAATGGTGTTCGACCGCCATCGACGCCGAGAACAGTTGCTTTGGGACGCCGGACGTCAGCGTCACTTGTGAGATGTGGATGTAGTGTCGGGGTGTGTGGGGTGTGGGTCGGGCTGTCTTTTTCTTCTTCTTCTTCTTCTTTCTCTTTTTTCCTCAGGTACGGCGACGCATGGTCGACGGGTCAGCACTCGTACCGGGGTTTCTCGGCATGGGCGTCGGGACTGGCGGGACCCACTGGCTCCACCATCTATCCCCTCGGCAACCCTCTTCCTTTTTCCCATTTTCCTCTTCTTCTACTTCATCTTTTTTTTCAATTTTTTGCCTTCTTCTAATTATCTAAACCTAAATCTGGCAGTAACCTAATCCTACCACTATAGCCTAATTAAACCTAAACACAAAGTAAAAAATCACCTTCGATAGGTAGTGGTGGATGAGGCGGTGGGCGCCGAGGCGGGGCGCCGCCGGGGCGGGGCGGCAAGCCGGGGCTGTTGGGGAACGTAGTAATTTCAAAAAAAATTCTACGCACACGCAAGATCATGGTGAAGCATAGCAATGAGAGGGGAGAGTGTGTCGACGTACCCTCGTAGACCGAAAGCGGAAGCTTTAGCACAACGCGGTTGATGTAGTCGTACGTCTTCACGGTTCGATCGATCAAGCACCAAAAGCACGGCACCTCCGAGTTCTTGCACACGTTCAGCTCGATGACGTCCCTCGAACTCGGATCTAGCCGAGCTTCGAGGGAGAGTTCCGTTAGCACGATGGTGTGGTGACGATGATGATGTTCTACCGACGCAGGGCCTGGCCTAAGCACCACTACGATATTATCGAGGAGGACTATGGTGGAGGGGGCACCACACACGGCTAAGAGATCAATGATCAATTGTTGTGTCTATGGGGTGCCCCCCTCCCCCGTATATAAAGGAGTGGAGGAGGGGGCGGCCAAGGGGAGGAGGCGCGCCCAAGGGGGGAGTCCTACTCCCACCGGGAATAGGACTCCTCCTTTTCCTATTTGGAGAGGGAGAGGGAAGGAAGAGGAAGGAGGGAGGAAGGAAAGGGGGGCCGGGCCCCCTCCCAACTCGGATTGGGCTTGGGGGGCGCGCCCCCTCCCTTGGTCCTTTCCCCTCCTTTCCACTAAAGCCCATTAAGGCCCATATACCTCCCGGGGGGTTCCGATAACTTCCCGGAGCTCCGGTATTGTCCCAAACTCACCCAGAACCTTTCCGGTGTCCAAATATAGTTGTCCAATATATCGATCTTTATGTCTCGACCATTTCGAGACTCCTCGTCATGTCCGTGATCACATATGGGACTCCGAACAACCTTGGTACATTAAAACACATAAACTCATAAGATAATCGTCATCTGACTTTAAGCGTGCGGACCCTGCGGGTTCGAGAACTATGTAGACATGACCGAGACACGTCTCCAGTCAATAACCAATAGAGGAACCTGGATGCTCATATTGGCTCCTACATATTCTACGAAGATCTTTATCGGTCAAACCGCATAACAACATACATTGTTCCCTTTGTCATCGGTATGTTACTTGCCCGAGATTCAATCGTCGGTATCTCAATACCTAGTTCAATCTCGTTACAGGCAAGTCTTTTTACTCGTTCTATAATGCATCATCCTGCAACTAACTCATTAGTCACATTGCTTGCAAGGCTTATAGTGATATGCATTACCGAGAGGTCCCAGAGATACCTCTCCGACAATCGGAGTGACAAATCCTAATCTCGAAATACGCCAACCCAACAAGTACCTTCGGAGACACCTGTAGAGTACCTTTATAATCACCCAGTTACGTTGTGATGTTTGGTAGCACATAAAGTGTTCCTCCGGTAAACGGGAGTTGCATAATCTCATAGTCATAGGAACATGTATAAGTCATGAAGAAAGCAATAGCAACATACTAAACGATAAGGTGCTAAGCTAACGGAATGGGTCAAGTCAATTGCATCATTCTCCTAATGATGTGATCCCGTTAATCAAATGACAACTCATGTCTATGGCTAGGAAACATAACCATCTTTGATCAACAAGCTAGTCAAGTAGAGGCATACTAGTGACACTCTGTTTGTCTATGTATTCACACATGTATCATGTTTCTGGTTAATACAATTATAGCATGAATAATAAACATTTATCATGATATAAGGAAATAAATAATAACTTTATTATTGCCTCTAGGGCATATTTCCTTCGGTCTCCCACTTGCACTAGAGTCAATAATCTAGTTCACATCGCCATGTGATAACATCAATAGTTCACATCTTTATGCGGTTAACACCCATAGTTCACATCAATATGTGACCAACACCCAAAGGGTTTACTAGAGTTAGTAATCTAGTTCACATCACTATGTGATTAACACCCAAAGAGTACTAAGGTGTGATCATGTTTTGCTTGTGAGATAATTTTAGTCAACGGGCCTGTCACATTCAGAACCATAAGTATTTTGCAAATTCTATGTCTACAATGCTCTACACGGAGCTACTCTAGCTAATAGCTCCCACTTTCAATATGTATCCATATTGAGACTTAGAGTCGTCTGGATCAATGTCAAAAACTTGCATCTACGTAACACTTTACGATGAACCTTTTGTCACCTCCATAATCGAGAAACATATCCTTATTCCACTAAGGATAATTTTGACCGCTGTCCAGTGATCTACTCCTAGATCACTATTGTACTCCCTTGCCAAACTTAGTGCTATGGTATACTATAGATCTGGTACACAGCATGGCATACTTTGTAGAACCCATAGCTAAGGCATAGGGAATGACTTTCATTCTCTTTCTATCTTCTGCTGTGGTCGGGCTTTGAGTCTTACTCAATTTCACACCTTCTAACACACGCAAGAACTATTTCTTTCACTATTCCATTTTGAACTACTTCAAAATCTTGTCAAGGTATGTATTCATTGAAAAAACTTATCAAGCATCTTGATCTATCTCTATAGATCTTGATGCTCAATATGTAAGCAGCTTCACCGAGGTCTTTCTTTGAAAAACTCCTTTCAAACACTCCTTTATGCTTTCTAGAAAATTTCTACATTATTTCTGATCAACAATATGTCATTCACATATACTTATCAGAAATGTCGTAGTGTTCCCACTCACTTTCTTGTAAACATAGGCTTCACCGCAAGTCTCTATAAAACTATATGCTTTGATCAACCTATCAAAGCGTATATTCCAACTCCGAGATGCTTGCACCAGTCCATAGATGGATCAATGGAGCTTGCACATTTTGTTAGCACCTTTAGGATCGACAAAACCTTCTGGTTGCATCATATACAACTCTTCTTTAAGAAATCCATTAAGGAATGTAGTTTTGACATCCATTTGCCAGATTTCATAAAATGTGGCAATTTGCTAACATGATTCGAACAGACTTAAGCATCGCTACGAGTGAGAAAATCTCATCGTAGTCAACACCTTCAACTTTTTCAAAAACCTTTTTCGACAAGTCTAGCTTTGTAGATAGTAACACTACTATCAGTGTCCGTCTTCTTCTTGAAGATCCATTTATTTTCTATGGCTTGCCGATCATCGGGCAAGTCAACCAAAGTCCACACTTTGTTCTCATACATGGATCCCATCTCAGATTTCATGGCCTTCAAGCCATTTTGCGGAATCTGGGCTCATCATCGCTTCCTAATAGTTCGTAGGTTTATCATGGTCTAGTAACATGACTTCTAGAATAGGATTACCGTACCACACTGGTGCGGACCGTACTCTAGAAGACCTATGAGGTTCTATAGTAAATTTATTTGAAGTTTCATGATCATCATCATTAGCTTCCTCACCAATTGGTGTAGCAATCACTGGAACTGATTTCTATGATGAACTACTTTCCAATAAGGGAGCAGGTACAGTTACCTCATCAAGTTTTACTTTCCTCCCACTCACTTCTTTCGAGAGAAACTCCTTCTCTAGAAAGGATCCATTCTTAGCAACGAATGTCTTGCCTTCGGATCTGTGATAGAAGGTGTACCCAATTGTCTCCTTTGGGTATCCTATGAAGATACATTTCTCCGATTTGGGTTTGAGCTTATCAGGACTTTTTCACTTAAGCATCGCAACCCCAAACTTTAAGAAACGACAACTTTGGTTTCTTGCCAAACCACAGTTCATATGGTGTCGTCTCAACGGATTTAGATGGTGCCCTTTTTAACGTGAATGCAGCTGTCTCTAATGCATATCCCCAAAACCATAGTGGTAAATCGGTAAGAGACATCATAGATCGCACCATATCTAGTAAAGTACAATTATGACGTTCGGACACACCATTATGCTATGGTGTTCCAGGTGGCGTGAGTTGCGAAACTATTCTGCATTGTTTCAATTGAAGATCATAGAAACTTTATTTTCTTGTTACGATGATTTTCCACTTCACTCTGAAATTCTTTAAACTTTTCAAATGTTTCAGACTTATATTTCATCAAGTAGATATACCCATATCTGCTCAAATCATTTGTGAAGGTCAGAACATAACGATACCCGCCGTGAGCCTCAACACCCATCGGATCGCATACATCAGTATGTATTATTTCCAATAAGTCAGTTGCTCGCTCTATTGTTCCGAGAACAGAGTCTTAGTCATCTTGCCCATAAGGCATGGTTCGTAAGCTTCAAGTGATTCATAATCAAGTGATTCCAAAATCCCATCAGCATGGAGTTTGTTCATGCGCTTTACACCAATATGACCTAAACGGCAGTACCACAAATAGTTGCACTATCATTATTAACTTTCCATCTTTTGGCTTCAATATTATGAATATGTGTATCACTATGATCGAGATTCAGTAAACCATTTACATTGAATGTATGACCATAGAAGGTTTTATTCATGTAAACAGAACAACAATTATTCTCTGACTTAAATGAATAACTGTATTGCAATAAACATGATCAAATCATATTCATGCTCAACGCAAACACCAAATAACATTTATTTAGGTCCAACACCAATCCCGAAAGGTATAGGGAGTGTGCGATGATGATCATATCAATCTTGGAACCACTTCCAATACACATCGTCACTTCACCCTCAACTAGTTTCTGTTTATTTTGCAACTCCCGTTTCAAGTTACTAATCTTAGCAACTGAACTAGTATCAAATACTAAGGGGTTGCTATAAACACTAGTAAAGTACACATCAATAACATGTATATCAAATATACCTTTGTTCACTATGCCATCCTTCTTATCCGCCAAGTATCTAGGGCATTTCCGTTTCTAGTGACCATTTCCTTTGCAGTGTAAGCACTCAGTTTCAGGCTTTGGTCCAGTTTTGGGCTTCTTCGCGGGAGTGACAACTTGCTTGTCATTCTACTTGAAGTTCCCTTTCTTTCCCTTTGCCCTTTTCTTGAAACTAGTGGTCTTGTCAATCATCAACACTTGATGCTCTTTCTTGATTTCTACCTTTGTTGATTTCAACATTGTGAAGAGCTCGGGAATCGTTTTTTTCATTCTTTGCATACTATAGTTCATCACGAAGTTCTACTAACTTGGTGATGGTGACTAGAGAACTCTATCAATCACTATCTTATCTAGAAGATTAACTCCCACTTGATTCAAGCGATTGTAGTACCCAGACAATCTGAGCACATGCTCACTAGTTGAGCAATTCTCCTCCATCTTTTAGCTATAGAACTTGTTGGAGACTTCATATCTCTCAACATGGGTATTTTCTTGAAATATTAACTTTAACTACTGGAACATCTCATATGGCCCATGACGTTCAAACGTCTTTGAAGTACCGATTCTAAGCCGTTAAGCATGGTGCAACTAACTATCAAGTAGTCATCATATTGAGCTAGCCAAACATTCATAACGTCTGCATCTGCTCCTACAATAGGTCTGTCACCTAGCGGTGCATCAAGGACATAATTCTTCTGTGCAGCAATGAGGACAATCCTCAGATCACGGATCCAATCCGCATCATTGCTACTAAAACCTTTCAACACAGTTTTCTCTAGGAACATATCAAAATAAACATATGAAAGCAACAACGCGAGCTATTGATCTACAACATAATTTGCAAAATACTACCAGGACTAAGTTCATGATAAATTTAAGTTCAATTAATCATATTACTTAAGAACTCCCACTTAGATAGACATCTCTCTAATCATCTAAGTGATCACGTGATCCAAATCATCTAAACCATAACCGATCATCGCGTGAAATGGAGTAGTTTTCAATGGTGAACATCACTATGTTGATCATATCTACTATATGATTCATGCTCGACCTTTTGGTCTCAGTGTTTCGAGGCCATATCTGCATATGCTAGGCTCGTCAAGTTTAACCTGAGTATTCTTCGTGTGCAAAACTAGCTTGCACCCGTTGTAGATGGACGTAGAGCTTATCACACCCGATCATCATGTGGTGTCTGGGAACAACGAACTATGGCAACGGTGCATACTCAGGGAGAACACTTATATCTTGAAATTTAGTGAGAGATCATCTTATAATGCTACCATCAATCAAAGCAAGATAAGATGGATAAAATATAAACATCACATGCAATCAATATAAGTGATATGATATGGTCATCATCATCTTGTGCTTGTGATGTCTATCTCTGAAGCACCATCATGATCACCATCGTCACTAGCACGACACCTTGATCTCCATCGTAGCATCATTGTCGTCTCGCCAACTATTGCTTCTATGACTATCGCTACAGCTTAGTGATAAAGTAAAGCAATTACCGTAGTTGCCGATAACTCGGTTAAAAAACATGATCATCTCATACAATAAAATATAGCATCATGCCTTGACCATATCACATCACAACATGCCCTGCAAAAACAAGTTAGACGTCCTCTACTTTGTTGTTGCAAGTTTTACGTGGCTGCTATGGGCTGAGCAAGAACCGTTCTTACCTACGCATCAAAACCACAACGATATTTCATCAAGTTAGTGTTGTTTTAACCTTCTCAAGGACTGGGCGTAGCCACACTCGGTTCAACTAAAGTTGGAGAAACTGACACCCGCCAGCCACCTATGTGCAAAGCACGTCGGTAGAACCAGTCTTGCGTAAGCGTACGCGTAATGTCGGTCCGGGCCGCTTCATCCAACAATATCGCCGAACCAAAGTATGACATGTTGGTAAGCAGTATGACTTGTATCGCCCACAACTCACTTGTGTTCTACTCGTGCATATAACATCTACGCATAAAACCAGGCTCTGATACCACTATTGGGGAACGTAGTAATTTCAAAAAAAATCCTATGCACACGCAAGATCATGGTGAAGCATAGCAACGAGACGGGAGAATGTGTCCACGTACCCTCGTAGACCGAAAGCGGAAGCGTTAGCACAACGCGGTTGATGTAGTCGTACGTCTTCATGGTTCGACCGATCAAGCACCGAAAGCACGACACCTCCGAGTTCTTGCACATGTTCAGCTCGATGACGTCCCTCAAACTCCGATCCAGCCGAGCTTCAAGGAGAGTTCCGTTAGCATGACGGTGTGGTGACCATGATGATGTTCTACTGACGCAGGGCTTCGCCTAAACACCGCTATGATATTATCAAGGAGGACTATGGTGGACGGATGCACCACACACGACTAAGAGATCAATGATCAATTATTGTGTCTATGGGGTGCCCCCCTCCCCCGTATCTAAAGGAGTGGAGGACGGGGCCGGCCAAGGGGAGGAGGTGTGCCCAAGGGGGGAGTCCTACTCCCACCAGGGTAGGACTCCTCCTTTTCCTATTTGGAGAGGGAGAGGGAAGGAAGAGGAAGGAGGGAGGAAGGAAAGGGGGAGCCGGCCCCCCTCCCAATTCGGATTGGGGTTGGGGTGGCGCGCCCCCTCCCTTGCTCCTTTCCCCTCCTTTCCGTTAAAGCCCATTAAGGCCCATATACCTCCCGGGGGGTTCCGATAACCTTCCGGAGCTCTTGTATTGTCCCAATCTCACCCGGAACCTTTCCGGTGTCCAAATATAGTCGTACAATATATCGATCTTCATGTCTCGACCATTTCGAGACTCCTCGTCATGTCCATGATCACATCCGGGACTCCGAACAACCTTCGGTACATCAAAACACATAAACTCATAAGATAATCGTCATCTGACTTTAAGCGTGCGGACCCTATGGGTTCGAGAACTATGTAGACATGACCGAGACACGTCTCCTCTCAATAACCAATAGAGGAACCTGGATGCTCATATTGGCTCCTACATATTCTACGAAGATCTTTATCGGTCAAACTGCATAACAACATAGGTTGTTCCCTTTGTTATCGGTATGTTACTTGCCCGAGATTCGATCGTCGGTATCTCAATACCTAGTTCAATCTCGTTACCGGCAAGTCCCTTTACTCGTTCCGTAATGCATCATCCGCAACTAACTCATTAGTCACATTGCTTGCAAGGCTTAGAGTGATGTGCATTACCGAGAGGGCCTAGAGATACCTCTCCGACAATCAGAGTGACAAATCCTAATCTTGAAATACGCCAACCCAACAAGTACCTTCGGAGACACCTGTAGAGTACCTTTATAATCACTAGTTATGTTGTGACCTTTGTAGCACACAAAGTGTTCCTCCGGTAACCTGGAGTGGCATAATCTCATAGTCATAGGAACATGTATAAGTCATGAAGAAAGCAATAGCAACATACTAAATGATCAAGTGCTAAGCTAACGGAATGGGTCAAGTCAATCACATCATTCTTCTAATGACGTGATCCCATTAATCAAATGACAACTCATGTCTATGGCTAGGAAACATAACCATCTTTGATCAACGAGCTAGTCAAGTAGAGGGATACTAGTGACACTCTGTTTGTCTATGTATTCACACATGTATCATGTTTCCGGTTAATACAATTCTAGCATGAATAGTAAACAGTTATCATGATATAAGGAAATAAATAATAACTTTATTATTGCCTCTAGGGCATATTTCCTTCAGGGGCAGGGGGTGGTGCGGGGCGGGGCGGT
>NC_041389.1:372447642-372462691 GCF_002162155.2 Triticum dicoccoides | reverse complement strand
GGACGGTTGGGCGATGGGACGGGGCGGCGGGGCGAGGTGGCGGGGCGGAGCGGCGGTCGAGGGCGGCAATGCGGGTAGTGAAGGAGGAGGAGATCGAGAGAGAGAGAGAGAGAGGCGTGGGGGCGCGGGCGCGGGCTGGCCCTTTTTAGTAGGTCATAGTTCTTTGTCATCTGCTAGCAGACGGCAAAGAGCGTACCTAGTGGGGTGGGGCCGGGGGGAAATGCGCGACCTAACGGCCATTTTCATTGCCGACTGCAGCGGTCGGCAAAGAAGTTTTGTCGTGAGCCAGTAGACGACAAAAAAATGGTCGTTAGGGCACCCTCGTAAGCCCGCCACCCACCCTCTTTGCCGTTAGCTAGCTGACGCAAAGATATTCTAATGACACAGTCTTCCGTTGCCGCCCGTTGCATCTTTTTCATCCATTTTCTTGTGGCTGGCGGCAAAGACCTTCTTTGTCGTCATCCAGCGGACGGCAAAGAGTTGGTAGATGGCAAATAAGCTATTTCCAGTAGTATACTCGAGATCCACCGGTTTTACACCGACATTGGTGCTTTCATTGAGAGTTCCGTTGTGTCGTCACCAGAAGGCTTGATGGCTCCATCAATCATCTACAACAACGTAGTCCAGGGAGAGATCTTCCTCCCCGGTCAGATCTTCGTATTCGGCGGCTTCGCACTGTGGGAGAACTCGCTTGGCCATCAAGAGGAGATCGATAGCTACACCCCTAGCCATCAGGTCAGATTCAGAAGCCTAAATTTTGTGGCTGATATCCACGGAGACTTGATCTTCGACAGGTTCGAGCCCATGACGGATGTCCCCGGCCACCACGATGAACATGATCTAGATCTATCATCGGGCCACACGCAGGAGATAGCACCCGTGACCGCCCTGGTCCTAGAGCCTAAGCGGACTGCGTCGTCCAAAGATGGGAAGCTTAACTCCGCCACGGAGGCCGCAGACTCGGCAGCGCTCGAGCCGCACACAGACCCAACATCGAGTTGGGCTTGTGTCACCGGAACCTCGGACTCGTCTCCGGCCATGGGTTCCGGATCGCGTGCATCCACGTCCATCGAACCTGATGGGGCGCCGATCTTGGAGTTTAGCTCCGCGGACATCTTCTAGCACTCGCCTTTTGGCGACATGGTAAGCTCGTTAAAATCCCTCTCCTTGTCGGGGAACTCTCGGCCGAACTATGTCTGGCTTGAGTGGGAAGCGGACTACGAAGAACTTTGTGTTCCACCCACCACCCACTTCATAGCCACTGTCAATGACTTAACCGACATGCTTGATTATGACTCCGAAGACATCGACGGCATGGATGACGATGCCGGAAAGGAGCAGGAACCACCGCACACAGGGTGTTGGACAGCCACCTCCTCATACGACATATACATGGTGGATACACCCAAAGAAAACAACGGCGGCAATGAAAATCCAGTCGAGGATAAACCTCTTGAGACACAGCCAAAGCATCGACGTCAGCGACGCCGTTCTAAGCCACGCCGTAGTAAAAACGCAATATCGTCATAGGAGAAAATAACACTCCGGACGATGCCAAAAACAATGAAGACCCCGTTGAGACAACCTCCGAGCAGGAGGAACCACTACAAAAAAAAGACACATCCGTGACATTTTGGGCCGAACGAAAAAAAAATTCTATCATATATATGACACTTCTATGACGATAATTGTGACAAAACCCGGTATCATCATAGATGTGGTGGGATCCTACTTCTATGACAAAAAATCGTGACAGAAAATGGGCTTTTTGTCCTGGGCGGGCCGGAGACGCAGCTGCATGACATTCTTTGGGCCATCCATGACAGAAAAAACTGTGCTAGAAGTGAGGGGGAGGAAAATTTCGGGGAGTTGCCGGTTACTGTGGGAGGTCGGGGGCGGAGCGATGCACGTTTCTCTCATACGTACGCGCGTGTGTGTGAGGCGTTAGCTCTAACTGAAGCCGAGCGAGGCGTTGGGCTCTAACTGAACCCGAGCGATTGCACTACAGGCTAGGCGTTACTGAACCCGAGCGATCGATTGATGGCTGTTAACTGAACCCGATGGAGCGATTCCTTCGCTACTGCTTCTAACTCAAGGCGATCGATGCTGCCTCTGGGATGAACAGTGAGCGTTGCGGGGGGGTGGATGAACAGTGAGCGGTGGCGTTGCCTCTGGATGAACAGGAACCCGTGGTGTAGAGGGATGGATGAACAGTAGACGATGGAGGGGTGGCCGTGGAGGGGTGGTTGAACAGGACCCCCTGGTGTGGAGGGCTGGATGAACAGTAGACGGTGGAGGGGTTCCCGTGGAGGGGTGGTTGAACAGTAGCTGGTGGAGTAGCGCACGGTGGAGGCTGGATGAACAGGAGCCCGTGGAGGCTGGAGGAGGTCGACGGTAGCCTGTGGAGGCTGGAGGAGGTCGACGGTGGAGATGAACAGTATCCCGTGGAGTCCCGTTTTACGGTACGCCACACCCCTCCCCCTGTTTTGACTGTAGCGCTCCAACACAAGTCCGTTTCGTCTGTTTGGCGGTACGCCACACCCCTCCCAATCAACAGGACCCCCGTTTCGACCGTAGGAGGTCCATTTCGTCCGTTTTGCGGTACGCCACACCCCTCTCGGTCAATAGGACCCCCGTTTCGACTGTAGGAGGTCTGTTTCCTCTATTTTGCGGTACGCCAGGCCCCTCCCGATCAACAGGACCTCGTTTCGAACGTGGCCGGTCAAACACAAGGTTGTTTCCTCCGTTGTGCGGTACACCAGGCCTCGTTTCCATTGCCTGTTCCGTCCAAGCCCTCCCGATGAACACGACAACGCATTCCATTCCGACCCAGCCGGTTGGCTCCCCATGAACACGACGACGACGTTGTTTCTCCATTCTGACCCAGCCATGTACGTATGTGCGAGTAGGCGTTCGAGACGATGCCCATATGTACGTACGTGGCCGTATTTTCTTTCTTGCACCCTCACTGCTGTACATACATGTACATGCTACGTGCGCGCCTCTACTACGACACGTGCGCGCCTCTACATCTACGACACGTGCGCGCCTCTACATCGACCAGTATGTACGTACACGTCCGCGACCTGAATGACAATGCTACGTATGCTTCAACCAGGTGGGTCCCGACTGTCAGGCACTTCCTTGCGTGCGAAGATGTAGCTGGTGGATCCCAGCAGTCAGGGGGGCGAATCATTTTTTTTTGCTCGGACGCACTTCCTTGCGTGCGAAGGTGTAGCTGGTGGGTCCCAGCAATCAGGGGGGAAATGTTTTTTCGCGAAATATGGTGGCCCGTCCGGTGGGTCCCCGCTGTCAGGTGGAGGTATAATTATTTTGCGCGTAATAAGGAGGCACTTCCTTGCTGCAGCCGTGGACCCAGCTTTCAGCCTCTCCACGTACAGTCCACGTCCAATGGAAGATGTTCCTTGACCATGTTGACCATGCCGTGCCGAGAATACCAAGGCGGTGGACGACGGCGAGGCCTAGGAAGGGGACGACGTGGAGCCAGGGAAGACGCGGCAGTGGATGCCCACGCGTAGAGGAGTATGAGGGTTCACCGGTTCGCTGCGGTGTGAGGTTGCCGTCGCCGCAGAATAACAGGGGTGTGGGTGAGTAGAGGGATGGCCTGGCCAGCGGTGGGAGTAGTAGGGGGCGGTGAGGCCTCCGCCGCATCGCAGCCGGCCACGGGAGGCAGGAGCACGAGGCACGACCGGCGCTGGTTTGGGTGGCTAGAGCAAGAAGACCAGAGGTTGAAGAAGCACTTCGGCCGTTGGATGGACATCGTACGGTCACTGGAGCTAGAATCGTGCATATTGACTAAGTTGACAAAGCCCTCCGTCCCCGTCAACTTAGTAGGCCCACAAGTCAGCCTGCCACTATACTGGGTCCCAGATAACAGGGGGAGTATTCATTTTTTTGCGTGTAATAAGGATGCACTTCCTTGCATGCGAAGATATAGCTGGTGGGTCTGAGCTGTCAGCGGCGGTAACGTTTTTTCATGAAATACTGAGGCCCTTTCGATGGGTCCCCGATGTCAGGTGGAGGAATCATTATTTTGCGCATAATAAGGAGGCATTTCCTTGCGCGCGGCCCTGGACCCAGCTGTCGGCCTCTCCACGTACAGTCCACTTCAGATGCATGTCGGTCGTTGACCATGTTGACCAGGCCGCGCCGAGAGCACCAGGGCGGCGGACGACGGCGAGGCCTAGGAAGGGAACAACACGGAGGCAGGGAAGACTCAGAAGTTGTTTCCCAAGTGGAGCGGAGTACGACTGAATGAGGGTTTACTGGTCCGTCTGCGGTCACCGAAGAATAACAGCAGGTGTGGGTGAGTAGAGGGATGGCTAGGCCAGCAACGGGAGTACGGTGGGGCGGTGAGGCCTGCGCGGCAGCACAGCCGACCGCGGGGAGGAGGGAGCAGGCAGTCCCGCCGGCGCTTGTTTGAGCGACTGGAGCAGGAAGAGCAGAGATTGAAGAAGCACGACGGCCGTTGGATGGCCATCCAACAGTCACTGCTTGTGCGTCAACCTTTTTTTTAGGAAAGCCTCAAATCTGTGGAAAACAGCATACAGCCCATCTGCCATTATTTCTAATAATTTACAGCCCATTTGCTAATTCTTAAGGTTTTGTTTGGAGCCCATATTGTTTTTGTTAGCATTACAGCCCATATTGTGGCCACGGTTAAAAAATCATACGAAATTTTGCATATTTCAGTGCGGTCTGAACTGTTTTTAATCCCAAAATTTCGACTCACATTCAAACTGAATTTAAAACTAAATGTATATCAATATAAAATCCAACAAATTCTCCACGCATAAAAATTAATGTAATTTAAAATCTCGAAATGAAAAAAAAAGATATTTGAAACTAATTGCCGCTTTGATGTGTTTTAAAAATGTACAACCCATTTCTCATTACTGATGGGCCATTTTCTCGGCCAGCCGAATGAAAGCTCTCCTCGTCTTGAAAGATTTGCAGCCCAACAGGCCTGACAAAGCGACTTACTTGGCAAATCACAAAAAAACTGGGTTGTGGCCGTGGACCCAGCTGTCAGCCTCTCCACGTACAGTATTCTTCCGATGGAAGTCGTTCCTTGACCACGTTGACCACGCCGCACAGAGAGCACCACGGCAGTGGACGACGGCGAGGCCTAGGAAGGGGACAATGCCGAGCCGAGAAAGACACGGCACTGGAAGCCCGCGCGGAGAGGAGTACGAGGGTTCACTGGTTCGGCTGCGGTGTGAGGCTGCCATCGCTGCAGGGCCTGGCCAGCGGTCGGAATAGTAGGGGGCGGTGTGTCCTCCGCGGAAGCACAGCCGGCCACGGGAGGCAGGAGCATGAGGCACGACCGGCGCTGGTTTGGGCGGCTGGAGCAAGAAGACCAGAGGTTAAAGAAGCACTAGGGCCGTTGGATGGACATCGTACGGTCACTGGAGCTAGAATCGTTCATATTGACTAAGTTGACAAAGCCCTTCGTCCCCGTCAACTTAGTAGGCCCACAAGTAAGCCTCCCACCAAGGTGGATCCCAGCTAGCAGGGGGAGTATTCATTTTTTTGTGCGTAATAAGGAGGCACTTCCGGTGGGTCCGAGCTGACAGCGGGGGGGACGTTTTTTTCGCGAAATACGGTGGCCCGTCAGGTGGGTCCCAGCAGTCAGGGGGCAAACATTTTTTTTTTTGCAAAATACGGTGGCCCGTCCAGTGGGTCCCTGCTGTCAGTTGGAGGAATCATTATTTTCCGCGTAATAAGGAGGCACTTACTTGCTGTGGCCGTGGACCCAGCTGAGACTCTCCACGTACAGTATACTTCCGATGGAAGTCGTTCCTTGACCACGTTGACCTCGCCGCGTTCCATTGCATGCATGCATCCATGGGCGTGGTGCGTCCCCACTGTCAGCCTCTCACGTACAATCATCTTCTGATGACTCTCGGTTGTTAACCATGTTGACCACACCGTGCCGAGCGCACCTAGACTGGAATGATCCGGAGATGGGGAAGACGGGGCAGTGGAGTCGCAGATGGAGAGGAGTGGGAAACTTCACTGGTTCAGGTGCACGGCAACACAGCCGCGGTGCCGCCCACGAGAGACAGGAGCAAAAACAGAGGTTGAAGAAGGAGCATGGATGTTGGATTAACATCCAATGGTCCAGCTGCTAGAATCATTTGTTGATTAAGTTGACAAAGCCGTGCGTACACGTCCGCTTAGCAGGCCCACAAGTCAGTCACCAAATCTGACAGGTCCCAGCTGTCAACGGGATGAATAATTTTTTTCGCAAAACAAGGAGCCACTTCCTTCCGTGCGAAGATACAGCTGGTGGGTCCCAGCTGTCAGGTGGAGGAAATATATTTTTTTCAGCTTAATAAGGAGGAACTTTCCTTACGTGCGACCATGGACCTCGTGGGTCCTAGCCATCAGGCTCTCCACGTACAGTCCTCTTCCGATGACTCTCATTTGTTGACCACGCCGCACCAAACACAGAGAGGCGATGGACGACGGCGAGGCCCTGTACGGGAACGACTCGGAGATGGGAAAACGCGGCAGTGGAGTCACAGATTGAGAGGAGGAGAAGGGTTATAACTGGTTCTGTTGCAATTCATATCAAACTCAGGTTCACAGGACACGTTCATATTCATAGCCAACATTCACTATCAACAACTCAAAAGATTCAAATATACACAAGCTCAGCATATCTATGCATCCAAATGATTGATAGATCACACGACAATATTCATACATAATTCACAAAAAGATTCAGATATACACATGTTCAGTATGTTTATGCATCCAAATGATTGAGATCACAGCCAATATGATCCATGGACGAACTTTAATTACCTAGGGTACAGACTGGTAAATGGTGTTCAATCAGAGGTACTTCTTGCTAAAATTAGTTCTTGTACGAGTAAACTTTCGAGTACATAAGAGGCAGCACAGACAATCTGAACTTTGCTTATAAGTTTATCCTCAAATAGTGGCCTCGTGCCGACGGAGGTTTGAGCAACTTGGCCACTACTTTCATCCAACTAGTTTACTGGCTCATCTTGGTCATGTATCTCGTCAAAATTCTACATTGCAGACGAGAAAGGAGGCGGTTGAGAAAATGAACCACCCAAATTTTTTGTGCAGTTCAACTGAAATGGAGCATCCTTGGCGTGCAGACTGATTAAGTCCCAGATGAATATACGCGTCAACCAACTTGTCTGGAGTCTTTAGACTCCATGCCATATAGTACCCTACCATATGTGTCGATAACCAAAAGGCACAAGTTGGGACCAAAGACTGGACTGCTTTTTTCTGGGCTATGCACCAAGCAATATTTTGGCGTTCGCTCTCCTAATACTTGGAGTTTGACAATTGGTTGACGCCGGTTGCTACTCGAATGAATATAGGCACTTCTTCTCAACATCGATGCTTGTCCAAGTGAACTTTGGAGTACATAGCAGCAGCATAAGTACCTGTCCATCTGATCATTTTGTGCAGTTCTACTGAAATCACCCGATGTAATGATTTGCCTGCGAGTTCAGGCTCCAAATTACTCCTTTATGAAATCGGCAAACAGTAGCACAATACCAAATTACCAATACATATGACAGGCACAATAATCAGGATAAAGACCAGTACCAACCTGTGTGAGGTAGCATACCAATTACTATTTCCTTTGACTGGAAGCCGAGGTAAGCGAAGCGACAGACAACAAAGGAAGAAAGCAATCGGAGATTAGCGACTGACAGGAAAGGACGGAAGTTGTCGAGGCAATGAAGCACCCAAAGTTTTTGTGCAGTTCCACCAAAATTGAGCATCCCTGTTGGCACATATATTGAGAGAGTGAGATTACGATAATAGTGGGACTAGTTGATGAAACATATACTAATAAATAGAAGCACCCTCATTATCTTAATGGGTAAAGTTAGCAACATAGTAGTCTTTCTTAAAGAGAGGTATTAGTTTATTTAATTAGTGCCAATTAGCTCAACTCAACACTCAAAGCATTGCCATTTATCATAGGTTGCAAAACTTAAAAGTGCAAAGATAAAGGAGTTTCTCATGACAGTAGCATGATACAAATAGAGATGACAGCAAACTAATATGGATGAAGGCCTTAGGCCCGTACCAACCTGAGAAAAAAAGCTTATTCATGTAGTCCCATAAGAGATGATAAAGCACTCACTGGAATCACACAATAGTATATATTTTTGTGCACTTCAAATGTATAGTTGAAATCACTCTTGTTTACCAGTGCTGAGATTATATCCAAAGATTATCAAGAACTTCCAGCAGAGTTAAAGCACTGGCTGGGATACAGTTCATTGTATTGTCTTGTGTAGTTCCACTAAAATGTATGATTGGCACAACATGATCCCTGTTTGCACAAGTAGGAACAAGGTGAAACCTTCATTAGCTTAGTGAGAAAGGATAGGAAGACATTAGCATATTACTCAAACAGCAGCATCAAATTCATGATGGACAATATGCAAAACATTGCCTCATTGAACCAATGGCAATAAATTGACATGCAAAACAATAGCACTATTATGTCATGACACTAATAATATTCCCTCCCTGCTCCACCATATGATTCACCTCCATAGACAAACATTCACACGTACATGATTCAGCATAGTGTCCTACTAAAGATTTGTTTAACTCCAACAGGAAAATTAGGCAGTAATAAATTAGTAGTACTTAAGTGCTCCTAATTAATTAAGAGAGATAGCAGAAGTGGAAGGGCTCCCTGGAGGATCGTCTCACATGTAAGGTAGTCGTTGTCGGAGCCCTTGAATAGCCTCGACTGGGGCCTTTGGCTTCAGCAAGATCGCCTTGGCACTGTTTATTCTTCTTCTTCTTCTTCCTCTTCATGCTATGTTCCTCTTTCTCCTCACCAGTTGGTGAAACCAAGTACATGATTGGCCTTCTAATTCAGAATTGGTTTTGTCAATGAGGGAGTACAAGTGTACTAGTAAAAAACAGCATTATTTTCTCATGGCAGTCGGAAAATAGAGATGAACACATGCATTAAATAGCATTCTTACCTAAAGGAAGGTTATGGTGCCAATATGGATGATGAGGATTGGAAGACAGATCTCCCTTTGTGCAGTTCCACCAAAATGAACCAACTGTTCCATCTGACATTCCAGTTAAACAGCACAAAAGTCGCTTCTTTTAAGAAGAGTTTTGTGCAGTGCACCAAAAGGTCACAACAGCAACCAGGAGAATTGGATATCCCTGTTTGCACAAAAAGGCACAGAGGAAACAGTCAGAGTCTCAAACAATTATAGGCAAAAACATTTGGCTAAACTTGTCAGAGTCTCAAACAATTACAGGCAAAAACAGTGGCATGGCTTCATTTTTACCAGGGACATTATATTAAGAACAGCTAAGGCTGCGTTCGGTTCACAGGTTTGGTGCAGGATTTTCGTAGGAATACAATTCCTACCGTATTCTTTCCCTTCCAACCATTCGGAACACGGGAAAGGTGAATCGTGTTTCATAGGAAAGCTAGTCTGGTAGTACCGATTCCATCGGATTAGAAACATCCACGCGCTGCTCATTTTTTGGGCGGAAGCCCGAGGCAGGCGCTCGCTGCCATGCGTTAGACAGGTTGTTGTGATGTGTTTGCCGAAATAAAAAAATCAACCTATGTGTGGTACGTGAGGTGAGGACAAGAGTAGTCACTGTGCAGCTGAATAAACAAATATCATCTCATACTGCCAAGCATGCTACTCTAAAAAAACAAATCTGTACATTTAGTAGTCCATCTGAACACATTCTCTTGAGAGTTTCCTCCGGTTCGCTGTTCCATAGTTTTATACCTACATTCCTTTCCTATTCCTCTATTTTCATCAAGACCTATGTTTTCTGCCCCTTTATTCCGACCGGAGCCTAAATATTTGGTATAAGGGCATGGGACAGTGGGTGCACTAGCAGTATAGCACCATGTACGTAAACATGGGCATAAAGTGGCGATTCATAGTTTGTTACCCCGAGAAACAAACATCCAAGAAACATATCTAGGTTGGTCCCATTTTTGTTCACTCTAGCCACCTACTCCTATGTGTGGATAGCAAATCTAGTCCTGGTCATACCACTGTGTACAGCGTTACCCCTATATTTCCATTTTTGACCAATAGACCGATTGGATGACCAGTCTGTACTACTTTCATCCCCTTTCCTTCTTGTTTGTACCAAGTCCCATGTACATACTAAATTCCCCCACCCCCACTTTATTTCAATGACAAGTATTTTTAGACGGAGGGAGTACAAGATTCGACTCCATGAAGTAGCTTTACCTCTAACAATAGAAGAAGAAAAAATAGGTGACCTTGGACCATCCGATCGAGAGGGGCTGAGAGGTAGAAAATGATGCACATGCAGCGACATAGCGAGCTGGGGAAGTAGAGCTAAGGAGGTTTCAAACGAAGATATACCTGAAGGTCGTTGGGATGTGGATAGGTGGGCGGCGGGAGGCCGGATCTGCCCACAGGCAACAACGAAGGGATCGGAGGACCTCCCGCGCCGGCGCTCGGCCAGAGATAACGGTTCGGCCAGCAGTGGGTCTCCTCCCTCGCTGTCGACGACGGCCTAAACGCTGCCCCTCCTCCCCTTCACCGGTGGAGGGGGATATGTCCGGATCTGTAACCAGCGGTGAGGATAGAAAGCCAGTGTTTTTTGAAGGAGAAAGACAGGGTTACTACCCCTATCTTGTTTAGATCTGGAGAGGATGAGAGTGTGTGAATAGAGCAGCCCTAGCAAGCAAGCGCGGAGGCTCCGACCTATATATAAGTAGTGGGGTAGTTTTCCTTTTTCACTCCATAAAAACAATCATTTAAAATTGTGTACTATACTACATGCCAGGTCACGGTTTTTTTAGTTGTTGATTGCTTTTTGAGATAGCTACCCGCTTGTTCCAAGAGGTGTTGCGGTGTGCCAGGTCGCACTTTGTATCGTTCAAGTCTGGTAGTACTACAAGTCCCTCCATTAAATGAACAATCACCCCCTCGTAAAAATTGTGAACAAGCCCATGGCTAAAATTAGCGGAAACGTGGGTTGCCCCAACATGCATTATTATTTATATTTTCTACTCCCTCCGTTCCTAAATATAAGTCTTTTTTATTAGCCACACCTAAGACAAGAATTTTTTTTGTTAGCAGTGAACCCCACATGTCATAGACACAAAAATTGTGGCAAGATTCCCTTAGGCAAGCCAAAGTGTGTCTAACAATTTGAGCAACTCAGGTTAGGAAAGTGTAGCAAGTGTGGGAAAAATAATGTGGCAACATAAGACAAACATAGTCACAATCCAAACAGCCCCGTGATTTTTTGTGACATGCATGAAAAATTGGTTAGTTAAATTTATAGTCAAAATTTGGCAAGGTGCATCAAATCAACACCTGCAAGTATCAAAAGGAAAGTCACGGCATGCATGCATGCGTTGTACTCCAAGGGGGACTCCTGAGCATCGCGACTCAGGAGCCTAACTTGTGATGTAGCCCCTCACTCCTTGGTCCCGTCCTGGTTTCCGGTCGGGGCTAACGGCGGCTGAGGTATGCGCGGGGCTGGGCTCTACCGGCGTAGAACATAAGCAAGTAGGAAGAGCGCAAATTTCAAGGAATTCAAAAGCAAATATTACAGTCCATAACTGTTATCACGACACCAAACACAAGTTTAAATGTCTCCCCGAGGCATGATAATGTAGCAGAAACTGAAAGCAGGACAGGAGCCACGACGGAGTCATTTGTTGGTGGCGGAGCTGCGAGGAGTGGGTTTGCCTCGTGGGGCCGCAGGACCGGCAGCACCCTGCTTCGGCTTGGTGTTGAAGGCCCGGAACTTCGACAGCAGAGCCTCCACACGACCCTTCACGGCCTTAGCAGCGGCAGCGGCAAGCTCGCCGCTCGCTGGCTCCAGCAGGCTGTCAAGGTCGACGTTGGGGTCGCGAAGGTAGACGTGGGTAAGGACCCGCGTCAGCGCTGCAGAAGACAGGATGCGCGCCTTGGCCTCAGCCGTAGGGCCAAGGCCAAGGGTGACATCTTCAAGAGCACGGACCATGAAGGGGAGCAGCTTGGCAGGGCCATCCTCGGCGCCGGCCAGCGGGCTTTCCAGGCTGCTGTCGTAGAGCGACTTTAGCAAGCCGCGAACCTTCACCTCCGTCTCTGTGAAGGCCTCGCGGTCCTGGGCAAGGACCCGCGCCTTGCCTTCTAACTCGACCTTCCACGCCTCCAACTCCTGCTCCAGTGTGCGCAGGTGGTCACGGCGCTTGTTAAGCTTGGAGTATCGGTCCTTGACGGCCGCATCGCGAGTCTTCATGTCTTCCTCCTTCTCCTCGTGGATGCGGACCTTCTCGGCAAGCTGGTCCCGCGGGCCCTGCAGTTCGCTCTCCAGCGCCTTGCAGTGACCTCGGGTATCAGCCGCCTCTCCCAAGGCGGCGAGCGGCCTTCGCCCCGAGGATGGCCCGCTTCTCCTCGTCGCAGGCTGTCGAGGCCTGAACCAGCGCTGCTCGAATCAAAGCGTTAGAGCGAATCCAGCCAGAAGCCAGCTCCAAGCGCCCGGCCACCAAGCGAGGGTCGGCGCCCAGAAGATCTTGCCGCAGCCGGTCCAGTTTGGCCGCAGCGTGATCCAGGACGGTGGAAGGAGTCGGAGAGAAACAGTTGGTGGAGTAGGAGGAGAGGACGACAGCGTAACCACAGCATCCTGAGGCAAGACCTGCTGCGCCCCAGCAGCCGTGGCGATGGCATCAGGCAAGGATGCCTCAGGAGTTGCTTGGGCCGTGGGGGCTGAGCTCGCCCCAGCTAACTCCACCAGGCCTCCCGAGGACGACCGGGCAGGAGAGGCCTGTGCCTTGTAGCCACCTTCTTTCGTGGGCAGGGGCGCTGCCCCAGACGGAACCTCAGGGGCCCCCTTCAATTTCTTCACCGCAGACGCCAGCCTAGCCAAGAGATACAGACATCAAGCCTCAATGACAAAGCATGGAATAAAATAAGAATCAAGCACTTACTGGTCGCCGCTCGTGAGCTCGAGAAACCTCCGGCCGTACTTGAAGCCCAAGAGCCGGCTGCTGGGATCAGCCTCGAGAGGCTCGGAAGTAGGAGGCACGTCTACGGATCGCCTTAGAGCCGGGGCAGACCCAAGGGATCAGCCCAATCCTGTCCTTCTTCCGGATCAGGGGCAAGCTCTCGCCGCCCCGCTCGCCGTCATCCTCGTTGTCGCTCGGCAAGAGGCGGAGAGCGCGGGACTTGCGCTGGGGGAGGGGCGCTCTCGACTCCCCGTCGGTAGCCTCGGAGTTAGGGCCACCTTCCCGCTCCTCTTCTCCTCCTCTTCGCTGGAGTCGCCGGAGGACACGTTCACCGTCGCCTGGGCCGCCGGGTCCTCGGGAGCCTCTGTGGGCACGGGCCCATCCCCATTGAAGATGGGCATGGAGTCCACCACCTTCTCCCAATCATCTCGAAGAAATAGGGGTACAGGGGCGCCCTCCAGCCTCGCCACGTCTCCTCCGACCAAAGATTGGAGCGACATGCCAAGAGCATTCTAAAAAAATTCCTTTCACGTTCCGTTTTCAAAAAGAAAAAAATCCTTTCACGTACGAATTTGCTTGTATGCTTTGAGCAACTTGCATGTCCTATACTGCTCCTGTTTGATACTCTAACTTAGCTAGAGGTTAGACTAACTCATGACTAACCCTGAACTAACTGTAGCCAAAGAGGTGTTTGGGTGAGAGGGTTAGATTGACAATAAATGCACTTCATGGAGAGAGAAAAGTGATTTTTCAGTGGTCCCAATGAGAACTATCTCCAGTTAGCACCTCTTGGGTGGGATAGTTTTTTTTGGTGGGTTCGGTGCAACTTGCTCCAATTTAAACCCTCATGCTTGGATACTTTAGGGCTATTTGAGCCCCAACTAGCTCAAACTAACTCTAACCCATGGATCCAAACAGGGCCTATGGCCAGTCTCGACGCGGAGCAGTCGCGTGCACCGGGAAGCGGCGCTCTCTCAGCCGTCGCGCCACTTTAAAGCCAGCGCCAGTGAGAGGTCGCCTCCGCTCTGGCCGGGCATTAATGCGGCACTGACGCTCCAGGCGACGCTGACCGTTTCACGCGGGAAGCGTGCGCTGGCAAGGGAGTATAGGTTTTGAACCGTTTCAGGTGTAGTAGTAATGGTAGTTTGCAAAACTACTCAATTATTGCACTCAGTTTCCTAAGAAATTGTGGTAAAAAAGTTACTCCACAGCCCGCTTCCCTTCTCCTTCCTGCTCATGATTTACGTGGCCATGTTAACGTGGTTGTGTCAAAAAAATGTCACTTCCTGCTCGTGATTTGCGTTATATAACTACAAGCAAGATTCTCGTGCATTGCACGGAACATCAATATGCATTTTTTTTTACAAAACACCTGTTGTGATTGACCCATGCAGGAGTAATCCCATGTGTAAAAACCAATGATATCTCGAGAATTTTATCAGAAAACTGGTATCTCGAGAATGTCATCGAAAAAATGAAAGATGAGAGATAAGGCGAGGAGGAGTGGAGCGTGGTGGTGACTAGTGGTCGGAATGGGCGGAGGCATGGGGATGGACGGCGCCGGCAGGCGGCAGCGACCACCATGCATGCTAGGTTGTTCCAGAGACTTATTCCTTTTTTAATTGCTGAGCAATGAGGTTGCGGGAGATAATGATGTGGAGAGAGGTGCGGGTATCTTTTGTAAAATTATCATAGTTTGCTTCCTATCCGTCAGATATAGATCATACGGTCTGTATTACAAGATGGTAGGCACACCATCATCGCCAACTCGTTTTTTCATAAGGGTATACAGATGATAAGTTTGCTGACTACTAAAGTAAAGTGGAATCTGTCCATGTTATGCAAGTAAATAAAGGTGATTGTTTATCATACGGGTAAGGTTGGATGAAGGGTGGTAGGAACAAATGCTCCGCCTAGAGCATGTGTGTGTGAGATGGAGTCTTAGTGTGTGTGTGGTGTGTGTGAGAGAGAGAGAGAGAGTGAGAGAGAGAGAGGAGAGAGAGATGGAGTCTTAGTTTGTGTGTGTGTGTGAGAGAGAGAGAG
>NC_041389.1:372441577-372447243 GCF_002162155.2 Triticum dicoccoides | reverse complement strand
GGGGGTAGCTAGAAGGAGATTGTTAAGTGTGAGTGTGTGTTTTGCCCATCCAGGCGGAAGTTATGTGCACAAAAGAAGAGAACGATTCGATGTGGCGTTAGGATTGACGGTAATTAACTACGTATGGAGACATACAGACCTTGAACGTGCATGTGTGAGAGGTATACATGTATACGTGGGATGTGTGTGTGTGTGCTCGCGCGCATGATCGAGATGAAAGAAAGAAGACATAAGTCCTAAGATCAACGACATGGGAGAGACGGATCGGTATGACAATATGCATGCATGTGAGAATGCAGGGAGGAAGGCCCGACAATTGAGCATGTGTTTTTATCTTTAAGAGATAGTGGCGTGGGCTGGAGCATGCATCTATGGAGAGCAGAGGGGGTGAGGCGCAACGATTGTGCAAAAGAGATCAACCTATAAATGCATATGTATGGATAGACATATATAGTGTGGGTGATAGGAAGCAAGACTCTGTGCGAGAAAGAAATGTTGACGGAGAAACTACAGATAGATACAGAGATGGAGATGCTAGCTAGAGAGACATACGTTAGTTTGGGTGTCGGAGATGACTGTCGGGTGGTTCAAAGGGTGAAGTTATATATGTGTGTGAGAGGGCACTTGACTGCATGCATGTAGAGAGAAACATATGTAGTGTGCGTGATAGGAATCAAGAGTGAGGGTGAGAAAGAAGGTTGATGGAGAAACAGATAAATAGAAAGATAAAGATGCTAGCTAGTGTGCGCTAGAGATAGGAGTCGAGTGGATCAGAAGGCTGGGTTATGTGTGTGGGTGTGAGAGAGACAGAGAGAGGGTGCATGTGAGTCACATACAAACAAATATTAGAGAGAAATGAGATCCAGAGAGACGGAGTTTTGTGTCTGCGAGAGAGAAAGATATTTCACAACGAGAGTGATAGCTAGAGAGACATATGAGGGAATGCAAGATATCTCTAGGGAGAGAGGGTGTGTTTGAGCGACATACAAGAGAACAATGGAGAAATATGACACCCTGGGAGACAGAGTTTGTGTTTCTGTGTGAGAAAGAGATATTGAAGAGGAAGAGTTGTAGGTTCTCATATCTAAGTAGCGAAAGACATCTCTGTATGAGGGGTGTGCGAGTGGCACACATGGGAATAGTTGAGAGAAATGAGACCCCGGGAGACAAAGTTTTGTGTTTGTGTGAGAGAAAGAGATTCCACATGGAGAATCATAGCTAGAGACACATAGCAGGGAGCGAGATATACTTAGAGAGAGATAGAGTGATGAAGGCCGATGGAGAGAGTACCATCAGTGTGTTACGAAGATAAAAGATCATGGTCGACATACAGGTAGCACAAGAGATGCCTGAGAGACGATGAACGCGTATAGGTCCAGAGAGATAGTCCTATATAAGCATGAGTGATAGCTATATGAGACGAATATCTGGATTAAAGGGGATTCAAATATTTAAACTGGAGCACACGACATCGATAATATCATAACGCAAATTGGTGTATCAAATATGCATATTCATTTGAATTTGGGCACACGTGTAATGTTATATAGTTTATCAATATTGGTGATCCATAGATTCTTCAATTACAAACAATGCATGGTTTATATGCAATTAGTGTCTAAACGGGATTACACTATATGTTGCGTGTGTGAAACACATTATACATGTTTGAGAAGTTAAAAAAACCCGCATGAAACACACATTAATTGAAGACAGTTAGCGAGGAATGCATACATTGGATTTCAACATAATGTGGTTTCAAATATTTGAAAATCCAAATTGATGGATACAACCTTATGAATCTGAGATCAGGCCATTTGTAAACCATATTTATGTATAAATGGTGTTGTGCTTGTGCTTTTGAAAGTATATATGTAAAAAATGATGTATATAGAATGTAATTCCAATTGAAAATGGATCTCGCCCGAAAAAATAGTAGAATACAAACGGGATTCGAATTGAGTTGGCACGGTAAGCGTGCACTGTGCAAAATTTGAACGAAGCGGGGAAAGTCGTAGTAACCGCCCGAAACCAAAATCTGCGAGATGGAAATCACTACTGCTTATCCCTGCCGCGCAAAGCCTATCTGCTGGATTTCTATAGGTTTCGATAGGGATAGGTTTGTAATTTCACCCAAACGTGACGTAACCGCCTCTCACCCAGATTCATACACGTTGGGCGCCAAAACACAGTGTGCCCTCGGCCGAAATCGACTCCCTCCCCGATTCATATTCATACATGGTGGGTGCCAAAAACAAACTCTCGTCAGCAAATATTCGGTGTATGCGAGATTACCGTCCTATCCCCAACAGACTAATGTTGTTGTGATGTAGTAGAAATTTGAAATGGGGGCTAAGTTTGTAAATTTCCTCGCATTTGAGACAAGCGCGCCCTGACTACATTGTTCCCCCCTTCCTCTCTACCTCCCTTTTCCCCATTCATACTCCGTGGGCGCCAAAACACCCTCTCCACCCCACCCTCCTCCGTCCGCCGCCGTCCGCCACCCCATCCACCACCGTCCTCCTCCACCATGCCGGAGCTGATACCCCGACGCCGTCGTCCATTACAAGAGATCGACCTCTCTCATCCACGCCTTCGGACCGGGATCCTTGCATCCCGTCCTCTCGGTTCATCCCCGCCGTCGTCCAACTTGCCGGCGCCGCTCCTACGACCCTCTCGTCCACCGCGCACCGCCGCCACCGTCTACCCTCCTAGATCTGCTTCCACACTGCCGACAGCCATCGCTACCGCAGTACCGTCAAATTCTCACTAGATGCGTACACGGCGCCGCACCAGAGGCGGTACTCTTTCGTATCTGCTCAACTTATTTATTGCAGCAAGAAAATAGATTCCCACAGTTTACTCTGATTTCTTGTCTTGGTTGTGAAGTTGCCTTTGTCCGGTTTGCACCTTCAGATCCGCCATGGCATGCTCAACACTATACTCCCAATGCTTATGGTTTTCCCCTTTTTTATTCCACACTAGTTAAACCACAGTAGACTAAATTTCAAAATTGGGTCAGTCGATTTTTCAGAGCTCGCCGGAGTTCGCAGGTGCGATCCAAGGGGCTTGGGTGGTTGTGGGGCCTCGCCGAACGAAGAAAACTCGACGCGGGTGGGGGTGGGGGTGGCGGAGGAACACGGGCGGTGGGGGCCGGTGGTCCGTCCGGCGGCCCGTGCGGTGTTCTGTATGGGAAGAATCACAGACGAGGAAGAAGAAGGGTTAGGAGACGTAGTATCTTCATCCAACCGCCTGAAATGGTCGAGAGACAGCTAGGAGTTGCATTCTTAATGCGCTCTGGTTCATCATGTGTGGGCACTGCGCAACCAACATTTTATTATCCAAAATCTGCTTGCTTTTCTTTACCATGTTCGATAGTGCTGGCCTCTACGCGATCGATAGGCTTTCAATTACTAGCGGCAATACAACATCGTATTTTCAAGCCAGTTCCACTTTCCCGATTTATATATAGTGGTTATGGTGTACCCCTGTTATGTACACTATGATCTGCCTAGTTGTTGTGTGCTCTTGTTATCATGGTTTGGCAATAAACAATCTATACAGTGTATTATGAACCTATCATCTGCCAGCTATCCTTACTTTTGGAGCCTATTTTTTGTGTACTTGTGCCAGATTATATAAATGCACGCACGATATTACAGCACACATGATCTCTCTCATCAGAATCCAGTGATAGCACATAAGTGTTTACAGGGGCGCCCCTATATTAGAATATCATCTGCATTAGAAAGATAATCTCACAACTATTTATGTTTTCATGGTTCTCAGATATTATACGCAATTACAGTGAATATCAGAATCTGCGCATCAGAAGAATATTGTGGAACACTGAAATGACTTACAAAGTTGGCACCAAGACATTGAGTGCGATTTTGGAAGCAATGAAACTCGTACGCTCCCCACCTGTTGATTCTTGTTCAGAATATCATTCTAATGACTATTCTAACCTCGAGGAGTCAAAGGCAGATGGCATGTCCTGTTCACCCATCAAGGTGCCTGTTCTAATTTGGCAAGGTTTTATTGATTGCACGTATCTTGCATATGTTTTCTTGCATTTCTTCTACTTTGTTGCACCACCATCTGCTTAGTTTACTCATCATATAACTCGAGATGCTATGCCCATCCATTATCAATACATATTCCATCTGTCGTCATACCATGTTTTTTCACTCAAATGTTGTTCTTGTGCATTAGACATGAAAAAGGAAGAGGGTGATTGCCGAACCTGAAGGAGCACCAGTAAAGTCCTTGAAAAACGTGGTGGTGCCGGAGAAATCAGACAGCGCCCCACTTATATTGGTTGTACAACCAGTGACACAAAACATAGGACCGACTCCAGCAGACTGTACCCATACTTCACTGGCCACACCACTAGCCCCACCACACAGGACCTGCACTCCAGCAAAAGGTATACCGATTTCATTTGCCATAGCACCAGCCGTACCACAGAAAAATCCCACTCCAGCAAAAAGTACAACAAGTCCACCGGCCGAAGACCTATCCCAATTGCAGAGACGGCCAATTCCTGTAGATTGGAACCCCATTCCATTTATTCCCAGTTTAAAAGACAATGCTTTCAATGTTGTTAGGGACTACGTGCATATATTCCCATCATGGGAAGATTATAGTGAAGACAAACACCATTTTCACATCTTCCTATCCAACTTACGTGTAAGTGCTATTATTCATGGTTATTATTTTCCTATTTTCTGCTGATCGAACACATCAATGATTTACATTACATTGTTGTAACTAGGTGAGGGTCAATCTGGATAGTCATGACGAGCAAAGCTTGCTTGTGCTTTTCAAGGAAGCATTGCAGCAGTATTGGTGTTACCTGAGGAAATCACACTTTGATGGCAAGTCTATAAGCGAATTTCCGGTGAAGTCTCCTGTGCTAAATTTAGAAGACATTGAATGGAAAAACCTTGTTATGCACTGGTCTCGTTCCCAGGATGAGGTATTGTCTATGAAATCACATGACAATTTGAACTTCTACTTTTCCGCATGTGCCTTACGGATCTTTTTTGCAGGAAATCGGCTCGAAGAAGAATTCCGGTTTGAAAAGAATGACAGGATATCGCAAATATGTTGCCCGCTGCTTTGCTCTTGTTAGTACCTGTTGTCCTGTATCACTGTACTTGCATACATACCTGGTTCATTATGTGACAGTAGTATGCATGATAGCTTGCTTATCAATTGTTCGCTCCAAATTATCTGATCTGTATGAATGTTACATTAGTGTAGAATATATCCAATGCCAATGAATTTTTTTAGCTCTGCATTGTTCTTGTAAGTACATGTTGTCCTTTATCAGTGTACTTATATTAACAGGTAGTTGTTCATGTACCATCACTCTGCAGCTTATTTTCCTTTGCCCTCCATTTTCTACACATCAGATCTATATTTACTCTTACCATAAGGTTGGTACTGAAGAAGTTTTGTTGTGCATTGCTATTGGCTGTGCCTTTTGCCTGTATCGCTGCACATACATTTATAGCTACTTGGTTATGTAGCATCACTCTTCATCTTATCTTAAATATTCTCCATTTTTTCGTATATTATCACATCTATATTTACTCTTAACAAAATGTAGAATAAAGGCAATGCTTATGAAGAACATTTTGTGCTAAACTTCTTGAATT
>NC_041389.1:372286356-372441246 GCF_002162155.2 Triticum dicoccoides | reverse complement strand
TAATGTAAGTTTGTCCTTCTCAAGCCTTCAAACTTTGTTGTGTATATTTGGTTAGGCATGACTACAACAGCTGTTTATTTTTGGTGTTTGCATCAAATTGCATGTTTAAAGTTTATTATGTAGTTCATAAACAAAAGTTTGTCCTTCTCAATTTAAGTTTTCAGTTGTACAACCAAGTTCCTTCTTCATACCATGTAAATTAAACTATACAGAGCAAGTGATTTTCTTTTGCACTGCATGTATGCTTCTGTTCTTCATCCGTAATCCAGTGGTGTGGTGAACCTACCCACTACAGCACAATGTCATATTATGCAATGGCTTAACTATGAACAATGTCATATCATTCTACTATTATTTAAACCACCTCTTTATTTGCCAATCTGAAATGGGATAAATTGATAACACACTAACCATTGATACTTATGAGTTCTTGATCTGTAATCCAGTGGTGTCGTGAAGCTGCCAACTCCTTCACAATGTCAATTCCTGCCATGTCTTGACCTGAACAATACCATATTGTGTTAATGCAATTTTAAATTGTGTCACTTTATTCGTCAGTAAGAAATGTGATGAATTTTCAGCACTGATACTTTTATGTGCAAAACCTGTCATCTGTTTTCTTGTTTATCTTTCAGAGTGAGGAAGATATAAGTGTTGAACAAGCGCAGTCTCATCATCTTGCTCAGCTGCTTGCGCTGCAGCTCCCCAGCAGGGCTAACCTTTCTTGAACTCTATTGAAGTGCTGTCGGTTTTGTATATTATTTTGTCGGCGTGTTTATTTGCACTGGTGGCAATCTTTGATGCCCAGTGTATGTAATCTGTTGTCTGCTTGTGCTTTATTATCATAGTGGCGAACTTTGATGCCCAGTGGATGTAATATGCCGTAATTTCTTTGTTGTATAGTCTAGGTTTTTTCTTATTCACGATGCTGCAGTTATTTTACTGTATATATATCTTGTCTTCCCAGTAAACCGTCCAAACCGTAAAATTACAGTACATAATCGAGCCGTCATGCAATCACGATGTATGATCCGCATCATAGGCCCCGTCAAACTGGCCCACTAGTAGATTTGGGCCTTTAATAGGCCGAGTAACCCTCGGCCCTCTTTTCGCAAGAAAACTCAATGGGCTTTTAGGAGGCTGAGAAGTAGGCTGGGCCTGAAACATGCCGAATAGCTCACGGGCCGGCGGCAGCCCGAAATGGACCCCGGCCCATGATTGTGCGAATCAATTCACGGGCTTTTAACAGGCCAAACTTGTCTTGGTCCTTGTTTGGCCCAATCAGATATCGGCTGCGAGCAGGCCGGATGCAAACCGGACCGTAGTTAGGCCCAACTATATGACAGGCTTTTAACAGGCCGAAATTAATATAGGGCTGAAATGTTAAATGGGCCCTTAATAGGCCGAAACTAATATCAGGCCGAATTACTAAATGGGCCTTTAGCAAGTGGGCCCAAAAGCATAGCGTCTGTGACACCCCAAAATTTTGGCCTTGTTTTAAGGGAATAAAATTTTGCCAGGATTTAAAACTTTGAATTTTTGAGCTCCTTTTTGATTTTTGTTTAAATCATTTCCTTCCCTGTTATGATGAGTTTTTCCCAAAAAGAAAACTTTTCAAAAATGTTGTTGGACTTGTTTAACCTCTCAAGAAAAACTTTCCTGTTATCAGTGTAACTAATTAAATAATTAAGTTGCTTGATCATTATTTTCTTGAAAAGGGTTTTCTAGGTTAAATGGCCTTATTTGAACTACAACCATTTGATAAATTCACTTAAAATTCCCATGAAAATTTGGAGATGTCATGTGATGTTTTTAAATCACTTTTATGCAAAAATATATTTCATTCATGAAATATTTTGAGCCCTACACTCAATTTTTCTTCTCTGGTCCAGAGTGCATTTTGCACTACAACCTATTTAAATATTTCTTTAAAACTTCTACCAAAATTAAGGGAGGTCAGTAGGAGCCTATTGTTTCACTTTGTGCAAAAACCTAATTATGTTCTTTGAAAAATTTGAGTGAATCAACCTCATCTTCATTCTGGACCAACTTGATGGTTTGTACAGCAACCATGTTTTTACTTGCTCTTTAACCCTTGATTATTTATCCTACTTGTAGTCCCCCATGTTAAACCCTTAAGTCCAGGAGCATGCACCTTTTGGATCATTTTTGGTGCATGAAATAATGTCATCTATTTCCTGTCCAGAATTGAAGTTTTGTAAAACTTGCACTAACAAGTTTCTGCTTTTGGCCAAATAACCTCACCACTCTCTCTTTCATCCACAGAGACACTGATCTGGAGATTTTGGCCCATCCAAGACCTGCCTAGATGCCTCTGACATTTTGTCAAACACCTGGTGTGCATGGCCAGTTTTGACATGATTTTGTCTTTGCATTGTGACCTTGCACCTCGGATCATACTAGCATGTCCACTAGGATCCCAGTTGCTCCTAACCTGGGTCTGTTAATTGCCAGCCTCGACCGCGACCTCTAGCGTGCTCTGGCATAGTGTCGAACACGTCCCGTGCATGCCCGGAGCGCGAGCAGAGCGCGCGTATTGCAGCCGCGCGCCCGAGCCGACACGTTAGCCCCACGGCTTTGGCCCGCTCTGAAGCACCTCGCCACGCACTCCCCTTCTCACCGCAACACGCCAAGCAGCCTCGCCGCGCCCGGCAGGCCAAACACTAGCCGCCACCGCCGCCCGATAGCCCTGCGTCGTGCAGCGCCGCCCAAGCCACCCCGGCTCGCCACCTGGCCCCTGGAGCAGTGCCCTCTCGTCCACTAGCTCTTGCCGTCATCCCCAGCCACGCCACGTTGCCCTGCAAGCTACAGAGAGGAGGTTCGCCGGAGAGCTTATCCGGCCGCCACGGAACCGACCTCCATCGCCTATTTAAGGAAGCCCCGAGCGTCTCCGAGCCCTCAGGTAGCCTCACGCCGTCTCACTAGCGCCCCCATCGCCACCAATTGGAGGGGAGCAGGTCTTCGTCAACCTCTCCGGTCAGTTCGGCCACCGCCGCCTCCCGGCTCTGTTCGGCGCAACCAGAGCTTCCCCCTCTCCAATCTCTTCACCAGAAGCCTTCTCTGCCTCCCCCGAACACTTCCCCCTACTCCATTTCGATCGAGAACCACCGCCGCCCCGAAACCACTTTTCCCCGAAGCTTCCCTCCGCCGAGGAGCTCGCCGCCGACAGCTCACGCCGTCCCCACCGACCCAGCGACTACCAGCAGGATCGCCCTTGATCCACGGATCCATCCCCGCCCTCCAGAGGCCGCGAGGAGCCGCCGCTCGCCGGCGTTGGTCGCCGGAGTCCCGCCTCCGCTCGGGACAGAGGGAGAAGGAGGAGGGGCGGACTAGTCAAACCTGACTAGTGGGCCACATAGGACCCACTGTTAGTGACACCCCGCGCCGTCCACGTGGATAAGTGGAGGCGTAAAGCCTAAAGTACGCCTCCTCTGTACCGAAAGCGTAATCTCGTCTGAACCGTTTTCTTTTCTGTTTTAATTTAAAAACAGATATTGACCAGAACTTTGACTAGCTATAACTTTTTAAATATAAGTCCAAATGAGTTGATTCTTTTTCCTACCTTCTTCAAATTTGATCTAGTTTATTTTAAGATTTTTTTAAAAAAAATTCAAACAACTTTTTGGTTCTGTTTTTGAAATATGTGTTAATTCAAATATATTTTCAAATAGGATTTTGGGGAAAGAGAAGAAAACTTTCAAAAGTTTGGAGAGCACCCTGCCTTTCCACACGTTGAAGGCAAGCATTCTGAACCCCGGCATAATAATTTTTGGAGTAATCATTGATGCATTTATAACACCACCGCTTTTCGAAGGACTTGTTATTTCATGTGATATGATCATATGCATGGGTGCATGTTATTGTTTTCCATGCTGTTGGAAAAGAACACACTTGTGATGATCATCATCCTCATGTGCCTTGCATGCATACCGGTAGGAACCGGGAAAACCTCTGCCTTGGGTAGGCATGAGTTTGTTGCCGGTCACCGTCGGGACGGTTATGTCCGGTATGGCATGGTAAGATATAATGAGTGTTGATTGTATTGGTTGAAATATAATCGTTATACTAATCATGCAGGGAATACTTAAACCTCCTGAGTCGACCGTAGATCGAGTCTTATTCCAGTAACCCCCATACTTGTTTCGTACTACCACTCGTCTCTACAGCAAGTAGAGTACGGTTCAGTAAGTTGTCAACCTCTTTCTAGCACACACCGTACAGAGAGGCCATGGTGGAAGATACTGGTTGTAACTGGTAGGCAGGCCACCTGGTCCGGGAGCATGGGTGTTTCCGGTTGGGACCGAGAGGGGAGGCCACCCCTTAGAGCGCGCGATATAAATTTGATCCCATGCTACGCGAGGTTGTAGCCTCCCCACTTAGAGTTTGCTTAACAGGTGTCGTGGGTGATTCCAGACACGTGTGTGATAAGCTGGTGTGTGCAAGTTAGGTGTGTTTTCAACAAAAAGACCGTAGATGGAATTAGTCCCAATGGACTAAAGAAATCCGTTACTCGTGGGTAAAGAGTACACCCTCTGCAGAGAATAAACCTATTCGAATAGCCGTGTCCATGGTTAAGGATTACAGTCTGGGATGGGTCAAGTATCGGTCTTAGTGTCGGTCTTCGGAGGTGAAACTATTAATCCAGAAATGGAATTACTACTTGTGACTGGTGATAACTATGATTATTATTATTTGACTAACCCATGATATTATTGTTATTATCGTGTATCTCTGGGATGGTTCTACCTCCGGGATATTCACTTTGATTGTTTCTTTTAAAGCCCTTTTATGAGGCGTCGCCCAGACGCCCGACTGTGGCATTTCTTTTAAAGCCCTTTATGAGGCGTCGCTCAGACGCCCGACTGTGGCATTTCTTTTAAAGCCCTTTATGAGGCGTCGCTCAGACGCCCGACTGTGGCATTTCTTTTAAAGCCCTTTATGAGGCGTCGCTCAGACGCCCGACTGTGGCATTTCTTTTAAAGCCCTTTATGAGGCGTCGCTCAGACGCCCGACTGTGGCATTTCTTTTAAAGCCCTTTATGTGGCGTCGCTCAGACGCCCGACTGTGGCATTTCTTTTAAAGCCCTTTATGTGCCGTCGCTCAGACGCCCGACTGTGGCATTACTTGTTATTTATTTCATAAATTTCTTTTATACTATCAGGTTATTGCAATTTTCTAAATAGATTGCTTGCACGCATCCGAGAGTTACTTATCTTTTGTGGCCGACGCCATGAGCATAAAATATTTTTCAGCACATCATTGTTATATTATACCTGTGTTCATAATGTTTGCGAGTACATTCAAAGTACTCACTGGCTTGTCCCTGGCTATTGTCTTGGCCAGATTTTCTTGCACGGAGAGGAGCGACGCGATGCCAGCCCCGGAACCCACGCAATGGAGATAGCAGCCTCGCGAAGATAGGAATTTAACCTGGTCAGCTGTTCCCGTGGGGAATGGAGTCCCATAGACACAGATGTTTCACAACCCGCTTCCGCCATCAACCACTAGAAACCTTTGGTTGTACCCACAGGCTAGAATGGTCTTGTACTACATATTCTGTATTTTGCTTGGAATTTCTGTATCAAGTTGGAGCCTCATCAGCTAACAGTAATCCTGGGGCTGATGAGCACAACAGTCTTTTCTGGAAATTTATTACCCAGAAAACCGGTCGTGACAGACTTGGTATCAGAGCCAGGCTGACCATTGGCTAATCCTATCTTAGCCAGGTCAATAAACTTAGGCAAACCAACCCACCAGACCTTAACCAAAACCCAGCCAAGCTTCTCGTGCAAGATAGCCACACAGTGACCCAACACTTTTGGCAGTCGGTGCCCAACCTATCAACCTAACCTGTCACTCATGTGCCAGTGACCGGCCCCTAAATAGTCCTTTCTCACAAGCGTTCGAAGGAAGATTCCGTCCCCTTTTTCCTATAAAAAGGGCGCGCTAACACCAAACCAGCACAACACAGCCGCTACCCCAAACCGAGCCACAATGCCTGGACCTATAGTGCACAACGAAACCACAGCAACCAACCTTGGAGGTTTTGTGACCATCCTCGCAAACCTCACCTGTCGTGCCTACGCGTTAGAGGAGCCACCAGAATATGTTGTGTATCAAGGACCCATGAGCGGTGAAGACCGCCAATTCTGGGCCACTGTGCACATTTACGGTAGGAGTCTAGCACCCGAGCGCCCCTACCGGTTCACCGGAAGAACAACTTCCTTTGAGCCACAAGCCATCCAGCTAGCCGCTCGAGAGGCTATAGTTCATCTCAGGCACTTGTCGCCCAGAGTTAACTGTCGCTCGTTCCACTACTACCCCAGACGAGAAGGGTATGGTAGACCACCCCAAGTCGCCAATGGAGACCACGAGACGGACCCCGCATTGTTGCACCTAGTGCGCTATGTAAGTGCACTAGAGGCACTGTTCGATCAGATCACTATTGATCTAATAGCAGCCCGTGGAGAGCTAGTTCGTCGAGCCCCGGCGAGAGAAGAAAACGAGCCCAACACCGACAACCCAGTCGTGCTGTTTGGACAACCGATCGAGACCCCGAGATCTGCCCCAGCCATCGGCCAAGGTGCTGCGATAACCCCAGAGGTGCTTCGTCGCATTTTGGGAGCACACTCCAACTGGGTTGTGGCCAACAATCCCCGCAATGGTCATTCTCACTACCCCGACCCTGCAGTTCCTCCGCCATCTCCGACTAATCCCGGCAGAGAGACACGTGGAGAAGCCTCGACATCCGCCAGGCACGCCCGTTTAGACATAAACGAGGTAGACTGAGCCGTATGAGTAGTACCAAGTTTCAATGTAACCTCGCTTTGTAATCATGCGACCGCATATATTAACGCAGCCTGTCTTTGTGCCTCTGTTTTAATAATAGCCTTGCATGTTTGGTCAGTGCATAGCTGCATATTTTTCCTGGCACAACTACCAAAACCAACCCGACGACAACCACAGTAACACGTCTCTTTATGAGATATGTGTATCTCTGACACTTACCCGACCTTTGGAGCTAAGCTGGCAATTTTTTTTTACCTTTCACCACGGTAAAACGATCCGGCTCCTTTGCTATATAAAGGCCACCTTGTGACCTTACCCAGCAACCCTCACTTTGCGCACAACACTCACGCTTCTTCCTGTCATGCCGAACCCCAGCATTCATCTGAGAACCCCAGATGCAACCCCAGGTAGCTTTGTCAAATTATTTTGGGATTTTACCCGCAGTACCATGGGTTCTACCCAGCCACCCCAGTATGAGCTGTTCAAATCAAGCATCACCCCATCCACCTCGGAATATTGGGCAGCAGTACACATTCCTCCTGTAGACCCCAACCAAGATCCAATAGAAGTTTCCTTCGTGGGGAAATCTATGCCAACCCCACACTTGGCCATAGAAGCTGCTGCGAAAGAAGCGATTGCTCGTCTTCGATCCGCAGTACCCTATGCCCGCGAACGAGGATATTATTACTTTCCAAGTCGTGCAGCACCCGGAGAAATAACGTCTTTTCCCGGTGGGCGGATTGAGAGAGACCCAGTTCTGGCCAACCTTATCCAGTACATCATTGCCCAAGAGCATTTAAACCAGCGAGTGATGGATTATCTCCAGAGCCTCGCAAATTTAAATCCTCAGATTGCCATCGGCAGACCACTGAGACCCGACCCAGAGAGATGCATTCATCGACTGGTCAATCCACTTCCTCCAATAGAAGAGGAGTGTATTCCTTTACCAGAGACATTTTATCAGGACCCCGTCCAGTTACCGTTTTCATTTTAGACGTCACTATTGTATTTGTTCCTTGCAGCATTTATTTATGTATGTGACTTATGCGTGATACCCTGAGTTTGTACGGCAAGTTAATTATTTGGCTTCAGCTCATGTGTGTAGTTTTGTTGTGGTTTACGCTCCTTTAAAGTAACTGTTTTCCCCTCGCGAAACCCTGGAGTGAGATTTTCTTTTCTCTGAGTTGCTACATCTACACTTTCTCACGGCGTGGATTATTTAATTTCACTCAGCACCACGAGCAGACTCACAGCCATAATCATACGGACACATACACTATTTGCAAAACTTTGCAACGGTGTTACATCCAGCTAATCACCCCCTAACAACAGTAAGCACCCGGCATACTTCATCTACTCCTCATGATCACCATCACGGAGAGCCAACACCCGAGCTGCAGCATCGCGATACTCGTCGAAGATCATCGCGCACAGGAGCACAGAGAGCCCCAGCAGTGTCGCCAGCCCTCCGCATATCAGGATCACAAACCAGTCCGGCATCGCCTCCGCCATTAGAGCCTCGACCGAGCTTCTGTAAGCAGTAGCGGAGAAATAAGGAGGAGGAGAAGTGAGGCCAGGTGTAAGGAGGAAGAGAGAGGCACCCCGGCCGTTTTTATAGCTCGAGCTTGGTGTACGGTGGGCGAAGTCCACCAACGCCGCTCGTTGCCGATCGCCGGTGTTCGGAGTCGAATCCACGAGCAGTGCCGATAGCGCACTGGCCCGCGAGGTGAGTGCACGCTGCACCAGCAGCTAGCACGCCGCGCACTACCACGGTACGGCCTAGATGCCCTACACACTAGGCGTCACCGGTAGAGAAAGCGCGCGGGAGAGAGGAGGAAGAAAGGTCCAGAGGGAGAAGAAGAGGAGACTGACAGTGGACCTCGGGTCCACCTGTCAGCCAGAGAGAGCACTATGCTCTCGGGTGCGATCAGCGTAGATCTAAATTTAGGAGTTATCCTAAATTTATATCCAGCGTAGAAATCGCCCGTTTTTGTCTCGGACCGTAGACTTTTCCGCGCAGCACCAGTTTTCACACGGTGGTTTTTCACCACTTATTGCCCTCTCACTGTAGCTACATCTTTATTGCGTAAATATTCTCTTAACACCGCTTTCAGCAAATCTCGAGGACGAGATTTTTCTTAAGGGGGCTAGTATTGTGACACCCCAAAATTTTGGCCTTGTTTTAAGGGAATAAAATTTTGCCAGGATTTAAAACTTTGAATTTTTGAGCTCCTTTTTGATTTTTGTTTAAATCATTTCCTTCCCTGTTATGATGAGTTTTTCCCAAAAAGAAAACTTTTCAAAAATGTTGTTGGACTTGTTTAACCTCTCAAGAAAAACTTTCCTGTTATCAGTGTAACTAATTAAATAATTAAGTTGCTTGATCTTTATTTTCTTGAAAAGGGTTTTCTAGGTTAAATGGCCTTATTTGAACTACAACCATTTGATAAATTCACTTAAAATTCCCATGAAAATTTGGATATGTCATGTGATGTTTTTAAATCACTTTTATGCAAAAATATATTTCATTCATGAAATATTTTGAGCCCTACACTCAATTTTTCTTCTCTGGTCCAGAGTGCATTTTGCACTACAACCTATTTAAATATTTCTTTAAAACTTCTACCAAAATTAAGGGAGGTCAGTAGGAGCCTATTGTTTCACTTTGTGCAAAAACCTAATTATGTTCTTTGAAAAATTTGAGTGAATCAACCTCATCTTCATTCTGGACCAACTTGATGGTTTGTACAGCAACCATGTTTTTACTTGCTCTTTAACCCTTGATTATTTCTCCTACTTGTAGTCCCCCATGTTAAACCCTTAAGTCCAGGAGCATGCACCTTTTGGATCATTTTTGGTGCATGAAATAATGTCATCTATTTCCTGTCCAGAATTGAAGTTTTGTAAAACTTGCACTAACAAGTTTCTGCTTTTGGCCAAATAACCTCACCACTCTCTCTTTCATCCACAGAGACACTGATCTGGAGATTTTGGCCCATCCAAGACCTGCCTAGATGCCTCTGACATTTTGTCAAACACCTGGTGTGCATGGCCAGTTTTGACATGATTTTGTCTTTGCATTGTGACCTTGCACCTCGGATCATACTAGCATGTCCACTAGGATCCCAGTTGCTCCTAACCTGGGTCTGTTAATTGCCAGCCTCGACCGTGACCTCTAGCGTGCTCTGGCATAGTGTCGAACACGTCCCGTGCATGCCCGGAGCGCGAGCAGAGCGCGCGTATTGCAGCCGCGCGCCCGAGCCGACACGTTAGCCCCACGGCTTTGGCCTGCTCTGAAGCACCTCGCCACGCACTCCCCTTCTCACCGCAACACGCCAAGCAGCCTCGCCGCGCCTGGCAGGCCAAACACTAGCCGCCGCCGCCGCCTGACAGCCCTGCGCCATGCAGCGCCACCCAAGCCACCCCGGCTCGCCACCTGGCCCCTGGAGCAGTGCCCTCTCGTCCACTAGCTCTTGCCGTCATCCCCAGCCACGCCACGTTGCCCTGCAAGCTACAGAGAGGAGGTTCGCCGGAGAGCTTATCCGGCCGCCGCGGAACCGACCTCCATCGCCTATTTAAGGAAGCCCCGAGCGTCTCCGAGCCCTCAGGTAGCCTCACGCCGTCTCACTAGCGCCCCCATCGCCACCAATTGGAGGGGAGCAGGTCTTCGTCAACCTCTCCGGTCAGTTCGGCCACCGCCGCCTCCCGGCTCCGTTCGGCACAACCAGAGCTTCCCCCTCTCCAATCTCTTCACCAGAAGCCTTCTCTGCCTCCCCCGAACACTTCCCCCTACTCCATTTTGATCGAGAACCACCGCCGCCCTGAAACCACTTTTCCCCGAAGCTTCCCTCCGCCGAGGAGCTCGCCGCCGACAGCTCATGCCGTCCCCACCGACCCAGCGACTACCAGCAGGATCGCCCTCGATCCGCGGATCCATCCCCGCCCTCCAGAGGCCGCGAGGAGCCGCCGCTCGCCGGCGTTGGTCGTCGGAGTCCCGCCTCGGCTCGGGACAGAGGGAGAAGGAGGAGGGGCGGACTAGTCAAACCTGACTAGTGGGCCACATAGGACCCACTGTCAGTGACACCCCGCGCCGTCCACGTGGATAAGTGGAGGCGTAAAGCCTAAAGTACGCCTCCTCTGTACCGAAAGCGTAATCTCGTCTGAACCGTTTTCTTTTCTGTTTTAATTTAAAAACAGATATTGACCAGAACTTTGACTAGCTATAACTTTTTAAATATAAGTCCAAATGAGTTGATTCTTTTTCCTACCTTCTTCAAATTTGATCTAGTTTATTTTAAGATTTTTTAAAAAAAAAATTCAAACAACTTTTTGGTTCTGTTTTTGAAATATGTGTTAATTCAAATATATTTTCAAATAGGATTTTGGGGAAAGAGAAGAAAACTTTCAAAAGTTTGGAGAGCACCCTGCCTTTCCACACGTTGAAGGCAAGCATTCTGAACCCCGGCATAATAATTTTTGGAGTAATCATTGATGCATTTATAACACCACCGCTTTTGGAAGGACTTGTTATTTCATGTGATATGATCATATGCATGGGTGCATGTTATTGTTTTCCATGCTGTTGGAAAAGAACACACTTGTGATGATCATCATCCTCATGTGCCTTGCATGCATACCGGTAGGAACCGGGAAAACCTCTGCCTTGGGTAGGGATGAGTTTGTCGCCGGTCACCGTCGGGACGGTTATGTCCGGTATGGCATGGTAAGATATAATGAGTGTTGATTGTATTGGTTGAAATATAATCGTTATACTAATCATGCAGGGAATACTTAAACCTCCTGAGTCGACCGTAGATCGAGTCTTATTCCAGTAACCCCCATACTTGTTTCGTACTACCACTCGTCTCTACAGCAAGTAGAGTACGGTTCAGTAAGTTGTCAACCTCCTTCTAGCACACACCGTACAGAGAGGCCATGGTGGAAGATACTGGTTGTAACTGGTAGGCAGGCCACCTGGTCCGGGAGCATGGGTGTTTCCGGTTGGGACCGAGAGGGGAGGCCACCCCTTAGAGCGCGCGATATAAATTTGATCCCATGCTACGCGAGGTTGTAGCCTCCCCACTTAGAGTTTGCTTAACAGGTGTCGTGGGTGATTCCAGACACGTGTGTGATAAGCTGGTGTGTGCAAGTTAGGTGTGTTTTCAACAAAAAGACCGTTGATGGAATTAGTCCCGATGGACTAAAGAAATCCGTTACTCGTGGGTAAAGAGTACACCCTCTGCAGAGAATAAACCTATTCGAATAGCCGTGTCCATGGTTAAGGATTACAGTCTGGGATGGGTCAAGTATCGGTCTTAGTGTCGGTCTTCGGAGGTGAAACTATTAATCCAGAAATGGAATTACTACTTGTGACTGGTGATAACTATGATTATTATTATTTGACTAACCCATGATATTATTGTTATTATCGTGTATCTCTGGGATGGTTCTACCTCCGGGATATTCACTTTGATTGTTTCTTTTAAAGCCCTTTTATGAGGCGTCGCCCAGACGCCCGACTGTGGCATTTCTTTTAAAGCCCTTTATGAGGCATCGCTCAGACGCCCGACTGTGGCATTTCTTTTAAAGCCCTTTATGAGGCGTCGCTCAGACGCCCGACTGTGGCATTTCTTTTAAAGCCCTTTATGAGGCGTCGCTCAGACGCCCGACTGTGGCATTTCTTTTAAAGCCCTTTATGAGGCGTCGCTCAGACGCCCGACTGTGGCATTTCTTTTAAAGCCCTTTATGAGGCGTCGCTCAGACGCCCGACTGTGGCATTTCTTTTAAAGCCCTTTATGTGGCGTCGCTCAGACGCCCGACTGTGGCATTTCTTTTAAAGCCCTTTATGTGGCGTCGCTCAGACGCCCGACTGTGGCATTACTTGTTATTTATTTCATAAATTTCTTTTATACTATCAGGTTATTGCAATTTTATAAATAGCTTGCTTGCACGCATCCGAGAGTTACTTATCTTTTGTGGCCGACGCCATGAGCATAAAATATTTTTCAGCACATCATTGTTATATTATACCTATGTTCATAATGTTTGCGAGTACATTCAAAGTACTCACTGGCTTGTCCCTGGCTATTGTCTTGGCCAGATTTTCTTGCACGGAGAGGAGCGACGCGATGCCAGCCCCGGAACCCACGCAATGGAGATAGCAGCCTCGCGAAGATAGGAATTTAACCTGGTCAGCTGTTCCCGTGGGGAATGGAGTCCCATAGACACAGATGTTTCACAACCCGCTTCCGCCATCAACCACTAGAAACCTTTGGTTGTACCCACAGGCCAGAATGGTCTTGTACTACATATTCTGTATTTTGCTTGGAATTTCTGTATCAAGTTGGAGCCTCATCAGCTAACAGTAATCCTGGGGCTGATGAGCACGACAGTCTTTTCTGGAAATTTATTACCCAGAAAACCGGTCGTGACAGCGTCCAGTCAACGGGTCGAATCTGATATGGGCCATAATTGAGCCCAAAGCCTCTTAAAGGGCCGGACCTGATCTGGGCCGTGATTTGGCCCAGAAAGTGGGAGGCTTTTAACGGGCCGGATCTTATATGGGCCATTACTAGGCTCGGAACGTGGCAGACCATTAATGGACCGGATCAATTATGGGCCGGCATTTGGCCCAAAACATGGCAGCCAATTAATGGGCCGGCCTACTAGGGTCCTCAAAATCTTGTGGGCCTACAGCTGGGCCGGCCCATTAATGTCGATGAAATCTCGTGGGCCTTTAGCTGGGCCGGCCCATTATGATCCGCAAGAATTTTGTGGGCCTTTACCTGGGCCTGCCCATTATGGCACACAAAAATCTTGTGGGCCTTTACCTGGGCGGCCTATTATGGCCCGCGAAATCGTGTGGGACTTTCGCTGGGCCAGCCATTATAGTCCGCAAAATCTCGTGGGACTTTAACTGGGCCGGCCCATTATGGGCCGCCAAATCTTGTGGGCCTTTAGTTGGGCTGGCCCATTTAAACTTGATTGGTCGTGCCACGTGTCGACGTATCATAGGAGCCTTCTGTCCAATGAGTGGATGACATCTGTCCCAACGATGAACCGACACGTGTTTCCTCCAGCCAATGATGATTTTACACATGGAAAATCCCCATTAGTCGGGGCTGTTAACGGGTTATCGGATCCAAAACCCGACCCGATAGCTTAACAGCATTCCGTTACGGTGGATTCCACGTGTCGGTCACCCTTGACGAAAGCACTTCTGTGACGCACGATTTATCGTCATGGAAGTGGACACTTCCATGATGATAATTTTGGTAATGTCATCGAACACTTCTACGACAGCACAGGTATGACTATCTTGATTCTGTCATAAATTTGTCATGGATGTACATGCATGACAAAAAACGTGACCTACTATGACAAACACGTATCATCACGGAAGTGTATTTTTTTGTAGTGAACGGGAGGATGGGCGAGTTGGCCCTGGCGACCAGGCCATGAACGAAGACTCGGAGGATAGCAACTACCTTGCGCTCTCCACGGACGTGGTGAGCCTCAGCGACAAAGATTTCATCGTGCCTGAGGAGCCCGCCGAAAGGGAACGCTTTAAGCGTCAGCTAATTGCCCCTGCAAGAATCCTGAAAAAGAACCAGCAGCAGCTTCAAGCTAATCAAGATCTGCTAAATGAAATATGGACTGATGTCCCAGCAGCCGACGAATATGGCCTCGTGTGCCCAACCAAAAGCTACCCGAAGAGCAAACTGTTACCACAGTTCGATGACGAAGCGCTAGAGCCCATCCTACCAAGGTACAATGCGGCTGACCGACCACCATGTGGCCGGATAAAGCGGCACCTCGAGCCGAACACCAGCCCGCACTACCTCGTCGAACAAACAGAAATACAACAGCTCGGGGATACACACATGACTAGCGGCATGACTTGGAAAACAGAGCAGGTCAGACAAGATCAATCTATGGATCACGGGGGCGGGCCCGGTGCGCGAAAATGGCCATCCGGCTGAATGCGACAAATATAATCACGTCCGGGCCGAAAACCGCAGACGAACTCCATCCGAGCTACGTCATGACTTGGCACGATATAGAGGCGCCGCACACCCCCTTTGCTTCACTGACGAAGTAATGGGACACGATTTCCCAGAAGGGTTTAAACCCGTGAATATCAAATCATATGATGGCACAACAGACCCCACGGTATGGATTGAAGACTTCCTTCTCCATATTCATATGGCCCGCGGTGATGATCTTCAAGCCATAAAATACCTCCTGCTCAAACTCAAGGGACCAGCTAGGTACTGGTTGAACAATCTGCCCGAAAACTCCATTGGCAGTTGGGAGGACTTGGAGGACGCCTTCCTCGACAACTTCCAAGGAACATATGTCCGACCTCCTCCGGATGCTAATGACTTAAGTCACATAATCCAACAGCCTAGAGAGTCGGCCAGGAAATTCTGGACTAGGTTCTTAAATAAAAAGAATCAGATCGTCGACTGTCTAGACACCGAAGCCCTAGCAGCCTTTAAGCACAGCTTCCGCGACGAATGGCTGGCGAGACACCTCGGCCAGGAAAAACCAAAGTCAATGTTAGCCCTTACGGCACTTATGACACGCTTCTGTGCGGGCGAAGATAGCTGGCTAGCCCGTAGCAACAACAATATAAGCGAACCTGGCACTTCTGAAGCCAGAAACATCAACGTCAAGCCCCGACACAATAGACATAAGCGTCAAAACAACGGTGATAACACCGAAGACACGACCGTCAACGCGGATTCAGTGGCTCTAAGTCGGGTCAGTGGAAGAAGCCATTCAAGATAAATAATCCGGGCACGTCCAGTCTGGACCGCATACTAGATCGACCATGCCAAATCCATGGCACTCCTAATAAACCAGCCAATCATACCAACGGGGAATGTTAGGTCTTCAAACAGGCCGACAAGATTAACTGTCGAGAATAAGGAGAAAGGGTCGCAAAGCAACGACGATGACGAGGAACCCCGACCACCAAACACAGGGGGACAGAAGAAATCCCCCCCCCAGGTCAAAACAGTGAACATGATATATGCCACCCATATCCCCAAGAGGGAGCGCAAGCATGCACTCAGGGACGTCTATGCGATGGAGCCAGTCACCCTAAAGTTCAACCCATTGTCGTCCTGTCCGATCACCTTCGATTGCAGGGACCATCCGACCAGTATTCGTCATGGCGGTTTAGCCGCACTAGTCCTTGACCCAATTATTGATGGATTCCACCATACACGAGTCCTCATGGATAGTGGCAGCAGCCTGAACCTGCTCTATCAGGATACAGTGCGCAAAACGGGTATCAATCCCTCAAGGATCAAGCCCACAAAAACTACCTTCAAGGGTGTCATTCCAGGTGTAGAGGCCTGCTGTACGGGCTCAATCACACTGGAAGTGATCTTCGGATCCCCGGATAATTTCCGAAGCGAAGAGTTAATCTTCGATAGTGTCCCCTTCCGCAGTGGCTATCATGCACTGCTTAGATGAACCGCATTCGCTCGATTCAATGCGGTGCCACACTACAGCTAGCTCAAGCTCAAGATGACTGGACCACGCAGTGTAATAACAGCTAATGGAAATACGGAACACTCCCTTCGTACTGAGGAGTACACCGTGGACCTTGCAGCAGAAGTACAGAGTAGCCTTTTCAGGCAGAACCTCAATTCGGAAGTAAAGCTCCCGGACAGCGTCAAGCAAGTTCGAACTACTCTGCAGCAGGACAGTCCAGTCAGTCCAGACCTTGATTAGCAAGTCGGCCTCCATCCCAGTCCCAATCAAGCGGTGACATTCGTGCCATGCGTACATAACTACGCTCTCAAAATACCATGGTCATGGATGGAGGCACAGCTAGACCGTGGTCCATAATGCGGCTTAGTCACCCCTAGATCCGCATACCTTCACTTTTTCTTTCTCATTTCAGGTTCTTCTCTTCTAAAGGCCTTTCTGATGACCTGATCATCGGACCTATCACGGGATGGTTACACCAAGAAGGCAAGGGGCTTCGACATACAAGGGAAACCCCAGGTGGTCTCTGCTAATGATTGTTATACCTGTTTTAAATACCCGCACGCAGCTCGCCCTTGGTCATGGCATGTCAAATAGCCTTATTTGCTTATCGCATTACTTGTACAAATACGCCTTAACGTATTAATCAAATTACAATGGAAAATAATTTGCGGCGTCGGCTTATTACTTGATTTTTTCCTTGTCTTTGTATTTTTATCAATTGCACCCGTACATTCTGGAATGCCTTAATTTGCCAGGGGCTTCATCATACCCCATTACACGGCAATAAAATCCAGACACTTTTATAGTACAGTTCGGCATCCCAAACTTATAGCATTATATGCATCGGCTCCGAATCATGTCTTTGGTTAATAGTTGGGTTGCCCGGCTCCTGTGCTTACTACCTTACTTTGCGCTATATCAGCTAGGGTAGTAAAGGGAGAACTACTACGATTGTGTCCCGGTTCTTCCATATGAGCACCTCAGTAGAGAAAGCCGAAAACTGACTGTCATGATGCGGCGAGAGCTGGTCAGCTGTTTGAGAGGTTTCAAATCCTTAGAGATTTTTTCTGCATTATGCGAGTAATCGGTTTTTATCCGATTAGGCGTGTATAGCGCCCCAAGTTCGGACTTCCGAACACCAGGGGCTGCGCCGAAATTTTCATTGTCAAACTCCTATGGCTAAGTGAGGGTGATAAAGCCGTATAGTCCGATTGCCTTGTTCGTTGCGCTAAACACCTTCTTTAAGGACCAAAATATGGAGTAAAGAGTGTTTAGATTTATCCCGAACACCCCCGTACTATCTACGTGGGGGCAGAAGCCGACGGCTGGCCAACTCTCAGATTTCATAAACGGCTGCACAGGAGGTAAAATTTTAAATAAACAAGCATTATATTACATAAAGATCTTGTTTCATATTACAGGACAGGATAACATGAATGTACTCATGGGAATATGATATCATTGGCACATTGCTCCGCCACAAGGCGGGATCCCTCCAGGACACTGTCAAAATACAGTTCGGGTCGGTGGTGCTCCTTGCCCTCAGGCAGCCCCTCGGTCATTAGCTTCGTGGCGTCCATCTTCGCCCAATGCATCTTAGCACGGGAAAAGGCCATCTGTGCACCTTCGGTACAGACCGACCACTTGATGGCTTCAAGCCGTGGGAAGGCATCGACAAGCTGCTTCACGAGTCTGAAGTAGCTGCTGGGCATGGGCTCGGTAGGCCATAGCCAGATTATTACGTCCTTCATGGCCAGTTCGGCCGCCTTATGCAGCTCGACCAGCTGTTTCAGCTGATCGGTAAAGGGCACCAGATGTTCTGGTCCAAGGTATTGCAACTAGAACATCTTCTCCGTTGAGCTCCCCTCTTTGGCTCGATAGAATTCCGCAGAGTCTGACATGCTGCACGGCAGATCCACAAACGCCCCTGGAGAGCTCCAAATCCGGGTAAATAAAAGGAACCTTTCCTTTACATATCTGCTTTGCATAATGAAAGCCTTACCCAAAATAATCTTCTTGGCCTCCTGGATTTCCTGGAGGGTGCCCTGAGCTTCGGCTAGGGCATCTTGTGCGCTCTGGCGGGCCTTTGCAAGTTCGGACTCTCGATCCTTAAAATCGCGCTCCAAGGAATCGTACTTCTTAACGGTGTCCTGAAGCTCTTGCTGGACCTCGCTGACCCGGGCCTCCGGCTTCTCGCGTGTGGCGCATTCCTTGGCTGCTTTGTCCTCGGCCTCGGCCAACGCCTTCTTGAGGGCCGCTACTTCGGTCGTGGCCCCTAATAAAGTTCATGACACTTTAGTCAGCACGAACCATTCATCCTTCCTGAATATATACAAGGTTACTGCATACCTTGACTATCCTCCAGCTGCTTCTTCACGTGGCCGAGCTCCTCCTCAGCCCGCTCCAGATTATGCTTTAGTCCAGAGACTTCCACAGTGTGAGCGGTCGCAGCCAGTAGCGAAGCCTGCTTATTTATTAGATTAGACTCCTGCGAAAATTATTTGATCCTCTGTTCAGCTTTTCTTTCCGAACACCAGACAGAGCATCAGGGGCTACTGTCTATATCGTGACATTCTTTTTCTAATTACATTGCTTACCTCAAAGCCTGTTAGAAGGCTAGTGCAGGCTTTGGTCAATCCGCTTTTCGTGGACTGGACCTTCCCAATCACCATACCCATCAGGGTACGGTGTTCGTCAACAATGGAAGCGCCTTTCAGCGCTTCCAGCAACCTATTCGGTGCCTCTGGTTGGACAGGAGACACCGGCGGGATAGGCGCGCCCTTTCCCTTTGAAGGGGGCTGCTCTCCAGAATTATATTCGGATGAGGTCCGAAATGAATACGGCCCCCATCATCAGTATCCATGGGGGTCTGCTCCCCCATGTGTCCGGCACCCGAGGCTTCGCCCTCTGGCGCCTCCTGAATGGCCGCCGGATTCTCTCCTGGGCTAGGGATCCTTTGAGACGACGCTTCGGCGCCATCTAGGTCCCGAGGAGAGGTGGCCGGATGGAAGGGTTCCGTTGTCCATCACCACTGGGTCCAGCGAATCCTATGATAAGGACCGCTCGAGGTGGGACTGAGCCGGACTGCGAATGCATAATTTAAGAATATTAAAACAATAAAGTAAAGAATCCAGATACAAATACGTGTCCGGACACTTACGATTCGGCCAGGGGCTTCTCCCTGGGCTTCCACTCACAGCTGCTGTTGGTGGCCGCCGCGGAGCTATCCCGAAAGGAAGCTTTCCCTTTCTTGGACGCCTCGGCCTCCAAATGCATGGAGGGCCCATCCTTTTCTTTTTTTTCTTGCCAGGGGGGAGTGGATTTCTTCCTCTTCCTCCTCTTCCTCGTCGTCTTCGGCAGAGGAGTGCGTCTCGGCGTCTCTGGACGTCATGTCCGAAGTGCCCTTATGACGGAAGACCACTTCTGATCCCCTTGGCCTTCTTATTGGCCTTCTTCTCCAGCACCTTGTAAGGCGCCGGAAACAGCATCCACGTCAGGAGTGGAGTCTCTGGGCCTTCGGGCAGCGGAGCCGGACAGTCAATCTGCTCCGCTATCTCTGTACAGTCTTGAAATAATAGATAGGGAGACTTAGATGCCTTCCTCTAATATGCAAGTATAGGGTACACCTTGAAAACATGAGAGAACTTAACAGATTAGCTGGGTGAGTTAGGTCGTGCCCACGATCCTCGTCCGTGGCCGGCGGCACCCCGTTGGCCTTGAAGAGCATCTTCCAGATTTCTTCGTGCGTCATGCCAAAGAGCTCTAGTAGGGTCTGGTGCTTGTTCGGATCAAACTCCCACAGATAGCAAGATCGGCGTTGGCACGGAAGAATCCGGTGGATGAGCATAACCTGGATCACGTTGACAAGCTTGACTTTCTTGATTATCATGCTCTGGACACGTGTCTGGAGCACTGTCAGCTCGTCCAGAGAGCCCCAGGACAGGCCCTTCTCTTGCCAGGAGGTGAGCCGCGTTAGGACTCTAGATCGGAACATGGGGGCCTCCGCCCAATTGGTGTCACGCGGCTCGGTGATGTAGAACCACCCCAACTGCCACCCTTTGACAGTTTCCACAAAGGAGCCTTCGGGCCAAGTGACATTGGGCATCTTGCCCACCATGGCGCCTCCGCACTCTGCTTGTTGGCTGTTCACCACCTTCGGCTTCACATTGAAGGTCTTCAGCCATAGGCCGAAGTGAGGTGGGATGCAGCGGAAGGCCTCGCACACGACAATAAATGCCGAGATGTTGAGGATAGAGTTGATGGCCAAATCATGGAAGTCCATCCCATAGTAGTACATCAGTCCACGGACGAACGGGTGGAGAGGGAATCCTAGCCCGTAGATGAAGTGTGTGAGGAACACCACCCTCTCTTGGGGCTCCGGGGTGGGGACGATTTGTCCCTTGGACGGAAGACGATGAGTGATGTCTTTGGCCAGGTATCCGGCCTCCCGGAGCTCCTTGATGTTCTTCTTCTTAACGGAGGAGGCCATCCACTTGCCTCCTGCTCTGGATCCAGACATAATTGGAGTGCTTTTTTGGGCGGAGAAGGCGAGAGCTTGGGCGCTGGATCTCGAGAACGGATGGGCAGAGGAAGGAGAAGGCTTGGGTGAAAAAGGATGAATCCTTATCCCTTTACAAAGGCAGTAAAAGTGATGCGCCTCCCTGCTCGCCTTAAAATTCGCCTATTCCCCTAGCGTCGTGTGCTACGTCTTGAGCTTGCGTTGGTTTTCCTTGAAGAGGAAAGGGTGATGCAGCAAAGTAGCATAAGTATTTCCCTCAGTTTTTGAGAACCAAGGTATCAATCCAGTAGGAGGCTCCTCAAAAGTCCCACGCACCTACACAAACAAACAAGAACCTCACAACCAACGCAATAAAGGGGTTGTCAATCCCTTCACGGCCACTTGCAAAAGTGAGATCTGATAGAGATAATATGATAAGATAAATATATTTTTGGTATTTTATGATATTGATTGGAAAAAAAGATGTAAATAAAAGTAGATTGAAAGCTTATATGATAAGAGATAGACCCAGGGGCCATAGGTTTCACTAGTGGCTTCTCTCAAGATAGCATAAGTAGTACGGTGGGTGAACAAATTACTGTCGAGCAATTGATAGAAAAACAAATAATTATGAGGTTATCTAGGCATGATCATGTATATGGGCATCACATCCGTGACAAGTAGACCGACTCCTGCCTGCATCTACTACTATTAGTCCACACATCGACCACTATCCAGCATGCATCTAGAGTACTAAGTTCATAAGAACAGAGTAACGCATTAAGAAAGATGACATGATGTAGAGGGATAAACTCATGCAATATGATATAAACCCCGTCTTTTTATCCTCGATGGCAACAATAAAATACGTGCCTTGCTGCCCCTGCTATCACTTGGAAAGGACACCGCAAGATTGAACCCAAAGCTAAGCACTTCTCCCATTGCAAGAAAGATCAATCTAGTAGGCCAAACCAAACTGATAATTCGAAGAGACTTGCAAAGATAACTTAATCACACATAAAACAATTCAGAGGAGATTCAAATATTTTTCATAGATAAACTTGATCATAAACCCCACAATTCATCGGATCTCGACAAACACACCGCAAAAAGAGTTACATTGAATAGATCTCCAAGAAGATCGAGGAGAACTTTGTATTGAGATTCAAAGAGAGAGAAGAAGCCATCTAGCTAATAACTATGGACCCCAAGGTCTGTGGTAAACTACTCACAACTCATCGGAGAGGCCTTGAAGATGATGTAGAGGCCCTCCGTGATCAATTCCCCCTCCGGCGGAGTGCCGGCGAAGGATCCAAGATGGGATCTCGCGGATACCGAATGTTACGGCGGTGGAAATAGTTTTTCGTGGTCGCTTTTGATGTTTTCAGGGTACATGGGTATATATAGGAGGAAGAAGTAGGTCGGTGGACGCCCGAGGGGCCCACGAGGGTGGGGGCGTGCCCAACCCTAGGGGGGGCGCCGGGCACCCTTGGGGCTTCCTCGGTTGTTTCTTGACTTCCACTCCAAGTCCTCTGGATCACGTTTGTTCCAAAAATATTGCTCCTGAAGGTTTCATTCCGTTTGGACTCCATTTGATATTCCTTTTCTGTGAAACACTGAAATAGGCAAAAAAAACAGCAATACGGGTTGGGCCTCCGGTTAGTAGGTTAGTCCCAAAAATGATATAAAAGTGTAAAGTAAAGCCCATGAACATCCAGAACGGGTAATATAATAGCATGGAACAATCAAAAATTATAAATACATTGGAGACGTATCAAGCATCCCCAAGCTTAATTCATGCTCGTCCTCGAGTAGGTAAATGATAAAAACATAATTTTTGATGTGGAATGCTACCTAGCATAATTCTCAATGTAATTTTCTTTATTGTGGCATGAATGTTCAGATCCAAATGATTCAAAATAAAAGTTCATATTGACATAAGAAACAGTAATACTTCAAGCATACTAATCAAAGTAATCATGTCTTCTCAAAATAACATGGCTAAAGAAAGTTATCCCTACAAAATCATATAGTCTGGTTGTTGCTCTATCTTCATCACACAAAGTATTTAATTATGCACAACCCCGATGACAAGCCAAGCAATTGTTTCATACTTTAGTAATCTCAAACTTTTTCAACTTTCATGCAATACATGAGCGTGAGCCATGGACATAGCACTATATGTGGAATAGAATGGTGGTTGTGGAGAAGACAAAAAGGAGAAGATAATCTCACATCAACTAGGCGTATCAACGGGCTATGGAGATGCCCATTAATAGATATCAATGTGAGTGAGTAGGGATTGCCATGCAACGGATGCACTACAGCTATAAATGTATGAAAGCTCGACAAAAGAAACTAAGTGGGTGTGCATCCAACTTGCTTGCTCACGAAGACCTAGGGTACTTTGAGGAAGCCCATCATTGGAATATACAAGTCAAGTTCTATAATGAAAATTTCCCACTAGTATATGAAAGTGACAACATAGGAGACTCTCTATCATGAAGATCATGGTGCTACTTTGAAGCACAAGTGTGGTAAAAAGGATAGTAGCATTATCCCTTCTCTCTTTTTATCTCATTTCATTTTTTTCTCTTTTTTTTCTTTTTTTCTTTTTTTTTCTTTTGGCCTTTCTCCCTTTTTTTATTTGTCCTTTCTTTTTTATTTTTCTTTCTCCTTTTTTTCTATTTTTTTCTATAAAGTCCGAAGTCTCATCCCGACTTGTGGGGGAATCATAGTCTCCATCATCCTTTCCTCACTAGGACAATGCTCTAATAATGAAGATCATCACACTTTTATTTACTTACAACTCAAAATTACAAGATATGACTCTATATGAATGCCTCCGGCGGTGTACCGGGATATGCAATGAATCAAGAGCGACATGTACGAAAATTATGAAGGTGGCCTTGCCACAAATACGATGTCAACTACATGATCATGCAAAGAGCAATATGACAATGATGATGCGTGTCATATGAACGGAGCGGTGGAAAGTTGCATGGCAATATATCTCGGAGTGACTATGGAAATGCCATAATAGGTAGATATGGTGGCTGTTTTGAGGAAGGTATATGGTGGGTGTATGGCATCGGCGAAAGTTGTCCGGCACAAGAGAGGCTAGCAACGGTGGAAGGTGAGAGTGCGTATAATCCATGGACTCAACATTAGTCATAAAGAACTCATATACTTATTGCAAAAATCTACAAGTCATCAAAAACAAAGTATTACGCGCATGCTCCTAGGGGGATAGATTGGTAGGAAAATACCATCGCTCGTCCCCGACCATCACTCATAAGGAAGACAATAAATAAATAAAATTGTGCTCCAACTTCATCACAAAGCGGTTCACCATACGTGCATGCTACGGGAATCACAAACTTCAACACAAGCATTCTTTAAATTCATAATCACCCAAATAGCATGACTCTAATATCACCATCCTAATATCTCAAAACAATTATCAAGCATCAAATTGATCATAGCATCCAATTCACTTTCTATGATAGTTTTTATTATACCCAACTTGGATGCCCATCATTCTAGGACCAATTTTATAACCATAGAAAATACCATGTTGTTCTAAGAGACTCTCAAAATAATATAAGTGAAGCATGAGAGATCAACAATTTCTTCAAAATTAAGCCACCGCCGTGCTCTAAAAGATATAAGTGAAGCACTAGAGCAAAAATTATATAGCTCAAAAGATATAAGTGAAGCACATAGCGTATTCTAATAAATTCCAATCAAGTGGGTTTCTCCCAAAAGGTGTTTACAGCAAGGATGATTGTGGTAAACTAAAAATCAAAGACTAATATTGTACAAGACGCTCCAAGCAAAACACATATCATGTGGCGAATAAAAATATAGCTCCAAGTAAAGTTACCAATAGACGAAGATGAAAGAGGGGATGCCTTCCCGGGGCATCCCCAAGCTTAGGCTTTTGGCTATTGTTGAATATCTTGGGGTGCCATGGGCATCCCCAAGCTTAGGCTCTTGCCACTCCTTATTCCATAGTCCATCAAATCTTTACCCAAAACTTGAAAATTTCACAACACAAAACTCAACAGGAAATCTCATAAGCTCCGTTAGTGCAAGAAAGAAAAACCACCACATAAGGTACTGTAATGAACTCATTCTTTATTTATATTTGTGTTAAACCTACTATATTCCAACTTCTCTTTGGTTCATACCCCTACATACTAGCCATAGATGCATCAAAATAAGAAAACAACACACGAAAAGCAGAATCTGTCAAAAACAGAACAGTCTGTAGAAATCTGTAACTCTCGAATACATCTGTTACTCTAAAAAGCTTACCAAAATAGGAAGTCCTGGGAAATTTGTCTATTTATCTACAGAAAAACGAATCAATGCAAAAGCATGTTTCTGTGAATTACTAAAATTATTTTCGTGCATGCAAAGTTTCTGTTTTTCAGCAGAATCAAATTAACTATCACCATCGGTTATCCTATAGGTTATACTTGGCACAAACACTAATTAAAACATGAAAAAACATCTAAACAGAAATTAGATGCAAAATTTATTACTAAACAGAATAAAAAACAAAAAATTAAAATAAAATTGGGTAGCCTCCTAACTAGCGCTATCATTTAACGCCCCTAGCTAGGCATAAAAGCGAGGATAGATCTAAGTAGTGCCATCTTTGGCACTCAATTCATAAGTAGCTCGCATCAAACATTCATAAGGTAATTTGACTTTCTTTCTTGGAAAGTGCTCCATGCCTTTCCTTAATGGAAATTGGAATCTAATATTCCCTTCCTTCATATCAGTAATCGCACCAATCGTTCTAAGGAAAGGTCTACCAAGAATAATAGGACAAGAAAGATTACAATCTATATCAAGAACGATAAAATATATGGGCACCAAATTCCTATTTGCAACAATGAGAACATCATTGATCCTTCCCATTGGCTTTTTAATGGTCGAATCCGCGAGGTGCAAATTTAAAGAGCAATCATCAAGATCATGGAAACCTAGAATATCACATAAAGTTTTCGGAATCGTGGAAACACTAGCACCCAAATCACACAAAGCATAACACTCATGATCTTTAATTTTAATCTTTATAGTAGGTTCCCACTCATCGTAAAGTTTTCTAGGTATAGAAACTTCCAAATTAAGTTTTTCATCATAATATTGCATCAAGGCATCAACAATATGTTTGGTAAAAGCTTTATTTTGACTATAAACATGAGGAGAATTCACAACAGATTGCAACAAGGAAATACAATCTTCTAAAGAACAATTATCATAATTAAATTCCTTGAAATACAAGATAGTGGATTCAATGCTAAAGTCTTGACCTCTCCAATCCCACTTTTACCAAATTTAGCATCAAGATCTAAGAATTCTGAATCATTGGGACGCCTTTTAACTAAAGTTCACTCATCTCCAGTCCCATCATTATTAAGATACATATTGAAAAACAAAGATTTAATAGGGGACACATCAATAACTTTTAGATCTTCATCATTATTTTCATGGAAACTAGAAGAACATGCCTTTACAAAGCAATCTTTCTTCGCACGCAATCTAGCGGTTCTTTCTTTGCACTCATCAATGGAAATTCTCATAGCTTTGAGAGACTCATTGATATCATGCTTTGGAGGAGAAGATTTAAGTTTCAAAGAATCAACATCAAGTGAAAGTCTATCAACGTTCCTAGCCAAATCATCAACTTTAAGCAATTTTTCTTCAAGCATGGCATTAAAATTCTTTTGAGAGATCATAAATTCTTTCACAATATTCTAAAAATCAGAGGGCATCTTATTAAAATTACCATAAGAATTATTGTAGGACTTTCCATAATTATTAGAGGAATTACTAGGGAACGGTCTAGGATTAAAGTTTCCTCTATAAGCATTGTTACCAAAATTATTCCGACCAACAAAATTCACATCATCCCCGCAAAAAAATTCACATCCATAGGTTCATTATTATTCTCAATCAAAGTAGACAAAGGAATATCATTGGGATCAACATAAGCACTCTTAGTAGCAAACAATTTCATAAGTTCATCCATCTTTCCACTCAAAACATTAATTTCTTCTATAGCATGCACTTTTTAACTAGTAGATCTTTAGGTGTGCCATTGAGAATAATTAGCCATAATATTATCAAGGAGTTTAGTAGCTTCTCCTAAGGTGATTTCCATAAACGTGCCTCCCGTGGCCGAATCTAAAAGATTTCTAGAAGCAAAATTCAATCCGGCATAAAATTTTGTATGATCATCCATAAATTCAAACCATGAGTAAGGCAATTGCGAATCATCAATTTCATTATTTCCCAAGATTGGGAAACATGCTCATGATCAAGTTGTTTAAAATTCATAATATCGTTCCTAAGAGAGATGCTCTTAGCGGGAGGAAGATACTTAGAGATAAAAGCATCTTTGCACTTATTCCATGAATCAATACTATTCTTAGGCAAAGGCGAAAACCAAACTTTAGCACGATCTCTAAGTGAAAATGGAAATAACTTCAATTTAACAATATCATTATCCGTATCTTTCTTCTTTTGCATCTCACACAAATCAACAAAGTTGTTTAGATGGGTAGCGGCATCTTCACTAGGAAGGCCGGAGAATTGATCTTTCATAACAAGATTCAGCAAAGCAGTATTGATTTCACAAGACTCGACATCATTAAGAGGGGCAATCGGAGTACTAAGGAAATCATTATTATTGGTATTGGGAAAGTCACACAATTTGGTATTGTCTTGCGCCATCGCGACAAGCAATCCAACACACAAGCAAACAAAGAGGCAAGCGAAAGAGAGAGAGGAGATTGGGACAGAGAGGGCAAATAAAACGGCAAGGGTGAAGTGGGGGAGAGGAAAACGAGAGGCAGATGGCAAATAATGTAAATGCGAGGGAGATGAGTTTGTGATGGGTACTTGGTATGTCTTGACTTGAGTGAAGACCTCCCCGACAACGGCGCCAGAAATCCCTCTTGCTACGTCTTGAGCTTGCGTTGGTTTTCCTTGAAGAGGAAAGGGTGATGTAGCAATAGTAGCGTAAGTATTTCCCTAAGCTTTTGAGAACCAAGGTATCAATCCAGTAGGAGGCTCCTCAAAAGTCCCACGCACCTACACAAACAAACAAAAACTCGCAACCAACGCAATAAAGGGGTTGTCAATCCCTTCAAGGCCACTTGCGAAAGTGAGATCTGATAGAGATAATATGATAAGATAAATATTTTGGTATTTTATGATATTGATTGGAAAAAAAAGATGTAAATAAAAGTAGATTGAAAGCTTATATGATAAGAGATAGACCCAGGGGCCATAGGTTTCACTAGTGGCTTCTCTCAAGATAGCATAAGTATTATGGTGGGTGAACAAATTACTGTCGAGCAATTGATTGAAAAGCGAATAATTATGAGATTATCTAGGCATGATCATGTATATAGGCATCACGTCCGTGACAAGTAGACCGACTCCTGCCTGCATCTACTACTATTACTCCACACATCGACCGCTATCCAGCATGCATCTAGAGTATTAAGTTCATAAGAACAAAGTAACGCATTAAGAAAGATGACATGATGTAGAGGGATAAACTCATGCAATATGATATAAACCCCATCTTTTTATCCTCGATGGCAACAATACAATACGTGTCTTGCTGCCCCTGCTGTCACTGGGAAAAGACACCGCAAGATTGAACCCAAAGGTAAGCACTTCTCCCATTGCAAGAAAGATCAATCTAGTTGGCAAAACCAAACTGATAATTCAAAGAGACTTGCAAAGATAACTTAATCACACATAAAAGAATTCAGAGGAGATTCAAATATTTCTCATAGATAAACTTGATCATAAACCCACAATTCATCGGATCTCGACAAACACACCGCAAAAGGAGTTACATCGAATAGATCTCCAAGAAGTAGGTCGGTGGATGCCCGAGGGTCCCACGAGGGTGGGGTGCACACCCAGCCCTAGGGGGCGCGCCAGGCACCCTCGTGGCTGCCTCGGTTGTTTCTTGACTTCCACTCCAAGTGCTCTGGATCACGTTTGTTCCAAAAAGATCGCTTCCGAAGGTTTCATTCTGTTTGGACTCCGTTTGATATTCCTTTTCTTCGAAACACTGAAATAGGAAAAAAAACAGCAATACAGGTTGGGCCTCCGGTTAGTAGGTTAGTCCCAAAAATGATATAAAAGTGTAAAGTAAATCCCATAAACATCCAAAACGGGTAATATAATAGCATGGAACAATCAAAAATTATAGATACGTTGGAGACGTATCACTGTGCAGATGGCACGGTTGGGTTACCCATGCCCGTATTGATGAGAATCTCGTGATAAGGGGACATGATCTCTGCTTCGACAAGACGTGCCAATGAAACTGCACCTCGAAATATGGAGCAACAGGCTAAAAACGGTTTGAATAATGACCGGGCAGTGGCGTGATGTCACGCTACGAAAAGTTGTTTGCGGATTGGACTCGTGAAATATTATACTCTCTGCGGTTGTGTGTGGTACTTGTTTTGCAGAGCCGGACACGTTTTCTATGTTCGGAAGGCTATGTTGGAGTATTCGGAGAAGGAACCCTCCTTGCAATGCCGAAGACAATCTGCGCATCGGACTCATCATCATTGAAGCCTGGTTCAGGGGCTACTGAGGGAGTCCCGGATTAAGGGGTCCTCGGACAGCCGGACTATATACTTGGTCCGGACTGTTGGACAATGAAGATACAAGATAGAAGACTTCGTCCCGTGTCCGGGTGGGACTCTCCTTTGCGTGGAAGGCAAGTTTGGCGATTCAGATATGTAGGTTCATTTCTCTGTAACTGACTTTGTACAACCCTAGCGCCTCTCGGTGTCTATATAAACCGGAGGGTTTAGACTTCTAGGGTTTAGCCACAACAATCATAACCTCATAGGCTAGACTTCTAGGGTTTAGCCATTATGATCTCGTGGTAGATCAACTCTTTTAATACTCATATTCATCAAGATCAATCAAGCAGGAAGCAGGGTATTACCTCCATAGAGAGGGCCTGAACCTGGGTAAACATTGTGTCCCTCGCCTCCTGTAACCATTAGCCTTAGATGCATAGTTCGGGACCCCCTACCCGAGATCCGCCGGTATTGACACTGACACCGACTTTGTGGTGTACGTGCCATGTCATCCTCCGCCCCAAAGCAGCCAGTGGCAAAGCCTACTGTCAGTGTCAAAATCGGCGGATCTCGGTTAGGCGGTCCCGAACTGTGCGTCTAAGGCTAATGGTAATAGGAGGCAGGGGACACAATGTTTACCCAGGTTCGGGCTCTCTTGATGGAGGTAATACCCTACTTCCTGCTTGATTGATCTTGATGATATGAGTATTACAGGAGTTGATCTACCACGAGATCATAGAGGCTAAACCCTAGAAGCTAGCCTATGGTTATGTTTGTTGTTGTCCTACGGACTAAACCCTCCAATTTATATAGAAATCGAAGGGGGCTAGGGTTACACAAAGTCTGTTACAGAGAAAGGAATCTTCTCATCTGAATCGCCAAACTTGCCTTCCACGCAAAGGAGAATCCCATCCGTACACGGGACGAAGTCTTCTATCTTGTATCTTCATAGCCTGTAGGACCTTGAAGTATGTCTAGAGGGGGGGTGATTAGACTACTTGACCAATTAAAAACTTAACCTTTTCCCAGTTTTAGAGTTTGGCAGATTTTAGTTATCTTAGGACAAGTCAAGCAATCATCACACAATTCAAGCAAGCATGCAAAGAGTATATAGGCAGCGGAAATTAAAGCATGCAACTTGCAAGAAAGTAAAGGGAAGGGTTTGGAGGATTCTAACGCAGTTGGAAACACGGATGTTTTTGGCGTGGTTCCGATCGGTGGTGCTATCGTACATCCACGTTGATGGAGACTTCAACCCACGAAGGGTAACGGTTGCGTGAGTCCACGGAGGGCTCCACCCAAGAAGGATCCATGAAGAAGCAACCTTGTCCATCGCACCATGGCCGTCGCCCACGAAGGACTTGCCTCACTAGCGGTAGATCTTCACGAAGTAGGCGATCTCCTTGCCCTTACAAACTCCTTGGTTCAACTCCACAATCTTGTCGGAGGCTCCCAAGTGACACCTAGCCAATTTAGGAGACACCACTCTCCAAGAAGTAACAATGGTGCGTTGATGATGAACTCCTTGCTCTTGTGATTCAAATGATAGTCTCCCTAACACTCAACTCTCTCTCATTAGATTTGGATCTGGTGGAAAGAAGATTTGAGTGGAAAGCAACTTGGGGAAGGCTAGAGATCAAGATTCATATGGTAGGAATGGAATATCTTGGCGTCAACACATGAGTAGGTGGTTCTGTCTCAGAAATGGTAAGTTGGAAGTGTAGGTTTAGTCTGATGGCTCTCTTCACGAATGAAGAGGAGGTGTAGGGGTATATATAGCCTCCACACAAAATCTAACCGTTACACACAATTTACCAAACTCGGTGGGACCGATTCAATAGACTCGGTCGGACCGATTTAGTAAACCTAGTGACCGTTAGTGATTTTAGGTGGGACTGACATGCAACTCGGTGAGACCGATTTGGTTAGGGTTAGGGCATAACGTAATCTCGGTAAGACCAATTACACAAACTCGGTGAGACCGATTTTGGTAATAAGCTTTCTAGAGAGTTGGTCAGGTAAACTCGGTGGGACCGATTTGCTCTTTTCGGTGAGACCGAAATGTTACAAAAGGGAAACAGAGAGTTTACATTGCAATCTCAGTGGGACCGATCGCTCACTTCGGTTTGACCGAAACGTTACGAAGGGAAACAGAGAGATTACAATCCCATCTCGGTGAGACCGAGATCCCTATCGGTAGAACCGATTTGCCTAGGGTTTGTGGCAGTGGCTATGACATTTGAACTCGGTGGCACCGGATAGGAAGAATCAGTGTGACCGATTTTGGCTTTGGGTTTAGGTCATTGTGGATGTGAGAAAGTAGCTGAGGGTTTCGGAGCATATCACTAAGCACATGAAGCAACAGGCTCATTAAGCAACACCTCATCCCTCCTTGATAGTATTGGCTTTTCCTATAGACTCAATGTGATCTTGGATCACTAAAATATAAAATGAAGAGTCTTGAGCTAATGAGCTTGAGCCAATCCTTTGTCCTTCGTATTTTGAGGGATCCACTTTCATCATCCATGCCATGCCATTCATGCTTTCCTGAAATATATGTCTTGGAATAGCATTAGCTCAATGAGCTATATGTTGTTATGAATTACCAAAACCACCAAGGGATAGTTGCACTTTCATAGCCCAATAGTCTGGCATACGCATATAGTCCGGCTGTCCGAGGACCCCTTAATCCAGGACTCCCTCAGTAGCCCCTGAACCAGGCTTCAATGACGATGAGTCCGGCGTGCAGATTGTCTTCGGCATTGCAAGGCGGGTTCCTTCTCCAAATACTCAAAGTAGATCTTGAACATAAGAATCATGTCTGGCTCTACAAAGCAAATTCCATATACCACTGTGGAGAGTACAATGTTTTCACGAGTCCAATCCGCTGACAATTGTTGCACCACGACATTACGTCCTCGTCCTGCCATTAGTTAGAATCATTTTTCCGGCCTGCTGCTCCATGCTTCACGAGGCGGTTTTATTGGCACATCTTGTCGAAGTGGAGATCATGCCCCCTTATTATGGGATTCTCATCAACACGGGCGTGGGTAACCGAACCGTCCCGTTGGTATGATTCCTTGGGAATAGGCATGTTTTAAGGCCACGTAGGGGACGTTTGATATCCGTCATCTTTATAAGGAGGCCGAGACCCGCCTTTCCCCTCTATGCTACTCCCTCCTCCTCTCACCTCTAGCTCCAACACCCAAGGCTTAACCAGTCGCTTCGAACCTCAGGCCATGTCCGGATCCAGCTTTCAAGGCCGGTGGATCACCTCCTCTGTCACTGAGGAGGATATCACGAAGCTCAGGGAGGCGAGGTACTTGACCGTGGAAATCCTTCACAGACTTCCTGCACCAGGGCAGGTTATCCCTACTCCTAGGCCTAATGAGAGGGTTGTATTTATCCCTCACTTCCTTCGGGGGCTAGGTTTCTCCCTCAATCCCTTCGTTCGAGGGCTCATGTTTTACTACGGACTAGATTTCCATGGTCTAGCTCCGGACTCACTCCTTCACATCTCATCAGTTATTATCGTATGTGAGGCTTTCCTCCGTATCCCTCCACACTTTGCCTTGTGGCTCAAGACCTTCGATGTAAGCCCGAGGATAATAGACGGGAGACACGTAGAGTACGGAGGTGCCCTGATAAGCAAATCAGTCGACGTCGTCTGGCCAAAGGGTTCCTTCACCGCAACTTCCGGCCTATGGCAACGGGAGTGGTTTTATATCACGGAGCCTCGCGGTACCAAGTGGGTGGCTTCACCCGCCTTCCGATCCAGTCCTCCGCCACAGCTTGCATCGTGGATCAACAAGGGGCTGGACTAGGGATCGCTAGATGAAGTTCAAATACTACAAAGCCGCATTCGAGACCTTATTAAGAAGGACATTGACCTTGTCAAGGTAATTCAAGTTATGCTAGTCTGTCGGGTCCTGCCATGCCAGCGCCGACCTCTCCGTGTGTGGGAATTCAATTCGGAAGGACTGCGAACCGTTCAGCGCTTCTTCGGCACAACACTTGAAGGGATGTATGAGTTAGTCTTCGGGTCACGAAAAAGGTGTTCGGACACCATAAAGGACGTAGGCCTCGACTGCAACCATACGCCCCGGTAAGTATTAAATTTCCGGACACGATTTTAGTTTAAGTTTCCCATAACAAAACCGGTAAAACCATACTCTGCCAGGGCTGGGTAAGGAAGGCGGAGAGGATCAGGTGTTCGGCCCCTCTTCCCGAAAACTCAGCGGACCCAGTGTTAACCAGGATGCTGGCTCCGGCACCCTATCAAGTGCCGTTGAGGGAAGAGAAGGAGAGGGGTGGAGAGGCCCAAAGCGTCCTTCACACCGGAGGTGTGTCATGCACCGTATTCGGGGAAATCGGAACCCCCATGTCGGAGGTTGAATGGGGAGGATAATCTAACATTCCTTCCCCCTACAAGAAGAAAAGGGCCGCTACCGAAGACCTGAAGGCAGAGGCTTCCAAGTGAGGGAAGAAATCCCTATCAGGAGGCCCAAATTCTGGAGGCGATATTGCCGCACAGTGCCCACAAGGGGGCCAGCCTTTAGCCGAACCATAAGTGAACAAAGGTGTTTAATAAGCATACCCCGTTCTTTTCCCGTTTATGAGGGTAATATTTTGAAATGTATGTTTTGCAGTTCGGCCTATAGCCTCCCTCAACAATCTTCGTCCTCGGGGGATCTTCTTCCAGAGATGATGGTGAGCAAAACGCCGTCTCATACTTACCCGCCCCATAAGGCGGACGACCCCGAGGTGTCGTCCCTGAGGATTTCTCCCGACCCGCGAAGGAGCGCCAGGCCAGAAGGTGACTCTTCGGCCGCCTGAGGTCCGGGGTGTTCGGCTCCTAGAGAGACCAACAACACAAGTCCCGGACCATCCGATATACAGCCGGACATATGGACGGGTCTTCTGCGGCAAGCGCCTATTTCAGAGGAACATCGTACCTTAATGGGTACGGTGATTGAGAGAATCTTGTCCGCAAAAAGCGGATTGAATGAACCCTTTACGAGCCTACTAAGAGGCTTTGACGTATGTAATGTAGCCTCTTGTTTTGTACCATGAACGCAATGTGCACTGTGTATAGATAGTAGCCCCTGAGACTCTGGTTGCCCACCAACTAGTGACGATCAGAGGATCAAAAGATAGATATGCTCAGGTAATAATTGTACTAATTTGTATATAGGCGGCTGCGGCCCTGGCCAATGCCTGGGCTGCCCAATTTGTCGAACTGAAGTGGCAACTTGATGTGGCGGATGATGATATCATGCTCGTGAAAAAGCGGCTTGATGAGGCACAAGGTATGTATTTTGGGCGGTCAGTGAGTAGAAATTAGGGCATGATGCTGGAATTTATAGTATGCTTGACTATAGATGGTGCCGCCGTCATGGAGACCCTTCAGGCTGAGCTTGCCTGGGCCAAGGAGCAAGCCAGGATAAGCAACACGGATGCCAAGAAGGTAGTTGGTGAATTAAAAGCCGAACAGGCTGCTCATCGCCTGAGTCAGAAAAAATATCCAACATGGCGCTTGAGCTAAGGGATGTCGCTGGCAAATATGCACTTCTTGAGAAAGAAACCAAAGAGAAAGCGGCTGACCTTGAGAAGGCCTTACAAGCGGCAAAGGAAACCCGATCAGAGGCTAGAGCGGCATGGGAGGAGATCCGGCAAGCCGGGGAGATCGCGGCTGGGAAGCCCTTTTTATTACAAACTAAGTTCGGCGATCCGAAGTATTCCCCGCTTGATCAAATGTGGAGTTCTCCTAATGCATATTTGGAACTTGTCGAAGAGTGCTTCTGATGTGACGCGGTTTTTCCAGGCCCAAGAAGGCCATGAAGCGGAACGGCTTTTCTGGTCATAGTTTAGCATGCCAAGGCGTCCGCTGCTATTGAATAGCAGATGGCCGAATGGGCCGAGCTCCACAGGATATCCGGACTTGCCATGAAGGCTGTCGTGACCGGCTGTGGCCTAGGGGACCAACTGCGAACAGTTATTTTTGTTTAGTGCAGCAACTTGTTTGTGCAGTGTCGTATATCGACGCTGTCAAGCGGTCAACGTGCATAGAAGGTGCACGGATGGCCCTTGCCCATGTGAAGATGTATTGGGCAAAGATGAAGGCCACCGATATTGCAACAGGGGGTCCGCCCGGGGGTAAGGACATGCCAGATCAATATTTTGAAGAAGTATTGGAGGGTGCTCGCTTGATAGAGGGTTAGTGCTCGAAGAATATTATGTTCGAGTAACATGTATCCGAATTGTAAAAACAATGCTTATGATAATGAAGGCTGTGTTTATACTTTTGCCCGTAAAGTATTTTAGTGCCTCTTGTGCGGCCGTTTATGTATATATGTATATAACCTGAAAGTTTGCAGTCGTCGGCTTCAGCCCCCTCGAATATAACGCGGGGGTGTTTGGAAAAGCACTTGATCATACTTGACCCAACGTCTTGGTCCGTTAAGGACGTGTTAGTGTGTCAAACTAGGCAATTGGACTATAGAGCTTTAACACTTTCACTTAGCCATAGGAGTTTGACAGTGGGGCTACTATATAGCCCTTGGTATGTCCGCGTTTATCCGAATAGGGTGCGTTTACATACATGACCAGGAAACCGGTCCTTCGTTAATGCGGGGGAATCACGAAGATTCTGCTGAGTCATCGAGTGGTTGACCAGCTCTCGCCTTATCATGACAATCAGTTGTCGGCTTTCTCTACTGAGGTGCTCGTCCAGATGAACTAGGGCACAAACGCAGTAGTTCTCCCTTGGGCACCTTAGCTGATAGAACGGAATGTAAGGTAGCAAGCACAGGAGCCGGGCAAACCCAACTATTGACCCAAGACATGATTGGGAGTTGATGCATATAAGGCCAAAACTCACGACGCTGAACACTCCTGAAGGTATTCGGACTTTTCAATATATACCGGGCTGGATACATCCCTCGGTAATGAACCCTGAATTCAAGGCACGTGCTACGACCCGGCGTGAGGAGGGAGCGCTGTGGTGAGAATATAGTTCTCAAAGCACACTGCTGGCTGCCTCTATAACATCCATTTTGGAACGGCGAATCATAAGTTCGCAAGTACTGTCATATCTTTCCAGGGCGTTTTATATGCCAGGAGGGTATGAAACAACACGAGATAATAATAAAAAAAAGGTTTACACAGGGTCTTAATCTAAACAGAAACCTTGAAACGGGGCTCTGCTGCACGTCTGCGCCTTTGTCTCCGTTATGCGGTGTCCTTCAGGGGTATATCATGATGGCCTATCTGTAAAAAAGAAAGAACCAGGTGAAAAACTCTGGTACGGCCATGGGTATAATTTGTTGGTTTTGATGAACCGTGAACTGTAGCTTCTTGACTCCGAATAGGGTCGAGCCGAACTATGGACTTCTTACGTGCAGGGTGCCCCCAGCGCTACCCAAGGAATTTTGAGTGTATATTTATGTATACCGGAAAATATGTGCAGTCTTCTTACTGTTCAGTCTGGCGCGGGTGTGATATCGGTCGGCATATCGCGCGTAACAAATCCTTATTAATAAGGAATGGCTTTTAAAGGGGGGCGTGTTCTTGATCACCGAACAAGTTACAAAATAAGGCCTATTTTGTGTAACTAGTTGAAACTACTAATTTCCAGTTCATCTTACGATGGTATACGGTGACGGGCCAACCCTTCATCTTGAGGAATCCGTTCATGATGGGGCGATCTATGGGGGCAAGGTTGCTAAACAAGCGTAGGTTTATCTGAGCTTTCACACGTAGGTGTACACCGAACACGTTTGGCTGTGTCCGCGGTCTTGAGGACCGGTGAGTTGTTTGGTTTCAAAAGGCCGCTTCTAGCTTCGGCTACTAGAGCCGCCGCGTATTCTTCTGTACGAAGAGAGCTCTTTGTACTTCCGCTCACCGTGATAACGCCGCGCGGCACAGGCATCTTGAGCTTAAGATAAGCGTAGTGCGGGACTGCATTGAAACGGGCGAAGGCCATTCATCCGAGTAGTGTGTGATAGCCACTTCAGAACGAAGCAATGTCGAAGATTAGCTCCTCGCTTTGAAAGTTGTCAAGAGAGCCGAAGACGACGTCCAGTGTTAGGGTGCCCGTGCAGAGCGCCTCTACGCCTGGTGAAAGAACACTTGGTGCCCCCATGTTTGGTTTTGGTAATTGATGACAATCTCTATGGACTAATGGTTGTCTTGAGTTATATTTGAAGGATCTGTCCATAGGCTTTTCTTGAATTCCATGTGTTGGTTTCAAGGAGTTTATGAGTTGACCAAGGTGCTATTAAGGAATTATCCAAAGATTGGTCATGTGAGTGTTGAGCTTATTGCAAGCATGTCTTGAAGAAGAAGATTGTGTGATCATTCATGTTTACCTTCAAGACATCATCCAAATGAAGAGAGTTGGTAAGATTCAAGGTTGATCAAGACTAAGTCAAAGAATGAATCAAGTTGATCAACACAGAAAGCATAGAAGATGTACCGAGAGGGATCAAGCGATCCCATGGTATGGTAAGCATGGTCAATTACGCTTTGTGTACTAACCCATGGTCTTCGTGAGAGTTCTTTGTGGGGTTAGGTTGCGGTGTGCAAGTTCAAGTAGGATCATCACGAAGAGAACATATGCTTGAAGCTTGCCGTCCATTATGGCGATAATGGACTTGTGAAGATGTGCAGAAGAGTGGCTCACCCATAGTGGAGTATGGGGGAGCAATCTCTAGTCTTCATCGAGCCAAAGCAATCAAGAAAGGTGGTCCATCTTGAGGAGAAGGAGATCGTAATCATCTAGCTCAAGTGGATCATGTGCAAGGCAAAGGTTTGCCCTTGATAGGTTTTCTATTTTATCGGTCTCACGGTAGTTGTGGGAGACCGGGTTATAGGATTGATTGCCGTACTATCAAGGGGGGCTCTCGATGAGTTGCTTGATCGTATCGTTCGTAGAGAGCTCAAACCATTGCATCCTTGCACCATCTTTTTGGTTCTTGTTTGGTTCTTCTCCTTGTGAGATTTGGAGCTTATGGTCATTTTTATGACAAGCTCGAGTTCATCGAAAACGGAGTTCTCATGCATCTTCTATGATGTTTTCGATGTTGGAGGGTATGCCGGTTCTTCTCGGTTGGAGGTTTCACTCCTTTGTTTGCTAAGCATACCTCCCCTGCCTCTTCTTACTATAACAAGCTTGAGTTTGCTCAATCCAACAAGCTTGAGTTTGCTCAATTCGGAGCTCATATGAAGAAGTTATGGCAGTTCTGGTTTTCCTTGGAGTATTCTTTGTTTTCGTGGTTGAGGCATAAGGTTGGCCCCAGCGGTAGTACCGCGACCACAGCGGTAGTACCGCCGAAGCTCCCCAGCGGTAGTACCGCTCTCAGAGCGGTAGTACCGCTCCAAGCGGTAGTACCGCTCTCCGAACGGTAGTACCGCTTGGAATTTTCGGTCGTAGTACCGCTGTGTGTCTAGGCTACTTCCGCCTCGATTCTCGAACGAAGTTTTTCGTGTCGGGTTTTGCGGCACTAAGGGAGGTAGTAGGAGCGGTAGTACCGCCCTAAGCGGTAGTACCGCTCTTCCCTAGTGGTAGTACCGCCCTGGGGTTAGGGCCCTGGCAGCGCGGCAGTACCGCTGGGTTGAGCGCCCAGTGGTACTACCGCCCGGAGCGGTAGTACCGCCCTTCCCTAGCGGTAGTACCGCTCTGTGCGGGGATGTTCAGTGGGGTAACGGTTGGATTTTCCCCCTCCTATAAAAGGGGGTCTTCTTCCCCAATGAACCTAATCCTTTGAGCTCGTGTTCTTCCCCCATTGTTGACCTTCTCCGAGCTTGCTATCTCTCAATCCCTCCATGGATTCTTGCTAGTTTTTGGGGGAAAAGAGAGAGGAGATCTAGATCCACATTTCCACCAATCACTTTCTCCTCTATGTGAGGGGAACCCCTTGGATCTAGTTCTTTGAGTTCTTGGTGTTCTCCTTCTTGTTCTTCCTCTCATTTTCCTCCCTAGCATTAGTTGCTTTGGTGGGATTTGACAGAGAAGGACTTGGGCATTCTGTGTGCCCTTGCCATTGCATTTGTGCATCGGTTTGAGTTCTCCACGGTGATACGTGGAAGTTACAAGTTGAGAAGCTTATTACTCTTGGGTGCTTGGTGCCCTTGAGCTTGTTCCTCTTGGGTGCTTGGGCGCCATAGTCGGTTGGTGGTGTTCGGAGCTCAATCATTGTGGTGTAAAGCTCTGGGCAAGCGTCGGGGTCTCCAATTAGGTTGTGGAGATCGCCCCGAGCAATTTGACGGGTTCTGGTGACCGCCCCCAAGGGTTGCCAAAGTGTACGGGTTCGGTGACCGCCCCCAAGGGTTGCCATTTGTACGGGTTCGGTGACCGCCCTCAAGGGTCCCTTAGTGGAATTACGGCATCTTGCATTGTGCAAGGGCGTGAGGAGATTACGGTGGCCCTAGTGGCTTCTTGGGGAGCATTGTGCCTCCACACCGCTCCAAACGGAGATTAGCATCCGCAAGGGTGTGAACTTCGGGATACATCGTCGTCTCCGCGTGCCTCGGTTATCTCTTACCCGAGCCCCTTTACTTATGCACTTTACTTTGTGATAGCCATATTGTTCTTTGTCATATATCTTGCTATCACATAGTTTCTTATCTTGCTTAGCATAAGTTGTTGGTGCACATAGGTGAGCCTAGTTGTTGTAGGTTTTGTGCTTGACAAATTAACTGTTAGGTTTATTCCGCATTTGTTCAAGCCTAAACCGTAATTATTTTAAAGCGCCTATTCACCCCCCCCCCCCTCTCTAGGCGACATCCTCGATCTTTCACCTGGTATTACTCCTTTAGAGGTGGTGCTACTTTGCTTGATTCTTGACGGGTTTATCCCCATCTTGCAGTTAGTGTCCTGGTATATCAAAGTGAGGCTACTGCCGCCGTCCATGAGGAGTCGAGTGAGGTGGTATCCGTCGAATATTGGGTCGAGCACTAAGGCAGCCGAGCCCCCGTGGCGGATACTAGTCGGATGATCCATGTGATCGAAAGTGATTAGACAGGCCGACCATGGGTTGAATTTGGGGGCGACATGCTCTATAGCATATACGTCCCGGAGTGCGCGTTTGCGCTCCCTCTTTGGGATATGAGTGACATAAATCATGCTCACTGTTTTAACCTTCGGTGGAAATTTCTTTTGTCCCCCCATATTCGGATGGCGAGATTCGTCCTCGTCTTCGCTTTGCGGTCCCTTCCCCTCGTGTTCGGCATTGAGCTTGTCGGCCTTCTTGAAGACCCAACACTCTCTGTTGGTATGATTGGCTGGTTTGCCGGGGGTGCCATGAATCTGGCAGGACCTTTCAAGAATTTTATCTAGGCTAGATGGACCATCTCTGCTGACTTTAAGTGACTTTTTCCTTTGATCGAGTCTGGATCCCTTGAATCCGCCATTTACCGATGTGTTGTTCAGGCTTTCTCCGTTGTTCCGATGCTTGTTTTTATTGCGCCTTGGCTTTCCATTGCCATCCCTGACTTCGGATGTGCCAGGATCGCTGGTGTCCTACGGGCCAACCAGCGGTCCTCTCCCGCATAAAAGCGGCTCATGGGTGTAATTAAGGCTGCCATTGTCCTTGGCTTTTCCTGCCTAGGTGTCTGGCCAGGCATTCGTCCCGGACACTGTGTTTGAAAGCTGCTAAAGCTTCGGCATCCGGACAATCGACGAGTTGGTTCTTTTTACTGAGAAACCGGTTCCAAAGTTTACGGGCTGACTCTCCGGGTTGTTGGGTTATGTGACTTAGATCGTCTGCATCCAGAGGTCGGACATAGGTCCCTTGGAAATTGGCCCTGAAAGCGTCCTCACGTTCTTCCCAGCTTCCAATGGAATTTTCGGGGAGGATTTTCAGCCAGTGCCGAGCTGGTCCTTTTAGCTTGAGGGGTAGGTATTTGATGGCATGGAGATCGTCTCTGTGAGCCATGTGGATGTGAAGAATAAAGTCTTCTATCCGAACCACGTGGTCTGTCTTTCCGTCGTATGCCTCGATATTCACGGCTTTAAACCCTTCTGGAAATTCATGATCCAGCATCTCATCGGTGAAGCACAAGGGGTGTGCAGCACCCCTGTATTTGGCTGTGTCGCGGCGCGGGACTGACGGTTGCACTGTTCGGTGTTGGTTCCGAACTGGTAAGTTACCAACATACTTGATTTGATGGCCCTGATCCTGTGTGGGGACGCGTCCCTGGATCCATAAATGGACCTAGTTCTGTCACCTATTTTGTCCAGGTCTTCATGTAGATCGTGTTTCTGGTTCTGGGCTGCGACCTCCTTTCCTTTATGGGTAGGGGGTGCGGTTTTGTGTGCAGCGTTGTTGGCCGCTCTGCATCGATTACGAGGTAGTCGGCCTGGTTGATCGGACGTAGTGTTATTCGGCGGTATGGGCGCAATAGCGTCGTCGTCGAATTCGGGCAGCAGTTTGTGTTTGGGGTAGCTATTTGTTTGGCGATTACCGCCGTATTTTTCCTTAGTGTCGAGCACTTCGTTCCATTTATCATTGAGTGTATCCTGTGCGGCTTTAAGCCGTTGCTTCTGCTTCTTCCAGCTCATCATGGTGGCGACAAGTCTCTGGTGGAGGTGCTCTTGTTCCAATTGTCCTTCCGGGACGATGAATGCATCGTCATCCCCACTGCTCTCCTCCTCGGAAATGGGTTGATAATTGGAGTCTTTAGCATCGCTGTGATCGGACAGGGGCCCCGGATTGTGTTCGCCATCACCTTGCCCGTCCAGCTCCATTGTTGGGTCCGCAGCTTCTTTGTTGTCTTCGGCGTTGTCCGGGGTGTTATTCCCTCTTGTGCCGGTATCGCTAGTTTTACCATGGCGTGGTTTCAAGCGGCGTTGCTGACGTTGGTACTTTGGCTACTTTCTAGGAGTTTTATCCTCAACAGGGTCCTCTTGGTCATCGTCGTTGTCTTCTTTGGGTGTATCCACCATGTATATGTCATATGAGGAGGTGGCTGTCCAGCGCCCTGTGGGCGGTGGTTCCTGTTCTTCTCCGGCATCATCGTCCATACCATCGATGTCTTCGGAGTCGAAATCAAGCATGTCGGTCAGATCATCGACAGTGGCTATTAAGTGGGTGGTGGGTGGGCGACGAAGCTCTCTGTCATCCACTTCCCACTCAAGCCGGACATAGTTCGGCCAAGAATCTCCTGACAAGGAGAGGGACTTTAATGAGTTTAACACGTCGTCTAAGGGTGAGTGTTGGAAGATGTCCGCGGAGCTGAACTCTAAGATCAGCGCCCGGTCAGATTCGATGGGTGCGGATACACGCGGTTCGGAGCCTATGGCCGGAGAAGAGTCTGAGGTTCCGATGATACAGGCCTCGTTGGAGGTCAGATCTGTGTTCGGCTCTAGCGTTGTTGAGTCCGCGGCTTCCGTGGCGGGGTTAAGCCTCCCATCCTCGGATGGCGCGCTCTGCTCTGGATCTAGGGCCAGTGCGGTTACAGGCGCAATCTCCCGCACACCATCTGATGACAGGTTTAGGTCATGTTCATCATGGCGATGGGGCGCAGCTGTCATGGCTCGAATCCGTCGAAGGTCAAGTCTCCGCAGATGTCGGCGGTGTAATTCAAGCTTCCAAACCTGACCTGATGGCTAGGGGCGTAGCTGTCGATCTGCTCCAGATGACCAAACGAGTTGGCCCGCAGTGCGAAGCCACCGAATACGAAGATCTATCAAGGAAGAAAAACTTCACCCTGGACGGCGTTGTTGTGGATGATTGAAGGAGCCATCAAGCCTTATGGTGACGACACAGTGGAACTCTCAATGAAAGCACCAATGTCGGTGTCAAACCCAGCGGATCTCGGCTAGGGGGTCCCGAACTGTGCGTCTAAGGCTAATGGTAACAGGAGGCGGGGGACACAATGTTTACCCAGGTTCGGGCCCTCTCGATGGAGGTAATACCCTACTTCCTGCTTGATTGATCTTGATGATATGAGTATTATAGGAGTTGATCTACCACAAGATCATAGAGGCTAAACCCTAGAAGCTAGCCTAAGGTTATGATTGTTGTTGTCCTACGGACTAAATCCTCCGGTTTATATAGACACCAGAGGGGGCTAGGGTTACACAGAGTCGGTTACAGAGAAAGGAATCTTCTCATCCAAATCGCCAAACTTGCCTTCCACGCAAAGGAGAGTCCCATTCGGACACGGGACGAAGTCTTCTATCTTGTACCTTCATAGCCCAACAGTCCGGCATACGCATATAGTCCGGCTGTCCGAGGACCCCTTAATCCAGGACTCCCTCACCTACAACTGCTGAAGACGCACCACCGGTTCAGATGTTGGACGCTGAAGCAGCGGGGGCAGACCCAGCTGCAGCACATGCTTAGCAGACCAACCTGGTGGAATCGACTGCTAAGCAGTCTGATGCTTCGGAACCGCTTGCTAAGCAGTCTGTAGGTCCAGAACCGACTTCTCATCAGTCCATCAGTCCACGGTCGCGTGATCAGCATACCAATGTGTCAGCACTTCCTGCTCAGCAAACCAACACGTTGGCACGGCCTCCTCAGCACACCGACAAGTTGGCACCATATTTGCAGAAACCCAACATAGCTTCAACGCATGGTCAGCAGTCTGATGCCTCTGCTCCTACAACCCAGCAGTCCATCACAGCAGCACCGCCAGCTCAACGGTCCGGCATAGATAAACCGTTTGCTAAGCAGTCCGTCGAAGCTTCACCGTATGCTCGGCAGTCTACCTTGCAGCCAACCAGACGTTCTTCCAGAAATGCTTCAAGTACTAAAAATGAAGTGGCCAAAAAGGCTACAGCCGCGAGGAAGCGCGGCGGGAGAGTGAAGAGGAAAGAGAACGATTTCCTCTTACTTAAAGCAATCATCGCCCAGAACCAAATTAACATCAGGTTGTTCAAATCGGGGAGTAATATTATTTCTGATGGCATGGATGATGAAGAAGTAGATTTGTTGCTTGCTAAAAGTAAAGCAGACGTACTTGAAGCACACAATTACGTCCATGGTCAGCCATTTCTTGTTGGCGCATACTTTGATGAGTGTAGCTCCAGTTGCTACGAGTTACATGAATATTTCATGGATCTAATGTCAGCAAGTCATCATGAGTTGCTAGTCCCCTACAACTGAGATCATTTCTGACACGATGTTGGTTCCATCAATATGAGTTTCGAGGACTTACATCTCTTCTTCAACTTCAATGAGCTCGATGCCACTCTTGCTAGCTGCCTGATTTTGTAAGTACTTAACAAACTCTGATCAACTTCTCCATACAAGGTTGTAAATGATAAACAGCTAACTGCATTTTATTCCTCTCAGGGGATTGAATGCGCAGAGAAGAAAAAGGGAGAGTGTATATTTCATAGATCTTGAATTAGAGAATGGCACAACATTACATGGTAAGGACATACGGGACTGGGCCGTTAACACGGTCGTCCATCTCTTCAAAAACACGTCCCATGCAGAATCATATCTCTAGCCATATCATGAATGGTAGGTCAAGTAAACAACCACGCATACATTGATTGTCTTTTAGATTTCGACATAATTCGTAAGTTCATGGCTTTCTTAATATATAGCCATCACTGGATATTGGTATTCATTGTTCCAAACAAGAACATCGTTTACTACATCGATTCTCTCAGGGAGTCAACAAACGCTCAGGATCTGACGCATCTTAAACAATTCATGGATAGGTATTGAATTCTATGATGTTGAAATTAATTTGCATTCATATCTAGTTCAATAATTGATGTTGTCAAAATTCATCTTCATTTGCAGTGTGCTCACATTGTGGAAAACTAAACCAGGGAACCTGTTCAAGAGGGCACTACTTTTGCAGCATGAGATCGTTTCTCCGGTAACACACTGACATCCGTTATTTTCGGAAAATTTGTCCAATAGTCTGCAGATATCTTTTCTTACGCTAGTCAAATGTTCAAGCTTCTAAATAAACCTATTTCTATTTTGTCCAAAGAAAAAATAATACATCTAACACCGGTTAGGTTGTTCCTAACAGGACAAATACATGACTAATTCTGTACAAAAAATTTCAATGTCCTCAGCAAGAAGCAGGGACCAACCTTTGTGGATACTATGTTTGCACACACATGATCTCCATATGCAAATCTGCTCATAGTTGTGGCGATCCTTGCGAATTAGTACCAATAAGTCTATCTTAATTAATATCTTCTACTCCACTCATATGGCACATTCTGATCTTAAAAATACTGCAGCTCATCTTAGAACCGAGGACCCCTGAACCGCTCTCGGCTGGTGAATTGTTTATGGTTTGGAGATTTATCAGTGACTTCTTCCTGAACCACTACATCAATCCCACTGGTGATAATGACGATTTCAACATGCGTTCTCCTAAAACATTGAGTAAGAGTTAGCCGCTAAACATATACGCATGGATCCATTGTTTTCCATCCAATGAGGTCTTTTTATTTCGTACACTAAGATTAATTATGTAATGCATATATGTGTGGAAAAATCATTTGAATTTAGCTACCATATGTTCAATTGCAATTGTTGCGAAATGTGATGAATGTTCTTCCTGTGAACACTATTTGTTCAATTGAATATTGTGGCGAATTTGCTTTGTGCGTGCCGATTCAAAATGGGATATTTTTGTTTATTTGTTCAATTGGATATTGTGGCGAATTTGCTTTTTGCGTGCCGATTCAAAATGGGATATTTTTGTTTATTTGTTCAATTGAATATTGTGGCGAATTTGCTTTTTGCATGCCGATTCAAAATGGGATATTTTTGTTTTAACCTGGCAATTGCTCCGCACACGGTCAGCTAAATGAGTGTGTGCGATCCACATCGGAAAGCATACATCAATCATAGCGGAACCGTCGGTGATGCATAGCAGATCGCAAACGATTTGAGGTGCTACTACGTGTGCGTAGGGTTTCCGGAACCGTTTGTGATATCGCGTTATCGCACACGAGAACTCGGAGTAAACCGTGCCCAATGTAAAATACAATCCCAGTCATAATTTTTTCAGGAAACATGTGGGATCCCAAACGAAAAGCACATGTCACTCTTGCTGCAACCGTCAGTGATACACAACAAATCACAAATAGTCTACAGCACTTGTATGTGTGCGAAGGGGCTCCTGAACCATTTGTAATAGAACATTATCACAGACGGTAAATGTTGGGAAACGTGTGCGATGGAGTCTTGCATGGCAGACGGGTTCCATAGAAAACTCGTGCGATGGGGCACATATCACGCACAGTTCATATGTTGGCCCATGTGCCTTACATACTGTTTCCCAAACGGCTCATTACAACAAACCGTTCGGTTTCACTGCGTCATTAGAAATGTTTAATCACCGATCCCACACGTGCGAAAGAATTTAGTGTGTGCTGCATCACACACGATTAGATTTTGCAAGGCCTCTGGATCATTGCTCCATATTGTTGGAAATATGCCCTAGAGGCAATAATAAATTGGTTATTATTATATTTCCTTGTTCATGATAATCGTTTATCATCCATGCTATAATTGTATTGATAGGAAACTCAGATACATGTGTGGATACATAGACAACACCATGTCCCTAGTAAGCCTCTAGTTGACTAGCTCGTTGATCAATAGATGGTTACGGTTTCCTGACCATGGACATTGGATGTCATTGATAACGGGATCACATCATTAGGAGAATGATGTGATGGACAAGACCCAATCCTAAGCCTAGCACAAAGATCGTAGTTCGTATGCTAAAGCTTTTCTAATGTCAAGTATCTTTTCCTTAGACCATGAGATTGTGCAACTCCCGGATACCGTAGGAATTCTTTGGGTGTACCAAACGTCACAACGTAACTGGGTGACTATAAAGGTGCACTACAGGTATCTCCGAAAGTGTCTGTTGGGTTGGCACGAACCGAGACTGGGATTTGTCACTCCGTGTAAACGGAGAGGTATCTCTGGGCCCACTCGGTAGGACATCATCATAATGTGCACAATGTGACCAAGGGGTTGATCACGGGATGATGTGTTACGGAACGAGTAAAGAGACTTGCCGGTAACGAGATTGAACAAGGTATCGGTATACCGACGATCGAATCTCGGGAAAGTACAATACCGCTCGACAAAGGGAATTGTATACGGGATCGATTGAGTCCTTGACATCGTGGTTCATCCGATGAGATCATCGTGGAACATGTGGGAGCCAACATGGGTATCCAGATCCCGCTGTTGGTTATTGACCGGAGAACGTCTCGGTCATGACTACATGTCTCCCGAACCCGTAGGGTCTACACACTTAAGGTTCGATGACGCTAGGGTTGTAAAGGAAGTTTTGTATGTGGTTACCGAATGTTGTTCGGAGTCCCGGATGAGATCCCGGACGTCATGAGGAGTTCCGGAATGGTCCGGAGGTAAAGATTTATATATGGGAAGTCCTGTTTTGGTCACCGGAAGAGTTTCAGGCTTTATCGGTAATGTACCGGGACCACCGGGAGGGTCCCGGGGGTCCACCAAGTGGGGCCACCAACCCCGGAGGCTTGCATGGGACAAGAGTGGTGAGGGACCAGCCCCTAAGTGTGCTGGTGCACCTCCCACAAGGCCCAAGGGGCAGCTAGGAGGAAAAAAAGGAGGAAACCCTAGGCTTAGATGGGCCTAAGGCCCACCCTAGGGGGCGCCTCCCTCTCTCCCCTCTTGGCCGCCCCTTGTTTCCCATCTAGGGCTGCCACCCCCCTAGGGGTGGGAACCCTAGAGGGGGCGCACCCTCCTCCCTCTCCCCTATATATAGTGAGGCCTAGGGCTGCCCATAATACGCGATTCGATCTCTCGTTGGTGCAGCCCTGCATCTCTTCTTCCTCCTCTTCTGTGGTGCTTGGAGAAGCCCTGCAGGATAGCCATGCTCCTCCACCACCACCACGCTGTTGTGCTGCTGCTGGATGGAGTCTTCCTCAACCTCTCCCTGTCTCCTTGCTGGATCAAGGCATGGGAGACGTCACCGGGTTGTACGTGTGTTGAACGCGGAGGTGCCGTCCGTTCGGCACTAGGATCTCCGGTGATTTGGATCACGACGAGTATGACTCCTTCAACCCCGTTCTCTTGAACGCTTCCGCTTAGCGATCTACAAGGGTATGTAGATGCACTCTCCTTCCCCTCGTTGCTGGTTTCTCCATAGATAGATCTTGGTGACACGTAGGAAAATTTTGAATTTCTGCTACGTTCCCCAACAGTGGTATCAGAGCTAGGTCTATTGCGTAGATTCTTTGCACGAGTAGAACACAAAGTAGTTGTGGGCGTTGATTTTGTTCAATATGCTTGCCATTACTAGTCCAATCTTGTTTCGACGGTATTGTGGGATGAAGCGGCCCGGACCGACCTTACACGTACTCTTACGTGAGACAGGTCCCACCAACTGACATGCACTTGGTGCATATGGTGGCTAGCGGGTGCCAGTCTCTCCCACTTTAGTCGGAACGGATTCGATGAAAAGGGTCCTTATGAAGGGTAAATAGCAATTGGCATATCACGTTGTGGTTTTGCGTAGGTAAGAAACATTCTTGCTAGAAACCCATAGCAGCCACGTAAAACATGCAAACAACAATTAGAGGACGTCTAACTTGTTTTTGCAGGGTATGCTATGTGATGTGATCTGGCCAAGAAGAATGTGATGAATGATATGTGATGTATGAGATTGATCATGTTATTGTAATAGGAATCACGACTTGCATGTCGATGAGTATGACAACCGGCAGGAACCATAGGAGTTGTCTTTATTTATTGTATGACCTGCGTGTCATTGAACAACACCATGTAATTACTTTACTTTATTGCTAACTGGTAGCCATAGTAGTAGAAGTAATAGTTGGCGAGACAACTTCATGAAGACACGATGATGGAGATCATGATGATGGAGATCATGGTGTCATGCCGGTGACGATGATGATCATGGAGCCCCGAAGATGGAGATCAAAAGGAGCAAAATGATATTGGCCATATCATGTCACTATTTGATTGCATGTGATGTTTATCATGTTTATGCATCTTGTTTACTTAGAACGACGGTAGTAAATAAGATGATCCCTTACAACAATTTCAAGAAGTGTTCTCCCCTAACTGTGCACCATTGCTACAGTTCGTCATTTCGAAACACCACGTGATGATCGGGTGTGATAGATCCTTACGTCCACATACAACGGGTGTAAGACAGATTTACACATGCAATACACTTAGGGTTAACTTGACGAGCCTAGCATGTACAGACATGGCCTCGGAACACGGAGACCGAAAGGTCGAGCATGAGTCGTATAGTAGATACGATCAACATGAAGATGTTCACCGATGATGACTAGTCCGTCTCACGTGATGATCGGACACGGCCTAGTTGACTCGGATCATGTAATCACTTAGATGACCAGAGGGATGTCTATCTGAGTGGGAGTTCATAAGATGAACTTAATTATCCTGAACATAGTCAAAAGACCTTTTGCAAATTATGTCGTAAGCTCGCGTTTTAGTTCCACTGTTTAGATATGTTCCTAGAGAAAATATAGTTGAAAGTTGATAGTAGCGATTATGCGATCAGTAGAAAGCTTATGTCCTTAATGCACCGCTCAGTGTGCTGAACCCCAAACGTCGTTTGTGGATGTTGTGAACATCGGACATACACGTTTTGATAACTACGTGATAGTTCAGTTAAATGGTTTAAGTAGAGGCACCAAAGACGTTTTCGAAACGTCGCGGAACATATGAGATGTTTCGAGGGCTGAAATTGGGATTTCAGGCTCGTGCCCACGTCAAGAGGTATGAGACCTCCGACGATTTTTCTTAGCCTGCAAACTAAGGGAGAAAAGCTCAATCGTTGAGCTTGTGCTCAGATTGTCTGAGTGCAACAATCACTTGATAGTGATGTTTCTCCAAAGTCATTGCCACCAAGCTGCTAGAGCTTCGTCATGAACTATAACATATCAGGGATAGATATGATGATCCTTGAGGTATTCGCGATGTTTGACACCGCGAAAGTAGAAATCAAGAAGGAGCATCAATTGTTGATGGTTGGTGAAACCACTAGTTTCAAGAAGGGCAAGGGCAAGAAGGGATACTTCATGAAACGGCAAATCAGTTGCTGCACCAGTGAAGAAACCCGAGGTTGAACCCAAACCCGAGACTAAGTGCTTCTGTGATAAGGGGAATAGCCGCTGGAGCAGGATTACCCTAGATACTTGGTAGATAAGAAGGCTGGCAAGGTCGATAGAAGTATATTGGATATACATTATGTTAATGTGTACTTCACTAGTACTCCTAGTAGCACCAGGGTATTAGATACTGGTTCGGTTGCTAAGTGTTAGTAACTCGAAATAAAAGCTACGGAATAAACGGAGACTAGCTAAAGGTGAGCTGACGATATGTGTTGGAAGTTTTTCCAAGCTTGATGTGATCAAGCATCGCACGCTCCCTCTACCAACGAGATTGGTGTTAAACCTAAATAATTGTTATTTGGTGTTTGCGTTGAGCATAGACATGATTATGTCTATCGCAATACGGTTATTCATTTAAATAGAATAATGGTTACTCTATTTATTTGAATAATACCTTCAATGGTCTTACACCTAAAGGAATGGTTTATTGAATCTCGATCGTAGTGATACACATTTTCATGCCAAAAGATATAAGATAGTAATGATAGTACCACTTACTTGTGGCACTACCATGTAAGTCATAATGGTATAAAATGCATGAAGAAGCTCCATGTTGATGGATCTTTGGACTCACTCGTTTTTGAAAAGTTTGAGACATGCGAACCATGTCTATTGGTGTATACGCATGAAGCAACTCCATGCAGATGGATCGTTTGGACTCACTTGATTTTGAATCACTTGATATGCAAATCATACCACATGGGCAAGATGACTGAAAAGCCTCATTTTCAGTAAGATGGAACAAGATAGCAACTTGTTGGAAGTAACACATTTTGATGTGTGCAGTCCAATGAGTGCTGAGGCATGCAGTGAATATCGTTATGTTCTTACTTCACAGATGATTCGAGTAGATGTTGAGAATATTTACTTGATGAAACACAAGTCTGAATTATTGAATGGTTCAAGTAATTTCAGAGTGAAGTTGAAGATCATTGACACAAGAGGATATAATGTCTATGATATGATCATAGAGATGAATATCTGAGTTACGAGTTTTGGCACACAATTAAGACATTGTAGAAATTGTTTCGCAATTAATACCGCCTAGAACACCATAGTGTGATGGTGTGTCCGAACATCATAGTTGCACCCTATTGGATATGGTGCGTACCATGATGTCTCTTATCGAATTACCACTATTGTTCATGGGTTAGGCATTAGAGATAACCACATTCACTTTAAATAGGGCACCACGTAATTCCATTGAGACGACACCGTTTGGAGAAACCTAAGTTGTCGTTTCTTAAAGGTTTGGGGCTGCGACGCTTATGTGAAAAAGTTTCAGGTTGATAAGCTCGAACCCAAAGCGGATAAAATGCATCTTCATAGGACACCCAAAACAGTTGGGTATTCCTCCTAATTCAGATCCGGAAGCAATATGGATTGTTTCTTGAACCGGGTCCTTTCTCGAGAAAAAGTTTGTCTCGAAAAGATGAGTGGGAGGATGGTGGAGACTTGATGAGGTTATTGAACCATCACTTCAACTAGTGTATAGCAGGGCACAAAGAGTTGTTCCTGTGGCACCTACACCAATTGAAGTGGAAGCTTATGATAGTGATCATGAAACTTCAGATCAAGTCACTACCAAACCTCGTGGGATGACAAGGATGCGTACTACTTTAGACTGGTACGTAATCCTGTCTTGGAAGTCATGTTGCTAGACAACAATGAACCTGCGAGCTATGGAGAAGCGATGGTGGGCTCGGATTCCGATAAATGGCTCGAGGCCATAAAATTCGAGAGAGGATCCATATATGAAAACAAAGTGTAGACTTTGGAAGAACTACTTGATGGTCGTAAGGCTGTTAGGTACATATGGATTTTAAAAGGAAGACGGACAATAATGGTAAGTATCACCATTAAGAAAGCTCGACTTGTCGTTAAGATGTTTTTCGACAAGTTCAAGGAGTTGACTACGATGAGACTTTCTCACTCGTAGCGATGCTAAGAGTCTGTTGGAATTATATTAGCGATTACTGCATTTTTATGAAATTTGCAGATAGGATATCAAAACATTGTTTCCTCGACAATTTTCTTGAGGAAAGGTTGTATGTGATACAACCGGAAGGTTTTGTCAATCCTGAGAGATGCTAATAAGTATGCAAAGCTCCAGCTATCCTTCTAAGGACTGGAGTAAGCATCTCGGAGTTGGAATGTATGCTTTGATGAGATGATCAAAGATTTTGGTGTATACAAAGTTTATGAGAAACTTGTATTTCCAAAGAAGTGAGTGGGAGCACTATAGAATTTCCGATGAGTATGTGTTGTTAACATGTTGTTGATCGGAAATGGCGTAGGATTTCTGGAAAGCATATAGGGTTATTTGAAAAGTGTTTTTCAATGGAAAACCTGGATTAAGCTACTTGAACGTTGAGCATCAAGATCTATAAGGATAGATCAAAACGCTTAATGGTACTTTCAAATGAGCACATACCTTGACATGATCTTGAAGGTGTTCAAGATGGATCAGTCAAAGAAGGAGTTCTTGCCTGAGTTGTAAGGTATGAAGTTAAGACTTAAAGCTCGACCACAGCAGAATAGAGAGAAAGGACGAAGGTCGTCCCCTATGCTTAAGACGTAGGCTCTACAGTATGCTATGCTGTGTACCGCACCGGTTGTGTGCCTTGCTACATATCTGGCAAGAGAGTACAAAGGTGATCAAGGAGTAGATCACTAGATAGCGGTCAAAATTGTCCTTGGAGTAATAAGGACATGTTTCTCAATTATGGAGGTGATAAAGAGTTTGGCGTAAAGGGTTACGTTGATGCAAGCTTTAACACCTATCCGAATGACTCTGAGTAGCAAACCGGATACATATAGTGAAGCAACCATTTGGAATAGCTCCAAGTGGAGTGTGGAAGCAGCATTTACAATATGACCTAAAAATTTGCGAAGTACATACGGATCTGAATGTTACAGATCCGTTGACTAAAACCTCTCTCACAAGCAGAACATGATCAAACCCCAGAACTCATTGAGTCTTAATCACATGATGATGTGAACTAGTTTAATGACACTAGTAAACTCTTTGGATGTTGGTCACATGGTGATGTGACCTGTCAGTGTTAATCACATGGTGATGTGAACTAGATTATTGACTCTAGTGCAAGTGGGAGACTGTTGGAAATATGCCCTAGAGGCAATAATAAAAGTGTTATTATTATATTTCTTTGTTCATGATAATAGTCTTTTATTCATGCTATAACTGTATTATCCGGAAATCATAATACACGTGTGAATACATAGACCACAATATGTCCCTAGTGAGCCTCTAGTTGACTAGCTCGTTGTGATCAACAGATAGTCATGGTTTCCTGGCTATGGACATTGGATGTCATTGATAACGGGATCACATCATTAGGAGAATGATGTGATGGACAAGACCCAATCCTAAGCCTAGCACAAAGATCGTGTAGTTCGTATGCTAAAGCTTTTCTAATGTCAAGTATCTTTTCCTTAGACCATGAGATTGTGCAACTCCCAGATACCGTAGGAATGCTTTGGGTGTACCAAACGTCACAACGTAATTGGGTGGCTATAAAGGTGCATTACAGGTATCTCCGAAAGTGTCTGTTGGGTTGGCACGAATCGAGACTGGGATTTGTCACTCCGTGTAAACGGAGAGGTATCTCTGGGCCCACTCGGTAGGACATCATCATAATGTGCACAATGTAACCAAGGGGTTGATCACGGGATGATGTGTTACGGAACGAGTAAAGAGACTTGTCGGTAACGAGATTGAACAAGGTATCGGTATACCGACGATCGAATCTCGGGCAAGTACAATACCGTTAGACAAAGGGAATTGTATACGGGATCGATTGAGTCCTTGACATCGTGGTTCATCCGATGAGATCATCGTGGAACATGTGGGAGCCAACATGGGTATCCAGATCCCGCTGTTGGTTATTGACCGGAGAACGTCTCGGTCATGTCTGCATGGTTCCCGAACCCGTAGGGTCTACACACTTAAGGTTCGATGACGCTAGGGTTATAAAGGAAGTTTGTATGTGGTTACCGAATGTTGTTCGGAGTCCCGGATGAGATCCCGGACGTCACGAGGAGTTCCGGAATGGTCCGGAGGTAAAGATTTATATATGGAAAGTTGTTGTTCGGGTTCCGGAAAAAGTTCGGGTTTTTTCGGTATTGTACCGGGAAGCTTCCAGAAGGTTCCGGAGGATTCCGGAGGGGTCCGGTGGTCCGGAAATTGTTCCACCACGTCCAATACAGCAGCATGGGCTGTAAGGGGGCGCCCTAGCCTTAATGGGCCAGGGGAACCAGCCCCCCAAGGCCCATGCGCATGGGAGAGGGGAAACCCTAAGGAGGAGGGCCTCCACTTGACTTGGGAGGCACTCCTCCCCCCCTCGGCTGCACCCCTTCCTTGAAGGAAGGGGCAAGGCTGCGCCTCCCCCCTCTCCCTTGCCCCTATATATAGTGGAGGGGAGGGAGGGCAACCATACCTGAAGCCCTGGCGCTTCCCTCCCTCCCGTGACACCTCCTCCTCTCCCGCAGGTGCTTGGCGAAGCCCTGCAGGATTGCCACGCTCCTCCACCACCACCACGCCGTTGTGCTGCTGTTGGATGGAGTCTTCCTCAACCTCTCCCTCTCTCCTTGCTGGATCAAGGCGTGGGAGACGTCACCGGGCTGTACGTGTGTTGAACGCGGAGGTGCCGTCCGTTCGGCACTAGGATCTCCGGTGATTTGAATCACGGCGAGTACGACTCCTTCAACCCCGTTCTCTTGAACGCTTCCGCTTAGCGATCTACAAGGGTATGTAGATGCACTCTCCTTCCCCTCGTTGCTGGTTTCTCCATAGATAGATCTTGGTGACACGTAGGAAAATTTTGAATTTCTGCTACGTTCCCCAACAGTGGTATCAGAGCTAGGTCTATTGCGTAGATTCTTTGCACGAGTAGAACACAAAGTAGTTGTGGGCGTTGATTTTGTTCAATATGCTTGCCGTTACTAGTCCAATCTTGTTTCGATGGTATTGTGGGATGAAGCGGCCCGGATCGACCTTACACGTACTCTTACGTGAGACAGGTTCCACCGACTGACATGCACTTGGTGCATAAGGTGGCTAGCAGGTGCCAGTCTCTCCCACTTTAGTCGGAACGGATTCGATGAAAAGGGTCCTTATGAAGGGTAAATAGCAATTGGCATATCACGTTGTGGTTTTGCGTAGGTAAGAAACGTTCTTGCTAGAAACCCATAGCAGCCACGTAAAACATGCAAACAACAATTAGAGGACGTCTAACTTGTTTTTGCAGGGTATGCTATGTGATGTGATATGGCCAAGAAGAATGTGATGAATGATATGTGATGTATGAGATTGATCATGTTCTTGTAATAGGAATCACGACTTGCATGTCGATGAGTATGACAACTGGCAGGAGCCATAGGAGTTGTCTTTATTTATTGTATGACTTGCGTGTCATTGAACAACGCCATGTAATTACTTTACTTTATTGCTAACCGGTAGCCATAGTAGTAGAAGTAATAGTTGGTGAGACAACTTCATGAAGACACTGTCACACCCTAGCTAGTTATGCATTAGAGTGTTGCATCATGTTTACTCATTCATCAGAAACTTGAAATGGGGATGACAGAACCCCCAGTCCCCTCTGAAACCAACTAGGGTTTACTAAAATAATTTTTCAATGAACCTGAAATGCCCTTCTAAAATGCCCATCATTTTTGCCTTGGTTCAGAACCTCTGCCAAAAGTGGTGCACATTTTCCTAGGCCATCCTAGGGTTTTGAATTAAATCATAACTATTTGAATTTGGGCATTTAAAATTATATAAAATATTTAAATGCTCAAATATCTCCAAACTAAAATGTTTCATGTTGGAAATAATCCAACTATGGACCAGGAGTAGTTTGGTGATTTTTGGAGTTGCCTAGGTATTTTATTTAATTCAACAAAGTTGCAGTTATATTAAATAAAAACAGAAAACAGAAAAGAAAGGGGAAGACTTACCTGTGCGGCCCAGCCAGCTGGCCGGCCCAGCCAGCAACCGACCCAGCCCAGCCGGCCCAGCACTGTGCTGGCCCGTGCCAGCCAGCTGCTTCCCCTCGCCAGAGCAGGCAGGGAGGTGAGCATGGCGCGCCCGAGCTCGCCACGCACCACCCAGCCTCTCTGCATCGCCCTGGTCGTCGTTGCGCCGCGTGGATCGTCTTCTGGTCGTCGCCCCGACCTCGCCGACACCTCATTCACTCTCCCCGGCTCTCTCCTTCCTCTCCCTCACTCTCTCTCTCTCACGGCCGGAAGCCCTGCATCGCCGCCACGTCGCCGTTCCCCTCTTCGGACTCCGACCACCGTCGCCGTCAAATTCGTCGTCTCCGACGCGTCCCCGAGCCCGCTTCGACGCCCACTGCAACCGCGGTGAGCTACGCCACCGTTTCCCCCTTCTCCCCTGCTCTCTCCCGACCCCTAGGCCCTAGCCCCACCGCGGCCGAAAGCTTCACGCCGCCGGCGATGTCGCCGTCGTGGCCACGATCGCCGTAGCGCCCAACCGAGCACGCCATCGTGCTCCACATCTCACTAGGAGCACGTAGCACGCTCCAACACCCCCCCTAACACCCTGCAACACCGTTCCCGTGCACGACCGAACCCCGGCCGCCGCAGCCGAGCTCGCCGCCGTCGACTCCGGCCACCCCGACCCCAACGGACTCCGCCAAGAGCCGCGAGTCGTCCTCAGCTTCACTCCGGTGGCCTCCGCGGTTCATTTGGTGGCCGAAACGACCAAAACCACTATCGCCGCCGCACTGATGGTCGCCGCCGGCCAGAACTCCGGCGAGCTGACATGGCCTAGTTAATTAGCCACTAAACCACCACCTACTGACGCTGACAAGTGGGCCCCAGGGCTTAGTCAAAGCTAACCAGCCCGGGTCAACACAGGATTAGCCCCTGTGTCACTGACGTGTGGACCCCACACGTCAGGTTTGACCCGAGCCAGCCCGGTTGACCTGCTGATGTCACTGTGACGTCAGGCTGACGCAGTAAATGATATTTCTGGATTTAAATTAAATCAGGAAATTCCAGAATATTAATTAAACTTCAAAAATTCATAACTTTTATTCTGTAACTCCAAATTGGACAAATTATATATGAAAAATGATCAGAAAAATCCAATCTATCCATCTGTACTATTTTCATGCATGATCCAACAAGTTAAATGGATGTTTTAATCAGAACAAGGAAAAGCACTTTAAAAGGCCATATTTGAAATTGAAATTTGAATCTTTGATTCAAATTTGTTCAAACCCTTCTGGCTTTAGTTGCATTAGCCCAACACACTCATATTGCCATGTTTCATGCATGCATCATATTGTTGCACATTGTTTGGTGATGCCTGTGTATCGTTATCCTTTACGACAGGATCTGTCCCCGAGGAGTACCGTGACTACCCTAACGAAGAACCGTATCCGTGCATCGAACCATCAGGCAAGCAACCAACCATTTGATCATATCGATACAATCCCATGTTCTCGCTCCTGCTCTCTTTTACTGCATTAAGACAACGCGATTCAAACTGCTGTGTGCTACGATAGTTGAACCCATTTCCTCTGCATGACCTGTCATTGCCACAGTAACTAGATGAAACCCACTAGCATGTGTAGGAGTTGATTGAGCCATATGTATGTGTTGTTCCTACCTTGCTATGCCTGCTATGCTTAGAGTCGTGTCAGGTCTGGTTCATCTGGGTGATGGGCTAGAGTGAAATGATTATGTCGGTAATGAGAGTGGTGTGGTGAACACGATTTGGTAAAGGTATCGATGAGAGGCCATGTAGGAGTACATGGGTTGTTTCATTGAAGCCGACCTTAAGCACTGAGATCTGTATGTGTGATTTAAGAATCAGCTACTACCATGCATTGGGCCCGAAACCAATGGACCCTCTCGACTTCTTATTCACCCTAGTTCTCCGTCCAGGAGTTGCAAGTAGTTTCTGGTGTTTGTAGCCTACTGGAGGCCGTGGACAGCGCTGACCGTAGGGGTGGGCTGTGATGCGGTAGGTACGTGGCCGGGTGTACCGAATACCCGTTAGGTATCTCGGGAACCCTGTTCACATCGTTCGGGGCCATATGGGAAACCTCGGCCGGACTCCCTGCGGATGGAACCTGAATAGGCGATAAACCTGGACTGGAGGCTTAGGTGATTAGGTAGGCCGTGGCCGACACCCACGTTGGGCTTCCGCTTGAAGGTTGCCGAGTACATGTCGTGTAAACGACGGTAAGTGGTGAGAGCGTGTATGAAGAAGTACCCCCTGCAGGGTTAACATGATCTATTCGAATAGCCGCGTCCGCGGTAAAGGACTACTTGGTTGCCTATACAGTTCATAGACAAGTAAATGGAAACTACTAAAAGCCTCAAGATAAGTGTGAGTGCCGAGGATGGCTCCTCCGTAGGAGGACGGAGGTGGATCCTCGGTAGTGTATTGAAGTGGTGAATAGTGGACTCGTGTGCGCAAAACTATTTCAAGTTGAAGTATCGTAGGATAGCCTAGCCAAGAGTCAAAGCTGGCTTGCTGCAATAACTCCACCAACCCTTCTTGATACTATGCATGTATGTAGGATCTGATGTAAGTCTTGCTGAGTACCTTTGTACTCATGTTGCTATAATCTACATTTTTACAGAAGACGCTGCAACCCCTTCTGATGGGTTCTATGTAGACATTGACATCAACGAGTAGGCTAAAGACCCAGGTGGTGACCCTGAGCTTGTGGAGGACCACATAGTATAGCCAGAGGCTTTCCAAGCCTCTTTTATTTTACTAGTTGTCTGTACTCAGACAAGTTACTTCCGCTGCTGGCTTGTATGATTGTATGACTTGTATGTTGGGTCGTGAGACCCGTACCTTTGTGTGTATGTTATGTATGGCTCACTGAGCCTTAAATAAAGTACTTGTGTCATAGTGTCATGTTGTGATGCTTCGTTGTATTTGCACATATCGAGCATATTGTGTGTATGATTGAAATGCTTGGTATGTGTGGGATCTGACTATCTAGTTGTTTATCTTAGTAGCCTCTCTTACCGGGAAATGTCTCCTAGTGTTACCGCTGAGCCATGGTAGCTTGCTACTGCTCTGGAACACTTAGGCTGGCCGGCATGTGTCCTTCTTCGTTCCTGTGTCTGTCCCTTCGGGGAAATGTCACGCTTTGAGTACCGGAGTCCTGTTAGCCCGCTACAGCCCGGTTTACCGGAGTCCTGCTAGCCCAGTGCTACAGCCCGGACCCACTTGCTGATGACCGACACGTTCGAAGCTGGGTCATGGATGCCTGTCCCTGTAAGTCTGTGCCACTTTGGGTTTACGACTAGTCATGTCAGCCCGGGCTCTTTATCATATGGATGCTAGCGACATTTTCATATACGCGAGCCAAAAGGCGCAAACGGTCCCGGGAAAAGGTAAGACGACACCCGTGGGGATACCGTGCGTGAGGCCGCAAAGTGATATGAGGTGTTACCAGCTAGATCGATGTGACATCGAGTCGGGGTCCTGACAGCGTTGGCATCAGAGCAGGACTGCCTGTAGGTTCTCCAAGCCAAACTGGTCGATGTTGAGTCTAGAAATTCTTTAGTTATATGTAGGGGAATTGTTTGTGGGTTGGAACGTAAGGCTCTTTTTACTCCTTATACCTTATGACTTTCTGATCTGAGTCAGTCCATTCTTCCACCGGGGGTTAAGGAATTAGGATCTACTCTCTCTATCAGGATCACGTGTTACTAATCAGTAGTACCTTATAAGTTTGATGGTTACAAGCCTAGTTTAGTTCTACTACCACATTATGTTGTTAGAATGGTTCCAGAACTTTGATATGATGATGTTGGGTGTGTACGAAATCCTTTGTCAAATGTCTCAATATCCTTTTTGAGCATTTACAGCTGTTATGCTGCCGAAATTTTGCTAGAAATTCTAATGCCTTGCATTATGATTATGCTTTCAGATGGCCACTCGCGACCTCAATCAAGTGGTTCGCCTAACTCGATGCCTAGATGTACCCGACCATACTGCTAAGTTGGTCAGGGTAATGACTGAGGCTGGATACCGCTGGTATCCTGAGTACACGGTCGAAGAGCAATTCCGAGATTTTAATCAAAGCCAGTATCTCTGCACTGTCAGGATATTTCCATCTTATCCTGGATCCACTGAGCCTCTTCACTGCTCCTATGGACTCGGGGTTACTATCGAAATGGCTGTGCAGGATGCCGCCTACTCTATGATGACCATTATGCGAGTCAGATCTGGGTTATTTCGGGACTCTGACTTCCGGTATATGCCAGGATCACTTCCGGGAGCACAAGGATATCTCCAAGCTATTTATGCTGACTCCACTCAGGAGGATTCACGGACTCGCACCACTGCTGAGATGCTCGAGGATAAGGACCGTGAAAATTGGGCCTTAAGGTTAGAGCTCTTCAATACCCGTGCCGATCACTGGGCCACTTTGACTCGGTTCGCACCGGCGGTGCAAGCTGGATATTCAGATATGCGCGATCTCTATCCTGTGAGATCTGCTCTGCCGGACGTGATGGTTTGGCGTGATGTAGGAGGCATCACCCCACCTCGCGGTCCCCGCAGGCAACCGTTTGTTGGAGCGTATAGAACAGAATACATCACACCATCAGAGGGCTAACGTGGTGTCACTCAGTGATTTTATCAAATTGCATCCACCCACGTTCCACCACTCCGTCGAGCCTCTCGACGCTGATGACTGGCTTCGCAGTATCTCTCACAAGCTGCGTTCCGCGTTGGTAGCGGAGGCTGACAAGGTCACCTTCGCCGCATATCATCTTGAAGGCCCCGCCAGTCTATGGTGGGAGAATTATGGAGCCATGCGCCCAGCGGGCCATGTCACCACTTGGGCTGAGTTCAGTGAGGCTTTCCGTGAACATCACATTCCGGAGGGTCTCATGGACCGTAAACGTGAAGAATTTTGCAGTTTCACCCAAGGCCGACTTTCTGTGGATGCCTATAGCAGAGAGTTTGGTAATCTCGCACGATATGCAACTGAGGAAGTTTCTACTGACGCCAAGAAGCAAGCAAGGTTCCGAAAGGGCCTTAGCCCTGAGCTTCGCCGCGACCTCCGTCTGCATGAGTGCACATCTTTTTCGAAACTTGTCAACAAAGCCATCAGTGCTGAAACTGGTCAGACTGATTATGATGCAACACGCAAGCATGGACGTGATATGGGTTCCTCATCCGGTGCTGGTCCTCAGAAACGCCGTGTGTGGGTACCCAATACCGCCCTGCCACCCAGGTTCACACCGAGGCCATCTTTCCAGGCGCCTCGCCCTGTTCAACAGTCTGCACCGGCCAAGCCCTATGGGGGTCCATCCAATAATGCTCCTCCACGTACCAGTTCCGTGACTTGTTTCAAGTGTGGGGAATCTGGTCATTATATGCGCGAGTGTCCCCAGACCAACCCCAATCAATCTGCTAAAGCTGTTGGCCGTGGCAAGCCGACAGGGAAGGTGTTCCATGCCAAACCGGTCACCGCTTCACGTGGCCATGTCAACTGTATCTCTGCCGAAGAAGCTCAAGAGGACCCCAACGTCGTTCTCGGTACGCTTCTTGTTAATTGCCACCCAGCATCCGTTCTTTTCGATACAGGAGCCTCTCATTCTTTTATATCTGAAAGTTATGCCCGTTTGCATAACGTTGCATTCTGTGACTTGCCATCCACTATGGAAATCTCTACCCCTGGGTCTAGATGGCAGACCTCTAGGGTAAGTTATGGAAATGAGATCCAAGTCGACAGACTTGTTTTCCTTGCATCCTTGATAGCCCTTAAATCTTCGGATATTAATATCATTTTGGGTATGGACTGGATGTCAGCTCATCAAGCCAAAATTGATTGCTTCTCTAGGACTGTTCAACTCACCCATCCTTCGGGGAAGATAGTCAATGTCTTGACCCGAATAGCCAAGCGACAATTATATTCTCTTAACGCCAGCCCTTTGCCAGACCTTGAGGACGTTCCGGTAGTCCGTGACTTCCCGGATGTCTTTCTAGAGGAATTGCCAGGTGTTCCACCTGACAGGGATGTTGAGTTCGTAATAGATCTCATTCCAGGAACCGTTCCGATTGCTAGAAGACCCTATAAGATGGCACCCCTAGAACTAGCCGAGCTTAAGAAACAACTCGATGAATCCTTGAAAAAGGGTTTCATCCGCCCTAGTTCATCTCCGTGGGCTTGCCCCGTCCTATTCGTTAAGAAAAAGGATGGTACGGACCGGATGGTTGTAGATTACCGACCTGTCAATTTGGTCACAATCAAGAACAAATATCCACTTCCCAGGATCAACGACCTGTATGATCAGCTCGCTGGATCCTCAGTCTTCTCCAAGATGGATTTGAGGTTGGGCTACCATCAAATCAAAATCAGAAACGGGGACATTCCTAAAACGGCCTTTGTTACTCGCTATGGCCAATACGAGTACACCGTTATGTCCTTCGGATTAACCAACGCTCCAGCCACCTTTTCTCGGTTAATGAACTCAATCTTCATGGAGTATTTGGATAAATTCGTCGTGGTTTATCTCGATGATATACTCATCTACTCCAAGAACGAGGAAGAACATGCCGAACATCTAAGGCTAGTGTTGAAGAAACTTCGAGAGCATCGCCTTTATGCCAAATTCTCTAAATGTGAATTCTGGTTGTCAGAGGTGACCTATCTGGGTCATGTAATATCTGGTAAAGGTATTGCTGTTAACCCTGAGCGAGTTCAAGCCGTCCTTGATTGGACTCCGCCCGAATCAGTCAAGCAAGTTCAGAGTTTTCTAGGCTTAGCGAGCTATTGCCGTCGCTTTGTCGAGAACTTCTCCAAGGTTGCTAAACCTCTAACTGAACTCCTCAAGAAAGATAAGAAGTTCGAATGGACTCCACAATGTGAGCACAGCTTTCAGGAACTGAAAAGACGCCTGACCTCTGCTCCCGTACTGGTACCGCCAGACTTCTCCAAGGACTTTGTTATCTACTGCGACGCCTCGCGACAAGGACTAGGTTGCATTCTCATGCAAGATCGACACGTAATTGCTTACGCTTCACGGCAATTGCACCCACATGAGGAGAATTATCCCACTCATGATCTAGAGCTTGCAGCCGTAGTCTATGCACTTAAGACCTGGCGACATTATCTCCTCGGTAATCGTTGCGAAATATTCACTGATCACCAAAGTCTGAAGTATATTTTCACCCAACCGGATTTGAATCTCAGGCAGAGACGTTGGGTTGAATTGATCACAGACTTCGACTTAGGGATAACCTATACCCCAGGGAAAGCCAACGTCATGGCTGATGCGCTAAGTCATAAATCTTATTGTAACAACCTGATGTTACAACAAAGTCAACCGCTTCTCCATGAGGAATTTCGGAAGCTTAACCTTCACATTGTACCTCAAGGTTTTCTCTCCACCTTGGTGGCAAAACCTACCCTTACGGATCAAATTATCAACGCACAGAAGGTAGATCCGGGAATCTCCCGCATCAAGAGAAACATTCAGAAAGGAATTGCGAATTGTTTCTCCGTTAATGATCAAGGAGTCGTATACTTCGGGAATCGGTTAGTAGTTCCCAAAGTGCGCAACCTAAGGCGATTAATCCTTAAGGAAGCTCATGAATCTCCTCTCACCATTCACCCCGGTAGCACAAAAATGTATCAGGACCTACGCCAGAGGTTCTGGTGGACTAGGATGAAGAGAGAAATCGCTCAGTATATTGCTAATTGCGACGTCTGTCGTCGTGTAAAAGCAGAGCATCAACGGCCTGCTGGCACCCTTCAACCATTAGCTATTCCTGAATGGAAATGGGATAAAATTGGTATGGATTTCATTACCGGTTTTCCCAGGACCAAAAGAGGGAATAATGCTATTTTCGTTGTGGTCGATCGTCTTTCCAAAGTAGCTCATTTCTTACCTGTTCGTGAGAGTATAACCGCTAGTCAGCTGGCAGACTTATACATCTCCCGAATAGTGTCTCTTCATGGTGTCCCTTTGGAAATCAATTCGGATTGAGGAAGTCTTTTCACCTCTCGATTTTGGGAAAGTTTCCAAAATGCTATGGGAACCCGTCTCTCCTTTAGCACCGCTTTCCACCCTCAGTCAAGTGGTCAAGTGGAACGCGTCAATCAGATTCTAGAAGACATGCTTCGAGCCTCTGTTATCTCGTTCGGAATGGACTGGGAGAAGTGCCTTCCATTTGCCGAATTCGCTTACAACAACAGCTATCAATCCAGCTTGGGTAAAGCCCCTTTTGAAGTCCTCTATGGACGGCGATGTCGAACACCCCTTAACTGGTCAGAGACCGGGGAAAGACAATTCTTTGGCCCGGATATGATTCAGGAAGCAGAAGAACAAGTTCGTATCGTTCGTGAAAAGTTGAAAACAGCCCAATCTCGTCAAAAGAGTCAATATGACCGAAAACATAAGGCTATGACTTTCGAGGTTGACGAGAAGGCTTATCTTCGGGTCACCCCTCTGAAGGGAACCCATCGTTTCGGTATCAAAGGCAAATTGGCTCCTCGTTACATTGAACCTTTTCGCATTCTTGCCAAACGAGGAGAAGTTGCCTACCAATTGGAACTACCTCCGCACCTCTCCAGAGTTCACGATGTCTTCCACATTTCTCAACTCAGGCGTTGCTTCTCGGATCCTATCCGTGAAGTGGACCACGAAACGCTTGATCTTCAAGATAATCTTACCTATCGAGAGTACCCCATTCGTATCCTCGATCAAGCCGAACGTACCACGCGACGTCATAATATCAAGTTTCTCAAGGTTCAATGGTCGCACCATTCTGAAGATGAAGCAACCTGGGAAAGGGAGGATCGTCTTCGACTTGAATATCCCGCCTTCTTCCCGGAGGAACCCAAATCTCGGGACGAGATTCTTTTGAGTGGGGGTGAGTTGTCACACCCTAGCTAGTTATGCATTAGAGTGTTGCATCATGTTTACTCATTCATCAGAAACTTGAAATGGGGATGACAGAACCCCCAGTCCCCTCTGAAACCAACTAGGGTTTACTAAAATAATTTTTTCAATGAACCTGAAATGCCCTTCTAAAATGCCCATCATTTTTGCCTTGGTTCAGAACCTCTGCCAAAAGTGGTGCACATTTTCCTAGGCCATCCTAGGGTTTTGGATTAAATCATAACTATTTGAATTTGGGCATTTAAAATTATATAAAATATTTAAATGCTCAAATATCTCCAAACTAAAATGTTTCATGTTGGAAATAATCCAACTATGGACCAGGAGTAGTTTGGTGATTTTTGGAGTTGCCTAGGTATTTTATTTAATTCAACAAAGTTGCAGTTATATTAAATAAAAACAGAAAACAGAAAAGAAAGGGGAAGACTTACCTGTGCGGCCCAGCCCAGCCGGCCCAGCACTGTGCTGGCCCGTGCCAGCCAGCTGCTTCCCCTCGCCAGAGCAGGCAGGGAGGTGAGCATGGCGCGCCCGAGCTCGCCACGCACCACCCAGCCTCTCTGCATCGCCCTGGTCGCCGTTGCGCCGCGTGGATCGTCTTCTGGTCGTCGCCCCGACCTCGCCGACACCCCATTCACTCTCCCCCGGCTCTCCCTCACTCTCTCTCTCTCACGGCCGAAGCTCACCGTCGCCGCCGTTCGCCTTAGCTACCGTCTCCGACCACCCCTCGCTTCCCCGACCAGCTCAGAAGCTCCGCCTCGACTCCTTCTTCCTCCCCACCGCTCCACGGGTCCCCGGAAGCCCTGCATCGCCGCCACGTCGCCGTTCCCCTCTTCGGACTCCGACCACCGTCGTCGTCAAATTCGTCGTCTCCGACGCGTCCCCGAGCCCGCTTCGACGCCCACTGCAACCGCGGTGAGCTACGCCACCGTTTCCCCCTTCTCCCCTGCTCTCTCCCGACCCCTAGGCCCTAGCCCCACCGCGGCCGAAAGCTTCACGCCGCCGGCGATGTCGCCGTCGTGGCCACGATCGCCGTAGCGCCCAACCGAGCACGCCATCGTGCTCCACATCTCACTAGGAGCACGTAGCACGCTCCAACACCCCCCCTAACACCCTGCAACACCGTTCCCGTGCACGACCGAACCCCGGCCGCCGCAGCCGAGCTCGCTGCCGTCGACTCCGGCCACCCCGACCCCAACGGACTCCGCCAAGAGCCGCGGGTCGTCCTCAGCTTCACTCCGGTGGCCTCCGCGGTTCATTTGGTGGCCGAAACGACCAAAACCACTATCGCCGCCGCACTGATGGTCGCCGCCGGCCAGAACTCCGGCGAGCTGACATGGCCTAGTTAATTAGCCACTAAACCACCACCTACTGACGCTGACAAGTGGGCCCCAGGGCTTAGTCAAAGCTAACCAGCCCGGGTCAACACGGGATTAGCCCCTGTGTCACTGACGTGTGGACCCCACACGTCAGGTTTGACCCGAGCCAGCCCTGTTGACCTGCTGATGTCACTGTGACGTCAGGCTGACGCAGTAAATGATATTTCTGGATTTAAATTAAATCAGGAAATTCCAGAATATTAATTAAACTTCAAAAAATTCATAACTTTTATTCTGTAACTCCAAATTGGACAAATTATATATGAAAAATGATCAGAAAAATCCAATCTATCCATCTGTACTATTTTCATGCATGATCCAACAAGTTAAATGGATGTTTTAATCAGAACAAGGAAAAGCACTTTAAAAGGCCATATTTGAAATTGAAATTTGAATCTTTGATTCAAATTTGTTCAAACCCTTCTGGCTTTAGTTGCATTAGCCCAACACACTCATATTGCCATGTTTCATGCATGCATCATATTGTTGCACATTGTTTGGTGATGCCTGTGTATCGTTATCCTTTACGACAGGATCTGTCCCCGAGGAGTACCGTGACTACCCTAACGAAGAACCGTATCCGTGCATCGAACCATCAGGCAAGCAACCAACCATTTGATCATATCGATACAATCCCATGTTCTCGCTCCTGCTCTCTTTTACTGCATTAAGACAACGCGATTCAAACTGCTGTGTGCTACGGTAGTTGAACCCATTTCCTCCGCATGACCTTTCATTGCCACAGTAACTAGATGAAACCCACTAGCATGTGTAGGAGTTGATTGAGCCATATGTATGTGTTGTTCCTACCTTGCTATGCCTGCTATGCTTAGAGTCGTGTCAGGTCTGGTTCATCTGGGTGATGGGCTAGAGTGAAATGATTATGTCGGTAATGAGAGTGGTGTGGTGAACACGATTTGGTAAAGGTATCGATGAGAGGCCATGTAGGAGTACATGGTGGGTTGTTTCATTGAAGCCGACCTTAAGCACTGAGATCTGTATGTGTGATTTAAGAATCAGCTACTACCATGCATTGGGCCCGAAACCAATGGACCCTCTCGACTTCTTATTCACCCTAGTTCTTCGTCCAGGAGTTGCAAGTAGTTTCTGGTGTTTGTAGCCTACTGGAGGCCGTGGACAGCGCTGACCGTAGGGGTGGGCTGTGATGCGGTAGGTACGTGGCCGGGTGTACCGAATACCCGTTAGGTATCTCGGGAACCCTGTTCACATCGTTCGGGGCCGTATGGGAAACCTCGGCCGGACTCCCTGCGGATGGAACCTGAATAGGCGATAAACCTGGACTGGAGGCTTAGGTGATTAGGTAGGTCGTGGCCGACACCCACGTTGGGCTTCCGCTTGAAGGTTGCCGAGTACATGTCGTGTAAACGACGGTAAGTGGTGAGAGCGTGTATGAAGAAGTACCCCCTGCAGGGTTAACATGATCTATTCGAATAGCCGCGTCCGCGGTAAAGGACTACTTGGTTGCATATACAGTTCATAGACAAGTAAATGGAAACTACTAAAAGCCTCAAGATAAGTGTGAGTGCCGAGGATGGCTCCTCCGTAGGAGGACGGAGGTGGATCCTCGGTAGTGTATTGAAGTGGTGAATAGTGGACTCGTGTGCGCAAAACTATTTCAAGTTGAAGTATCGTAGGATAGCCTAGCCAAGAGTCAAAGCTGGCTTGCTGCAATAACTCCACCAACCCTTCTTGATACTATGCATGTATGTAGGATCTGATGTAAGTCTTGCTGAGTACCTTTGTACTCATGTTGCTATAATCTACATTTTTACAGAAGACGCTGCAACCCCTTCTGATGGGTTCTATGTAGACGTTGACATCAACGAGTAGGCTAAAGACCCAGGTGGTGACCCTGAGCTTGTGAAGGACCACATAGTATAGCCAGAGGCTTTCCAAGCCTCTTTTATTTTACTAGTTGTCTGTACTCAGACAAGTTACTTCCGTTGCTGGCTTGTATGATTGTATGACTTGTATGTTGGGTCGTGAGACCCGTACCTTTGTGTGTATGTTATGCATGGCTCACTGAGCCTTAAATAAAGTACTTGTGTCATAGAGTCATGTTGTGATGCTTCGTTGTATTTGCACATATCGAGCATATTGTGTGTATGATTGAAATGCTTGGTATGTGTGGGATCTGACTATCTAGTTGTTTATCTTTAGTAGCCTCTCTTACCGGGAAATGTCTCCTAGTGTTACCGCTGAGCCATGGTAGCTTGCTACTGCTCTGGAACACTTAGGCTGGCCGGCATGTGTCCTTCTTCGTTCCTGTGTCTGTCCCTTCGGGGAAATGTCACGCTTTGAGTACCGGAGTCCTGTTAGCCCGCTACAGCCCGGTTTACCGGAGTCCTGCTAGCCCAGTGCTACAGCCCGGACCCACTTGCTGATGACCGACACGTTCGAAGCTGGGTCATGGATGCCTGTCCCTGTAAGTCTGTGCCACTTTGGGTTTACGACTAGTCATGTCAGCCCGGGCTCTTTATCATATGGATGCTAGCGACATTTTCATATACGCGACCCAAAAGGCGCAAACGGTCCCGGGAAAAGGTAAGACGACACCCGTGGGGATACCGTGTGTGAGGCCGCAAAGTGATATGAGGTGTTACCAGCTAGATCGATGTGACATCGAGTCGGGGTCCTGACAGACACGATGATGGAGATCATGATGATGGAGATCATGGTGTCATGCCGGTGACGATGATGATCATGGAGCCCCGAAGATGGAGATCAAAAGGAGCAAAATGATATTGGCCATATCATGTCACTATTTGATTGCATGTGATGTTTATCATGTTTATGCATCTTGTTCACTTAGAACGACGGTAGTAAATAAGATGATCCCTTACAACAATTTCAAGAAGTGTTCTCCCCTAACTGTGCATCGTTGCTACAGTTCGTCGTTTCGAAGCACCACATGATGATCGGGTGTGATAGATCCTTACGTTCACATACAACGGGTGTAAGACAGATTTACACATGCAATACACTTAGGGTTAACTTGACGAGCCTAGCATGTACAGACATGGCCTCGGAACACGGAGACCGAAAGGTCGAGCATGAGTCGTATAGTAGATACGATCAACATGAAGATGTTCACCGATGATGACTAGTCCGTCTCACGTGATGATCGGACACGGCCTAGTTGACTCGGATCATGTAATCACTTAGATGACCAGAGGGATGTCTATCTGAGTGGGAGTTCATAAGATGAACTTAATTATCCTGAACATAGTCAAAAGACCTTTTGCAAATTATGTCGTAAGCTCGCGTTTTAGTTCCACTGTTTAGATATGTTCCTAGAGAAAATATAGTTGAAAGTTGATAGTAGCGATTATGCGATCAGTAGAAAGCTTATGTCCTTAATGCACCGCTCAGTGTGCTGAACCCCAAACATCGTTTGTGGATGTTATGAACATCGGACATACACGTTTTGATAACTACATGATAGTTCAGTTAAATGGTTTAAGTAGAGGCACCAAAGACGTTTTCGAAACGTCGCGGAACATATGAGATGTTTCGAGGGCTGAAATTGGGATTTCGGGCTCGTGCCCACATCAAGAGGTATGAGACCTTCGACGATTTTTCTTAGCCTGCAAACTAAGGGAGAAAAGCTGAATCGTTGAGCTTGTGCTCAGATTGTCTGAGTGCAACAATCACTTGATAGTGATGTTTCTCCAAAGTCATTGCCACCAAGCTGCTAGACCTTCGTGATGAACTATAACATATCAGGGATAGATATGATGATCCTTGAGGTATTCGCGATGTTTGACACCGCGAAAGTAGAAATCAACAAGGAGCATCAATTGTTGATGGTTGGTGAAACCACTAGTTTCAAGAAGGGCAAGGGCAAGAAGGGATACTTCATGAAACGGCAAATCAGCTGCTGCACCAGTGAAGAAACCCGAGGTTGAACCCAAACCCGAGACGAAGTGCTTCTGTGATAAGGGGAATAGCCGCTGGAGCAGGATTACCCTAGATACTTGGTAGATAAGAAGGCTGGCAAGGTCGATAGAAGTATATTGGATATACATTATGTTAATGTGTACTTTACTAGTACTCCTAGTAGCACCAGGGTATTAGATACCGGTTCGGTTGCTAAGTGTTAGTAACTCGAAATAAAAGCTACGGAATAAACGGAGACTAGCTAAAGGTGAGCTGACGATATGTGTTGGAAGTTTTTCCAAGCTTGATGTGATCAAGCATCGCATGCTCCCTCTACCAACGAGATTGGTGTTAAACCTAAATAATTGTTATTTGGTGTTTGCGTTGAGCATAGACATGATTATGTCTATCGCAATACGGTTATTCATTTAAAGAGAATAATGGTTACTCTATTTATTTGAATAATACCTTCAATGGTCTTACACCTAAAGGAATGGTTTATTGAATCTCGGTCGTAGTGATACACATTTTCATGCCAAAAGATATAAGATAGTAATGATAGTACCACTTACTTGTGGCACTACCATGTAAGTCATAATGGTATAAAACGCATGAAGAAGCTCCATGTTGATGGATCTTTGGACTCACTCGTTTTTGAAAAGTTTGAGACATGCGAACCATGTCTATTGGTGTATACGCATGAAGCAACTCCATGCAGATGGATCGTTTGGACTCACTTGATATGCAAATCATACCACATGGGCAAGATGACTGAAAAGCCTCGTTTTCAGTAAGATGGAACAAGATAGCAACTTGTTGGAAGTAACACATTTTGATGTGTGCAGTCCAATGAGTGCTGAGGCATGCAGTGAATATCATTATGTTCTTACTTCACAGATGATTCGAGTAGATGTTGAGAATATTTACTTGATGAAACACAAGTCTGAATTATTGAATGGTTCAAGTAATTTCAGAGTGAAGTAGAAGATCATTGTGACAAGAGGATATAATGTCTATGATATGATCATAGAAATGAATATCTGAGTTACGAGTTTTGGCACACAATTAAGACATTGTGGAATTGTTTCACAATTAATACCGCCTGGAACACCATAGTGTGATGGTGTGTCCGAACATCATAGTTGCACCCTATTGGATATGGTGCGTACCATGATGTCTCTTATCGAATTACCACTATTGTTCATGGGTTAGGCATTAGAGACAACCACATTCACTTTAAATAGGGCACCACGTAATTCCGTTGAGACGACACCGTTTGGAGAAACCTAAGTTGTCGTTTCTTAAAGGTTTGGGGCTGCGACGCTTATGTGAAAAAGTTTCAGGTTGATAAGCTCGAACCCAAAGCGGATAAAATGCATCTTCATAGGACACCCAAAACAGTTGGGTATTCCTCCTAATTCAGATCCGAAAGCAATATGGATTGTTTCTTGAACCGGGTCCTTTCTCGAGAAAAAGTTTGTCTCGAAAAGATGAGTGGGAGGATGGTGGAGACTTGATGAGGTTATTGAACCATCACTTCAACTAGTGTATAGCAGGGCACAAAGAGTTGTTCCTGTGGCACCTACACCAATTGAAGTGGAAGCTTATGATAGTGATCATGAAACTTCAGATCAAGTCACTACCAAACCTCGTGGGATGACAAGGATGCGTACTACTTCAGACTAGTACGTAATCCTGTCTTGGAAGTCATGTTGCTAGACAACAATGAACCTGCGAGCTATGGAGAAGCGATGGTGGGCTCGGATTCCGATAAATGGCTCGAGGCCATAAAATTCGAGAGAGGATCCATATATGAAAACAAAGTGTAGACTTTGGAAGAACTACTTGATGGTCGTAAGGCTGTTAGGTACATATGGATTTTAAAAGGAAGACGGACAATAATGGTAAGTATCACCATTAAGAAAGCTCGACTTGTCGTTAAGATGTTTTTCGACAAGTTCAAGGAGTTGACTACGATGAGACTTTCTCACTCGTAGCGATGCTAAGAGTCTGTTGGAATTATATTAGCGATTACTGCATTTTTATGAAATCTTGCAGATAGGATATCAAAACATTGTTTCCTTGACGATTTTCTTGAGGAAAGGTTGTATGTGATACAACCGGAAGGTTTTGTCAATCCTGAAAGATGCTAATAAGTATGCAAAGCTCCAGCTATCCTTCTAAGGACTAGAGTAAGCATCTCGGAGTTGGAATGTATGCTTTGATGAGATGATCAAAGATTTTGGTGTATACAAAGTTTATGAGAAACTTGCATTTCCAAAGAAGTGAGTGGGAGCACTATAGAATTTCCGATGAGTATGTGTTGTTAACATGTTGTTGATCGGAAATGACGTAGGATTTCTGGAAAGCATATAGGGTTATTTGAAAAGTGTTTTTCAATGGAAAACCTGGATTAAGCTACTTGAACGTTGAGCATCCAGATCTATAAGGATAGATCAAAACGCTTAATGGTACTTTCAAATGAGCACATACCTTGACATGATCTTGAAGGTGTTCAAGATGGATCAGTCAAAGAAGGAGTTCTTGCCTGAGTTGTAAGGTATGAAGTTAAGACTTAAAGCTTGACCACGGCAGAATAGAGAGAAAGGACGAAGGTCGTCCCCTATGCTTAAGACGTAGGCTCTACAGTATGCTATGCTGTGTACCGCACCGGTTGTGTGCCTTGCTACATATCTGGCAAGAGAGTACAAAGGTGATCAAGGAGTAGATCACTAGATAGCGGTCAAAATTGTCCTTGGAGTAATAAGGACATGTTTCTCGATTATGGAGGTGATAAAGAGTTTGGCGTAAAGGGTTACGTCGATGCAAGCTTTAACACCTATCCGAATGACTCTGAGTAGCAAACCGGATACATATAGTGAAGCAACCATTTGGAATAGCTCCAAGTGCAGCGTGGAAGCAGCATTTACAATATGACCTAAAAAATTGCGAAGTACATACGGATCTGAATGTTACAGATCCGTTGACTAAAACCTCTCTCACAAGCAGAACATGATCAAACCCCAGAACTCATTGAGTCTTAATCACATGATGATGTGAACTAGTTTAATGACACTAGTAAACTCTTTGGATGTTGGTCACATGGTGATGTGAGCTGTCAGTGTTAATCACATGGTGATGTGAACTAGATTATTGACTCTAGTGCAAGTGGGAGACTGTTGGAAATATGCCCTAGAGGCAATAATAAAAGTGTTATTACTATATTTCTTTGTTCATGATAATAGTCTTTTATTCATGCTATAACTGTATTATCCGGAAATCGTAATACACGTGTGAATACATAGACCAAAATATGTCCCTAGTGAGCCTCTAGTTGACTAGCTCGTTGTGATCAACAGATAGTCATGGTTTCCTGGCTATGGACATTGGATGTCGTTGATAACGGGATCACATCATTAGGAGAATGATGTGATGGACAAGACCCAATCCTAAGCCTAGCACAAAGATCGTGTAGTTCGTATGCTAAAGCTTTTCTAATGTCAAGTATCTTTTCCTTAGACCATGAGATTGTGCAACTCCCGGATACCGTAGGAATGCTTTGGGTGTACCAAACGTCACAACGTAAGTGGGTGGCTATAAAGGTGCATTACAGGTATCTCCGAAAGTGTCTGTTGGGTTGGCACGAATCGAGACTGGGATTTGTCACTCCGTGTAAATGGAGAGGTATCTCTGGGCCCACTCGGTAGGACATCATCATAATGTGCACAATGTGACCAAGGGGTTGATCACAGGATAATGTGTTACGGAACAAGTAAAGAGACTTGCCGGTAACGAGATTGAACAAGGTATCGGTATACCGACGATTGAATCTCGGGCAAGTACAATACGTTAGACAAAGGGAATTGTATACGGGATTGATTGAGTCCTTGACATCGTGGTTCATCCGATGAGATCATCGTGGAACATGTGGGAGCCAACATGGGTATCCAGATCCCGCTGTTGGTTATTGACCGGAGAACGTCTCGGTCATGTCTGCATGGTTCCCGAACCCGTAGGGTCTACACACTTAAGGTTCGATGACGCTAGGGTTATAAAGGAAGTTTGTATGTGGTTACCGAATGTTGTTCGGAGTCCCGGATGAGATCCCGGACGTCACGAGGAGTTCCGGAATGGTCCGGAGGTAAAGATTTATATATGGAAAGTTGTTGTTCGGGTTCAGGAAAAAGTTCGGGTTTTTTCGGTATTGTACCGGAAAGCTTCCAGAAGGTTCCGGAGGATTCCGGAGGGGTCCGGAGGTCCGGAAATTGTTCCACCACGTCCAATACAGAAGCATGGGCTGTAAGGGGGCACCCTAGCCTTAATGGGCCAGGGGAACCAGCCCCCCAAGGCCCATGCGCATGGGAGAGGGGAAACCCTAAGGGGGAGGGCCTCCACTTGACTTGGGAGGCACTCCTCCCCCCCTTGGCCGCACCCCTTCCTTGGAGGAAGGGGCAAGGCTGCGCCTCCCCCCTCTCCCTTGCCCCTATATATAGTGGAGGGGAGGGAGGGCAACCATACCTGAAGCCCTGGCGCCTCCCTCCCTCCCGTGACACCTCCTCCTCTCCCGTAGGTGCTTGGCGAAGCCCTGCAGGATTGCCACGCTCCTCCACCACCACCACGCCGTTGTGCTGCTGCTGGATGGAGTCTTCCTCAACCTCTCCCTCTCTCCTTGCTGGATCAAGGGATGGGAGACGTCACCGGGCTGTACGTGTGTTGAACACGGAGGTGCCGTCCGTTCGGCACTAGGATCTCCGGTGATTTGGATCACGACGAGTACGACTCCTTCAACCCCGTTCTCTTGAACGCTTCCGTTAGCGATCTACAAGGGTATGTAGATGCACTCTCCTTCCCCTCGTTGCTGGTTTCTCCATAGATAGATCTTGGTGACACGTACGAAAATTTTGAATTTCTGCCACGTTCCCCAACAGTGGCATCATGAGCTAGGTCTATTGCGTAGATTCTTTGCACGAGTAGAACACAAAGTAGTTGTGGGCTATGATTTTGTTCAATATGCTTGCCGTTACTAGTCCAATCTTGTTTCGACGGTATTGTGGGATGAAGCCGCCCGGACCGACCTTACACGTACTCTTACGTGAGACAGGTTCCACTGACTGACATGCACTTGGTGCATAAGGTGGCTAGCGGGTGCCAGTCTCTCCCACTTTAGTCGGAATGGATTCGATGAAAAGGGTCCTTATGAAGGGTAAATAGCAATTGGCATATCACGTTGTGGTTTTGCGTAGGTAAGAAACGTTCTTGCTAGAAACCCATAGCAGCCACGTAAAACATGCAAACAACAATTAGAGGACGTCTAACTTGTTTTTGCGGGGTATGCTATGTGATGTGATATGGCCAAGAAGAATGTGATGAATGATATGTGATGTATGAGATTGATCATGTTCTTGTAATAGGAATCACGACTTGCATGTCGATGAGTATGACAACCGGCAGGAGCCATAGGAGTTGTCTTTATTTATTGTATGACCTGCGTGTCATTGAACAACGCCATGTAATTACTTTACTTTATTGCTAACCGGTAGCCATAGTAGTAGAAGTAATAGTTGGTGAGACAACTTCATGAAGACACGATGATGGAGATCATGATGATGGAGATCATGGTGTCATGCCGGTGACGATGATGATCATGGAGCCCCGAAGATGGAGATCAAAAGGAGCAAAATGATATTGGCCATATCATGTCACTATTTGATTGCATGTGATGTTTATCATGTTTATGCATCTTGTTTACTTAGATCAACGGTAGTAAATAAGATGATCCCTTACAACAATTTCAAGAAGTGTTCTCCCCTAACTGTGCACCGTTGCTACAGTTCGTCGTTTCGAAGCACCACGTGATGATCGGGTGTGATAGATCCTTACGTTCACATACAACAAGTGTAAGACAGATTTACACATGCAATACACTTAGGGTTAGCTTGACGAGCCTAGCATGTACAGACATGGCCTCGGAACACGGAGACCGAAAGGTCAAGCATGAGTCGTATAGTAGATACGATCAACATGAAGATGTTCACCGATGATGACTAGTCCGTCTCACGTGATGATCAGACACGGCCTAGTTGACTCGGATCATGTAATTACTTAGATGACCAGAGGGATGTCTATCTGAGTGGGAGTTCATAAGATGAACTTAATTATCCTGAACATAGTCAAAAGACCTTTTGCAAATTATGTCGTAAACTCGCGTTTTAGTTCCACTGTTTAGATATGTTCCTAGAGAAAATATAGTTGATAGTTGATAGTAGCGATTATGCGATCAGTAGAAAGCTTATGTCCTTAATGCACCGCTCAGTGTGCTGAACCCCAAACGTCGTTTGTGGATGTTGTGAACATCGGACATACACGTTTTGATAACTACGTGATAGTTCAGTTAAATGGTTTAAGTAGAGGCACCAAAGACGTTTTCGAAACGTCGCGGAACATATGAGATGTTTCGAGGGCTGAAATTGGGATTTCAGGCTCGTGCCCACGTCAAGAGGTATGAGACCTCCGACGATTTTTTCTTAGCCTGCAAACTAAGGGAGAAAAGCTCAATCATTGAGCTTGTGCTCAGATTGTCTGAGTGCAACAATAACTTGAATCGAGTGGGAGTTGATCTTCCAGATGAGATAGTGATGTTTCTCCAAAGTCATTACCACCAAGCTGCTAGAGCTTTGTGATGAACTATAAGAAATCAGGGATAGATATGATGATCCTTGAGATATTCGTGATGTTTGACACCGCAAAAGTAGAAATCAAGAAGGAGCATCAATTGTTGATGGTTGGTGAAACCACTAGTTTCAAGAAGGGCAAGGGCAAGAAGGGATACTTCATGAAACGGCAAATCAGCTGCTGCACCAGTGAAGAAACCCGAGGTTGAACCCAAACCCGAGACTAAGTGCTTCTGTGATAAGGGGAACAACCACTGGAGCAGAATTACCCTAGATACTTGGTAGATAAGAAGGCTGGCAAAGTCGATAGAAGTATATTGGATATACATTATGTTAATGTGTACTTTACTAGTACTCCTAGTAGCACCAGGGTATTAAGATACTGGTTCAGTTGCTAAGTGTTAGTAACTCGAAATAAAAGAGCTACGGAATAAACGGAGACTAGCTAAAGGTGAGCTGTCGATATGTGTTGGAAGTATTTCCAAGTTTGATGTGATCAAACATCGCACGCTCCCTCTACCATCAAGATTAGTATTAAACCTGAATAATTGTCATTTGGTGTTTGCTTTGAGCATAGACATGATTGGATTATGTCTATTGCAATACGGTTATTCATTTAAGGAGAATAATGGTTACTCTATTTATTTGAATAACACCTTCGATGGTCTTGCACCTAAAGGAATGGTTTATTGAATCTCGATCATAGTGATACACATTTTCATGCCAAAAGATATAAGATAGTAATGATAGTACCACTTGCTTGTGGCACTGCCATGTAAGTCATATTGGTATAAAACGCATGAAGAAGCTCCATGTTGATGGATCTTTGGACTCACTCGTTTTTGAAAAGTTTGAGACATGCGAACCATGTCTATTGGTGTATACGCATGAAGAAACTCCATGCAGATGGATCGTTTGGACTCACTTGATTTTGAATCACTTGAGATATGCAAATCATACCACATGGGCAAGATGACTGAAAAGCCTCGTTTTCAGTAAGATGGAACAAGATAGCAACTTGTTGGAAGTAACACATTTTGATGTGTGCAGTCCAATGAGTGCTGAGGCATGAAGTGAATATCGTTATGTTCTTACTTCACAGATGATTCGAGTAGATGTTGAGAATATTTACTTGATGAAACACAAGTCTGAATTATTGAATGGTTCAAGTAATTTCAGAGTGAAGTTGAAGATCATCGTGACAAGAGGATAAAATGTCTATGATAAGATATAGAGATGAGTATCTGAGTTACGAGTTTTGGCACACAATTAAGACACTGTGGAAATTGTTTCCGCCTGGAACACCATAGTGTGATGGTGTGTCCGAACATCATAGTTGCACCCTATTGGATATGGTGCATACCATGATGTCTCTTATCAAATTACCACTATTGTTCATGGGTTAGGCATTAAAGACAACCACATTCACTTTAAATAGGGCACCACGTAATTCCGATAAGATGACACCGTATGAACTATGGTTTTGGGAAACCTAAGCAGTCATTTCTTAAAAGTTTGGGGATGTGACGCTTATGTGAAAAAGCTTCAGGCTGATAAGCTCGAACCCAAAGCGGATAAATGCATCTTCATAGGACACCCAAAACAGTTGGGTATACCTCATGTCTTAGATTCGAAAGCAATAAGGGATTGTTTCTAGAATCGGGTCCTTTCTCGAGGAAAAGTTTCTCTCAAAAGAATTGAGTGGGAGGATGGTGGAGACTTGATGAGGTTATTGAACCATCACTTCAACTAGTGTATAGCAGGGCACAAAGAGTTGTTCTTGTGGCACCTACACCAATTGAAGTGGAAGCTTATGATAGTGATCATGAAACTTCAGATCAAGTCACTACCAAACCTCGTGGGATGACAAGGATGCGTACTACTTCAGACTGGTACGTAATCCTGTCTTGGAAGTCATGTTGCTAGACAACAATGAACCTGCGAGCTATGGAGAAGCGATGGTGGGCTCGGATTCCGATAAATGGCTCGAGGCCATAAAATTCGAGAGAGGATCCATATATGAAAACAAAGTGTAGACTTTGGAAGAACTACTTGATGGTCATAAGGCTGTTAGGTACATATGGATTTTAAAAGGAAGACGGACAATGATGGTAAGTATCACCATTAAGAAAGCTCGACTTGTCGTTAAAATGTTTTTCGACAAGTTCAAGGAGTTGACTACAATGAGACTTTCTCACTCGTAGCGATGCTAAGAGTCTGTTGGAATTATATTAGCGATTACTGCATTTTTATGAAATCTTGCAGATAGGATATCAAAACATTGTTTCCTCGACGATTTTCTTAAGGAAAGGTTGTATGTGATACAACCGGAAGGTTTTGTCAATCCTGAAAGATGCTAATCAGTATGCAAAGCTCCAGCAATCCTTCTAAGGACTAGAGTAAGCATCTCGGAGTTGGAATGTATGCTTTGATGAGATGATCAAAGATTTTGGTGTATACAAAGTTTATGAGAAACTTGTATTTCCAAAGAAGTGAGTGGGAGCACTATAGAATTTCCGATGAGTATGTGTTGTTAACATGTTGTTGATCGGAAATGACATAGGATTTCTGGAAAGCATATAGGGTTATTTGAAAAGTGTTTTTCAATGGAAAACCTGGATTAAGCTACTTGAACGTTGAGCATTTAGATCTATAAGGATAGATCAAAACGCTTAATGGTACTTTCAAATGAGCACATACCTTGACATGATCTTGAAGGTGTTCAAGATGGATCAGTCAAAGAAGGAGTTCTTGCCTGACTTGTAAGGTATGAAGTTAAGACTTAAAGCTCGACCACAGCAGAATAGAGAGAAAGGACGAAGGTCGTCCCCTATGCTTAAGACGTAGGCTCTATAGTATGCTATGTTGTGTACTGCACCTGAAATGTGCCTTGCCATGAGTCAGTCAAGGGGTACAAGAGTGATCTAAGAATGGATCACAGGACAGCGGTCAAAGTTATCCTTGGTAACTAGTGGACTAAGGAATTTTCTCGATTATGGAGGTGATAAAGAGTTCGACGTAAAGAGTTACGTCGATGCAAGCTTAACACCTATCCGGATAGCTCTGAGTAGAGATACCGGATACGTATAATGGAGCAACAATTTAGAATAGCTCCAAGTAGAACAGTTATTTGGAATAGCTCCAAATAGAACGTGGTAGCTACATCTAGGAGATGACATAGAGATTTGTAAAGCACACACGGATCTGAAAGGTTCAGACCCGTTGACTAAAACCTCTCTCACAAGCAACATGATCAAACCCAGAACTCATTGAGTGTTAATCACATAGTGATGTGAACTAGATTATTGACTCTAGTAAACTCTTTGGATGTTGGTCACATGGCGATGTGACCTGTGAGTGTTAATCACATGGCGATGTGAACTAGATTATTGACTCTAGTGCAAGTGGGAGACTGTTGGAAATATGCCCTAGAGGCAATAATAAATTGGTTATTATTATATTTCCTTGTTCATGATAATCGTTTATCATCCATGCTATAATTGTATTGATAGGAAACTCAGATACATGTGTGGATACATAGACAACACCATGTCCCTAGTAAGCCTCTAGTTGACTAGCTCGTTGATCAATAGATGGTTACGGTTTCCTGACCATGGACATTGGATGTCATTGATAACGGGATCACATCATTAGGAGAATGATGTGATGGACAAGACCCAATCCTAAGCCTAGCACAAAGATCGTAGTTCGTATGCTAAAGCTTTTCTAATGTCAAGTATCTTTTCCTTAGACCATGAGATTGTGCAACTCCCGGATACCGTAGGAATGCTTTGGGTGTACCAAACGTCACAACGTAACTGGGTGACTATAAAGGTGCACTACAGGTATCTCCGAAAGTGTCTGTTGGGTTGGCACGAATCGAGACTGGGATTTGTCACTCCGTGTAAACGGAGAGGTATCTCTGGGCCCAGTCGGTAGGACATCATCATAATGTGCAAAATGTGACCAAGGGGTTGATCACGGGATGATGTGTTACGGAACGAGTAAAGAGACTTGCCGGTAACGAGATTGAACAAGGTATCGGTATACCGACGATCGAATCTCGGGCAAGTACAATACCGCTAGACAAAGGGAATTGTATACGGGATCGATTGAGTCCTTGACATCGTGGTTCATCCGATGAGATCATCGTGGAACATGTGGGAGCCAACATGGGTATCCAGATCCCGCTGTTGGTTATTGACCGGAGAACGTCTCGGTCATGACTACATGTCTCCCGAACCCGTAGGGTCTACACACTTAAGGTTTGATGACGCTAGGGTTGTAAAGGAAGTTTTGTATGTGGTTACCGAATGTTGTTCGGAGTCCCGGATGAGATCCCGGACATCACGAGGAGTTCCGGAATGGTCCAGAGGTAAAGATTTATATATGGGAAGTCCTGTTTTGGTCAACGGAAGAGTTTCGGGGTTTATCGGTAATGTACCGGGACCACCGGGAGGGTCCCGGGGGTCCACCAAGTGGGGCCACCAACCCCGGAGGCTTGCATGGGGCAAGAGTGGTGAGGGACCAGCCCCTAAGTGGGCTGGTGCGCCTCCCACAAGGCCCAAGGGGCAGCTAGGAGGAAAAAAAGGAGGAAACCCTAGGCTTAGATGGGCCTAAGGCCCACCCTAGGGGGCGCCTCCCTCTCTCCCCTCTTGGTCGCCCCTTGTTTCCCATCTAGGGCTGCCGCCGCCCAGGGGTGGCAACCCTAGAGGGGGCGCACCCTCCTCCCTCTCCCCTATATATAGTGAGGCCTAGGGCTGCCCATAATATGCGATTCGATCTCTCGTTCGTGCAGCCCTGCATCTCTTCTTCCTCCTCTTCTGTGGTGCTTGGCGAAGCCCTGCAGGATAGCCACGCTCCTCCACCATCACCACGCCGTTGTGCTGCTGCTGGATGGAGTCTTCCTCAACCTCTCCCTCTCTCCTTGCTGGATCAAGGCATGGGAGACGTCACCGGGCTGTACGTGTCTTGAACGCGGAGGTGCCGTCCGTTCGGCACTAGGATCTCCGGTGATTTGGATCACGACGAGTACGACTCCTTCAACCCCGTTCTCTTGAACGCTTCCGCTTAGCGATCTACAAGGGTATGTAGATGCACTCTCCTTCCCCTCGTTGCTGGTTTCTCCATATATAGATCTTGGTGACACGTAGGAAAATTTTGAATTTCTGCTACATTCCCCAACACATATCCCTGACGGTTTCTGGGTCGTGTGGGAAGGACCCCCTATCGCCCACACTCACTTGGCGACGGTTCCAAATGCTGTCGCAGAAAGGGTTTAAAAACCGTGTGTATAGCACTGACGCATACCAGTGTATATATATTTTTTGATATGTTCCTAGAGAAAAGTTGAAAGATGATAGTAGCAATGATACGGACTGGGTCCGTGATCTGAGGATTATCCTCATTGCTGCATAGAAGAATTATGTCCTTGATGCACCACTAGGTGACAAACCTGTTGCAGGAGCAGATCCAAACGTTATGAACATTTGACAAGCTCGGTATGATTACTAATTGATAGTTTAGTGCGCCATGCTTTATGGCTTAGAACCGGGACTTCAAAAACGTTTTGAACACCACGGTGCATATAAGATGTTCCAAGAGTTGAAATTAGTATTTCAGAATCATGCCCGTGTCGAGAGGTACGAGACCTCTGACAAGTACTTTGCCAACAAGATGGAGGAGAATAGCTCAGCTAGTGAGCATGTGCATAGAATGTCTGGGTACTACAATCGCTTGAATCAAATGTGAGTTAATATTCCAAATAAGATAGTGATTGCCAGAGTTCTCTAGTTACTATCACCAAGCTACTATAACTTCGTTATGAACTATAATATGCAAGGGATGACAAAAATGATTCCTGAGCTCTTCGCAATGCTGAAATCAGTGAAGGTAGAAATCAAGAAAGAGCATCAAGTGTTGATGGTTGACAATACCACTAGTTTCAAGTAAAAGGGAAAGGGAAAGAAAGGGAACTTCAAGAAGAATGGCAAGCAAGTTGCCACTCCCATGAAGAAGCCAAAAGCTAGACCCAAGCCTCAAACTGAGTGCTTCTACTGCAAAGGAAATGGTCACTGGAAGCAGAATTGCCCAAAACATTTGGCTGATAAGAAGGATGGCAAAGTGAACAAAGGTATATTTGATATACAGGTTATTAATGTGTACCTTACTAGTGTTCGTAGTAGCCCCTGGGTATTTGATACTGGTTCAGTTGCTAAGATTAGTAACATGAAACACGAGTTACAGAATAAATAGAGACTAGTTAAGGGCGAGGTGATGATGGGTGTTGGAATTGATTCCAAGGTTGATATGATCAAACATCGCACGCTCACTCTACCTTCGGGATTAGTGTTGAACATAAATAAATGTTATTTGGTGTTTGCGTTAAGCATGAATATGATTAGATCATGTTTATTGTGGTTATTCATTTAAGTCGGAGAATAATTGTTGTTCTGTTTACATGAATAAAACCTTCTGTGGTCATACACCCGATATAAATGGTTTATTGAATCTCGATCATAGTGATATACATATTCATAATATTAATGCCAAAAGATGCAAAGTTGATAATGATAGTGCAACATACTTCTGGCACTGCCGTTTAGATCATATTGGTGTAAAGCGCATGAATAAACTCCATGTGGATGAATTTTGGAATCACTTGATTATGAATCATTTGATGCTTGTGAACCATGCCTCATGGGCAAGATGACTAAAATTCCGTTCTCCAGAACAATGGAGCGAGCTAATGACTTATTGGAAATAATACATACCGATGTATGCGATCCGATGAGTGTTGAAGCACGCGGCGGGTATCATTATTTTCTAACCTTCACAGATGATTTAAGCATATATGGGTATATCTACTTAATGAAACACAAGTCTTAAACATTTTAAAAGTTCAAAGAATTTCAGAGTGAAGTGGAGAATCATGTAATAAGAAAATAAAGTTTCTATGATCTGATCGTGGAGGCGAATATTTGAGTTACGAGTTTGACCTTCATTTAAAACAATGTGGAATAGTTTCACAACTCACGCCACCTAGAACACCACAGCATAATGGTGTGTCCGAACGTCATACTCGTACTTTATTAGATATGATGCGATCTATGATGTCTCTTACCGATTTACCACTATTGTTTTAGGGTTATGCATAAGAGACAGCTGGATTCACGTTAAATAGGGCACTGTCTAAATCCGTTGAGATGACACCGTATGAACTATGGTTTGGCAAGAAACCTAAGCTCGAACCCAGATCGGAGAAGTGCGTCTTCATAGGATACCCTAAGGAACAATTGGTTACACCTTCTACCACAAATCCGAAGGCGAGATACTTGTTGCCAAGAATGGAAACTTTCTAGAGAAGGGGTTTCTCTCAAAAGAAGTGAGTGGGGGGAGTAGAACTTGATTAGGTAATTGTACCTTCTCTCGAATAGGAAAGTAGCTCATCAGAGAAATATGTTCCCGTGATGCCTACACCAACCACAGAGGAAGCTAATGATAATGATCATGAAACTTTGGATCAAGTTACTACAGAACCTCGTAGGTCAACCAGAGCACGTTCCGCACTAGAGTGGTATGGTAATCCTGTTCTGGAAGTCATGTTACTTGACCATGATGTACCTACAAACTATGAAGAAGCTATGATGAGCCCAGATTCCGACAGATGGCTTGAGGCCATGAAATCTGAGAAAGGATCCATGTATGAGAACAAAGTGTGGACTTTGGTGGACTTGCCCGATGATCGGCGAGCCATAAAGAATAAATGGATCTTCAAGAGGAAGACGAACACTGATGGTAATGTTACTATCTACAAAGATCGACTTGTCGCAAAAGTTTTTGTCCAGTTCAAGGTGTTGATTACGATGAAATTTTCTCACTTGTAGCGATGCTTAAGTCTGTCTGGATCATGTTAGCAATTGCCGCATTTTATGAAATCTGGCAAATGGATGTCAAAACTGCATTCCATAATGGATTTCTTAAAGAAGAGTTGTATATGATGCAACCAAAAGGTTTTGTCGATCCTAAAGGTGCTAACAAAGTGTGCAAACTCCAGTGGTCCATCTATGGACTGGTGCAAGCATCTCGGAGTTGGAATATACGGTTTGATAAGTTGATCAAAGCATATGGTTTTATACATACTTGAAGTGAAGCTTGTATTTACAACAAAGTGAGTGGGAGCTCTGTAGCATTTCTAATATTATATGTAGATGACATATTGTTGATTGAAAATGATATAGAATTTTTGGATAGCATAAAGGATATTTGAATAAGAATTTTTCAATGAAAAAATCTCGGTGAAGCTGCTTACATATTGAGCATCAAGATCTATAGGGATAGATCGAGACGCTTAATAGGACTTTCACAAAGCACATACCTTGACAAAGTTTTGAAGAATTTCAAAATAGATCAGTTAAAGAAAAGGTTCTAGCATGTGTTGCAAGGTGTGAAGTTGAGTAAGACTCAAAGCCAGACCACAACACAAGATAGAGAGAGAATGAAAGTCATTCCCTATGCCTTAGCCATAGGTTCTATAAAGTATGCCATGTTGTGTAACAAACCTGTTGTGTACCTTACCATGACTTTGGCAAGGGGGTACAATAGTGATCCAGGAGTAGATCACTAGACAGCGGTCAAAATTATCCTTAGAAGACTACAGAAATATTTCTCAGTTATGGAGGTGATAAAGAGTTCGTCGTAAAGAGTTACGTCGATGCAAGCTTTTACACTGATCCAGATGACTCTGAGTCTCAATCTGGATACATATTGAAAGTGGGAGCAATTAGCTAGAGTAGCTCCATGCAGAGCATTGTAGACATAGAAATGTGCAAAATACATACGGATCTAAATGTGGCAGATCCATTGACTAAACTTCTCTCACAAGCAAAACATGATCACACCTTAGTACTCTTTGGGTGTTAATCACATAGCAATGTGAACTAGATTATTGACTCTAGTAAACCCTTTGAGTGTTGGTAACATGGCGATGTGAACTATTCGTGTTAAATCACATGGCGATGTGAACTGGATTATTGAATCTAGTGCAAGTGGGAGATTGAAGGAAATATGCCCTAGAGGCAATAATAAAGTTGTTATTTTATATTTCCTTATATCATGATAAATGTTTATTATTCATGCTAGAATTGTATTAACCGGAAACTTTATACATGTGTGAATATATAGACAAAACACTGTGTCCCTAGTAAGCCTCTACTAGACTAGCTCGTTAATCAAAGATGGTTAAGTTTCCTAACCATAGACATGTGTTGTCTTTTGATGAATGGGATCACATCATTAGGAGAATGATGTGATGGACAAGACCATTCATTAGCTTAGCATGTTGATCATTCAGTTCTATTGCTATTGCTTTCTTCATGTCAAATACATATTCCTTCGACTATAAGATTATGCAACTCCCCGATACCGAAGGAATACCTTGTGTTCTATCAAATGTCACAATGTAACTGGGTGATTATAAAGATGCTCTACAGGTATCTCCAAAGGTGTTTGTTGGGTTGGCATAGATCAAGATTAGGATTTGTCACTCCGAGTATCAGAGAGGTATCTCTGGGCCCTCTCGATAATGCACATCATAATAAGCCTTGCAAGCAATGTGACTAATGATTTCGTTGCGGGATGATGTATTACAGAATGAGTAAAGAGACTTGCCGATAACAAGATTGAACTAGGTATGTAGATACCGACAATCGAATCTCGGCCAAGTAACATACCAATGACAAAGGGAATAACGTATGTTGTCATTACGGTATGACCGATAAAGATCTTCACAGAATATGTGGGAACCAATATGAGCATCCAGGTTCTGCTGTTGGTTATTGATTGGAGAGGTGTCTCGGCCATGTCTACATAGTTCTTGAACCCGTAGGGTCCGCAAGCTTAACGTTCGATGATGATTTTATACTATATGAGTTATGTGATTTGGTGACCGAATGTTGTTCAGAGTCCCAGATGAGATCACGGACATGATGAGGAGTCTTGAAATGGTCGAGAGGTAAAGATTCATATATTGGACGATGATATTCGGACACTAGAAGTGTTCCGGGAGTACCGGGTACATATCGGGTCCCGGAAGGGGTTCCGGGCATCCCCTCGGCAACTACAAGGGCCTAATGGGCCAAGAAGGGGACAGACCAGCCCCTAGGGGGCTGGTGCGCCCCATGTGGGCAAAAATAAGGGGGGAAGGAAAGAGGGGAAGAGAGAAAGGAAGGGGAGCAATTCGGCCTCCCCCTTCCTTCTCACCTCCCTCCTCCTTCCTTCCCCCTCCGGATGAATATGGAAGGGGGGAGGCTGAATTGGGAGGCACCCAGGTAGGATTCCTCCTACTTGGGATGCCCCCTTGGCTGCCTCTCCTACCCTCCAACCTATATATATGGGGAGGGGGCACCACTAGAACAAACACCAACAATTGTTAATCGTGTGTGGCGCCCCCCTCCACAGTTTACGTCTCTAGTCATATCTTCGTAGTCCTTAGGCGAAGCCCTGCACGGATCACTTCACCATCACCGTCACCATGTTTTCGTGCTAACGGAACTCTCCCTCGACACTTTGCTGGATCAAGAGTTCGAGGGACGTCATCGAGCGGAACGTGTGCATAACTCGGATGTGCCGTACGTTCGGTGCTTGATCGGTCGGAACGAGAAGAAGTTCGACTACATAAACCGCGTTGTCAAACGCTTCCGCTTTCCATCTGTGAGGGTACGTGGACACACTCTCCCCTCTCGTTTCTATGCATCTCCTAGATAGATCTTGCATGAGCATAGGAATTTTTTTGAAATTGCATGCTACGTTTCCCAACAATATTACTCATATCATGCATATGTTGTCTTGCAATGCTTAGTTTTTACATCATATACACAATATTGAATGCCATCTCCTTAGTTGACACATCATATATGCGATTGCCCTCTACTCACTTGCTTAGTATATAAATCATATATTTGAATTATACCATGCCATGATGTTTACATAGACAGCATGTGTCTGAATTATGGCATGCCAACCCATTTTCTAAAGACATAATATAGTTATATCATCTCATCCTATTTACATAGTCATCATATTTTGAATTATGTCATTCTATCCGTGAATTATATCATGCCATCATGTTTCCATCGACGGCATGTTTGTGAATTATGGCATGCCAACCACTTTAATAGACACATCATATAGTTATGTCATGTCATCCTATTTACATAGTCATCATATTTTGAAGTATGTCATTATATCTTATTTAGTTAGCCATCATATATGTGAAATTGTGTCATGTTGTCCTGTTTAATTAGCCATCATATATGTGAAGTTATGGCATGCTATCCTGTTTGGTTAGACGACATAAATGTGAATTATTTCATGCCCTGTTTTCTTCCCTACTATCCATTGCACCTGTGTATCTTACAATGTTTGTACATTCAATTTCTTTTCTTGTTTATCAGCCATTTGAACTGGAGGGGGTGCTAGCAGTGTCTATGGGAGTAAACGGTCTTCAGAAAAGATTGTGCTACCCGTCGATGTAGATAGAACCACAGTTGTACTTGCCCAAGAACCAGCCCCCACACATAACCCAGACTCACGCAGATTGTACCCCTACCCGGTTGGATAGAGTACCAGCTACACCCTTTCTAACCACAACCCCAGTAGATAGTAACCCAGTTCCAGTTGACACAGCACCGTCTCCACCACAGAGCACCCAAACACGAGCAGTTAGTAAGGCAACTACAGTGCCCAAAGCACGAGGACCACCACTCTGAACCCCAAGTTAATGCTTAAAGCAGAAGAAGAATTATTCTCAGGTCAGGTTCCGTAGCTATGGTTCATATCCCTTTGCTCTTGCATCATGTATTTACTCGTACCAACTAATTTCAAATTTGAAGGATGCAATAAACACCAATGGCACAACAGGTATGTTTTAAACCTGTTTGTTTAAACGTGTTTGCTGTTGTAACTTGCTCTATGTCGATTTCAGTTTCAATTGAATAAACAGTAATGTTCTCATGACATGAACATTACAAGTGTTGTTATTGTTGTGTAGTTTCCCACACTTGTATTCTATCTATTGATACGTCTCCAACGTATCTATAATTTTTGATTGTTCCATGCTATTATATTACCTGTTTTGAATGATTATGGGCTTTATTATACACTTTAATATTACATTTGGGACTAACCTATTAACCGGAGGCCCAGCCCATATTGTTGTTTTATTGCCTGTTTCAGTATTTCGAAGAAAAGGAATATCAAACGGAGTCCAAACGGAATGAAACCTTCGGCATCGTAATTTTTTGGAAGAATATCATCCTGGAGGATTGGAGATCAAGTCAGAAGATCCTCGAGGAGCCCAGGAGATAGGGGCGCCCTCCCCCCTACATGGCGCGGCCTCCTATCTCGTGGACCCCTCGAGCATCCCCCGACTGACTTCTTTCACCTATATGGTCCCACGTACCCTAAAAACATCCATGGAGAAGATAGATCGGGAGTTCCGCCGCCGCAAGCCTCTGTAGCCACCAAAAACCTCTTGGGAGCCCTTCTCGGCAGCCTGCTGGAGGGGGATCCTTCACCGGTGGCCATCTTCATCATCCCGGCACTCTCCATGACGAGGAGGGAGTAGTTCACCCTCGAGGCTGAGGGTATGTACTAGTAGCTATGTGTTTGATCTCTCTCTCTCTCGTGTTCTCTCTCGTGTTCTCTCTCGTGTTCCCTCTATGGCACGATCTTGATGTATCCCGAGCTTTGCTATTGTAGTTGGATCTTATGATGTTTCTCCCCCTATACTCTCTTGTGATGAATTGAGTTTCCCCTTTGAAGTTATCTTATCAGATTGAGTCTTTTATGAGAACACTTGATGTATGTCTTGCCGTGCTTATCTGTGGTGACAATGGGATATCATGTGCCTCTTGATGTATGTTTTGGTGACCAACTTGCGGGTTCCGCCCATGAACCTATGCATAGGGGTTGGCACACGTTCTTGACTCTCTGGTCGAAACTTTGGGGCACTCTTTGAAGTACTTTCTGTTGGTTGAATAGATGAAACTGAGATTGTGAGATGCATATCGTATAATCATGCCCACGGGTACTTGAGGTGACAATGGAGTATGTAGGTGACATTAGGGTTTTGGTTGATTTGTGTCTTAAGGTGTTATTCTAGTACGAACTCTTGAATAGATTGATCCGAAAGAATAACTTTGAGGTGGTTTCGTACCCTACCATAATCTCTTCGTTCGTTCTCCGCTATTAGTGTCTTTGGAGTGACTCTTTGTTGCATGTTGAGGGATTGTTATATGATCTATCTATGTTATTATTGTTGAGAGAACTTGCACTAGTGAAAGTATGAACCCTAGGCCTTGTTTCCTACCATTGCAATACCGTTTACACTCACTTTTACCACTTGTTACCTTGCTGTTTTTATAATTTCAGATTATAAAAACCTTTATCTACTATCTATATTGCACTTGTATCTTCATCTCTTCGCCGAACTAGTGCACCTATACAATTTACCATTGTATTGGGTGTGTTGGGGACACAAGAGACTCTTTGTTATTTGGTTGCAGGGTTGTTTGAGAGAGACCATCTTCATCCTACGCCTCCTACGGATTGATAAACCTTAGGTCATCCACTTGAGGGAAATTTGCTAATGTCCTACAAACCTGTGCACTTGCAGTCCCAACAACGTCTACAAGAAGAAGGTTGTGTAGTAGACATCAAGCTCTTTTCTGGCGCCGTTGCCGGGGAGGTGAGTGCTTGAAGGTATATCTTTAGATCTTGCAATCGAATCTTTTTGTTTCTTGTTTTATCACTAGTTTAGTTTATAAAAGAAAACTACAAAAAAATGGAGTTAAGTTTGTCTCGTACGCTTCGTCTTTTTAATATCTTTCGTGAGTATGATGAAAAGGAAAATTGTGCTCAAGTGCTAGAAGAAGAAATCTATAGAATGTTTGATACTAAATCTTTGAATGATGAGCATGATTGCAATGTTGTTAGTATGAATTCCTTGAATATCCATGATGCTAATGATATGCAAAGCCACAAGCTTGGGGAAGCTATGTTTGATGAATATGATATTTTTAGTCCCCCAAGTTTTGATGAGCAAATTTATTATGATGAAAGCAAGCCTCCTATTTATGATGATTATATTGATTAAAGTGGGTTTGGAAGAGTGTCAACTTTAGGAAGTAATGATCCCACTATTTTGGAGGATGTTGAATCTTATTGTGATGAACATGAAAGTGGATTTGGAAGAGTGTCAACTTTATTTAGTGATGATTCCACTATTTCGGAAGAGGTTCCAATTGATTATGAGAACAAAGTTGCTACCTATGATGATTATTGTGATGACTTGTATGCTATTAAGAATAATTATAAACATGAAACTTGTCATCATGATTTTAGTTTTCAATTGGATTATGCCTCACATGATAATTATATTGTTGAATTCATTCATGATGCTACTGAAAATTATTATGAGGGAGGAATATATGCTTGTAGGAATTGCAATAATGTCAAGTTTCCTCTCTATGTGCTTAAAATTTTGAAGTTATGCTTGTTTTACCTTCCTATGCTAGTTGATTATTGTTCCCATAAGTTGTTTGCTCACAAAGTACCTATGCATAGGAAGTGGATTAGACTTAAATGTGCAGGTCATATTCTTCATGATGCTCCCTTTATGTTTCAATTCTTATCTCTTATGTGAGCATCATTGTCATCATCATGCCTAGCTAAAAAGGCATTAAAGAAAAGTGCTTGTTGGGAGACAACCCAATATTTACCCTTACTGTTTTTGTGTGTCCACATAATTATGCTACTGTAGTAATCATGTTTTATAGCTCTTGTTTCAATAAAGTGCCAAGTAGAACCTTTGGGAAGACTTGGGTGAAGTTTATATGATCTTGCTGTAAAAAACAGAAACTTTTGCACTCACGAGAATGGCTGCCATTTTTTACTGGAGAGCGCTTTTAGGTTGATTATTTTTGCAGGTAATTAATAGACAAATTACTCAGGTCCAGAAATTTATTTCATAATTTTTGGGGTTCCAGAAGTATACGTTTGATACAGATTGCTACAGACTGTTCTGTTTTTGACAGATTCTGTTTTTCGTGTGTTGTTTGCTTATTTCAATGCATCTATGGCCAGTAAATTAGTTTATAAACCATAAGGAAGTTGGAATACAGTAGGTTTAACACCGAAATGAATTTAGAATGAGTTCATTACAGTACCTAAGTGGTGGATTTATTTTCTTATACTAACGGAGCTTACGAGTTTTGTGTTGAGTTTTGTGTGGTTGAAGTTTTCAAGTTTTGGGTAAAGATTCGATGTACTATGGAATAAGGAGTGGAAAGAGCCTAAACTTGGGGATGCCCAATACACCCCAAGGTACTATTAAAGGACAACCAAGCAACTAAGCTTGGGGATGCCCCGGATGGCATCCCCTCTTTCTTCTTCGTTCATCGGTAATTTTACTTGGAGCTATATTTTTATTCACCACATGATATGTGTTTTGCTTGGTGCGTCATTTTATTTTGCTAGTTTTTGCTTTCTGTTAGTTAGAATAATGTTTTGCATCTTTAGTTTCAGTAAAAAAGTCAAGGATAGCCTTTGCCATGCTTATTTTGCTAGTATACATGTTGCTGTTTGAAAACAGAAAGTTTGCCGCTGTTGCAAAAATTCCCTAGAAAAGTTAGAGAATGGTATAATGTTTAATATTTTTGCATATTAAGATATGATAAATTTATTACATTGGGAATTTTATTTCATAATTTTTGGAGTCAGGAAAGTATTGTTACTCTTGCATTCTTTACAGACTGTACTGTTTTGGCAGATTGCTGTTATGTTTGCATTGTTTGCATATGTTTGCTTGTTTAATGATTCTATTTGAGGATAGGAGTATTAAATATGCAGAGACATTTAGTATTCAATGTTGAATAATAATGTTAGTGATTTGTTACAGTAGAAGATGATAAGGTTTTGCATTGGTTTATACTAACCGATCTCACGAGTTCTTGTTGAGTTTGTTGTGAATGAAGCTTTTGATAAAAAGAAGAGAAACCATGATATGAGAGGAATTAAGGAGACACAAAAGCTCAAGCTTGGGGATGCCCAAGGCACCCCAAGATAATATTTCAAGAAGTCTCAAGCATCTAAGCTTGGGGATGCCCCGGTAGGCATCCCACCTTTCTTCTTCAACAACTATCGGTTAGTATCGGTTGAGCCTAAGTTTTTGCTTCTTCACATGAGTTGTGCTATCCTTGCAATGTCATTTTATTTTGTTTTTCTTGCTGCTTGAATACAATACCAAGATCTGAAATTCTTTATTGAGAGAGAGTCTTCGCATAGTTGCAAAATCATTTAGCTACTCATTGATCTTCACTTATATCTTTCGGAGTAGTTTGTCGTTTGCTCTAGTACTTTACTTATATCTTTTTAGAGCACGGCGGTGGTTTTATTTTGTAGAAATTAATGAACTCTCATTCTTCACTTATATTATTTTGAGAGTCTTAAAAAGTATGGTAATTTGAATGAAAACTATCATAGGAAGTGAATTGGATGCTATGATCAATATGTTGCTTAATAATTGTTTTGAGATATAAAGGTAGTAATGTTAGAGTCATGCTAGTGGGTAATTATGAAATTGAGAAATACTTTTGTTGAAGTTGGCAAGTCCCGTAGCATGCACGTATGGTAAAAGTTGTGTGACAAATTTGTTGCATGAGATGCTCTTTTGATTGTCTTCCTTATGAGTGGCAGTCGGGGACGAGCGATGGTCTTTTCCTACCAATCTATCCCTCTTGGGGCATGCGTAGTAGTACTTTGCTTCGAGGGCTAAGTAGACTTTTGCAATAAGTATATGAGTTCTTTATGACTAATGTGAGTCCATGGATATACGCACACTCATCCTTCCACTTTGCTAGCCTCTCTTATTACCGCACAACTTTCGCCGGTATTGAACCCATTATTTACCTTCCTCAAAACAGCCACCATACCTACCTATTATGGCATTTACATAGCCATTTCGAGATATATTGCCATGCAACTTGCCACCGTTCCGTTATTATGACACGCATCATAATTGTCATATTGCTCTTTGCATGATCATGTAGTTGACATCGTATTTGTGGCAAGGCCGCCTTCATAATTTTCATACATGTCGCTCTTGATTCATTGCATATACCGGTACACCGCCGGAGGCATTCATATAGAGTCATATCTTGTTCTAGCTTTGAGTTGTAATTCTTGAGTTGTAAATCCATATAAGTGTGATGATCTTCATTATTAGAGCATTGTCCCAGTGAGGAAAGTATGATGAAGACTATGATTCCCCCACAAGTCGGGATGAGACTTCGGACTTTATAAAAATAAAAGAGGCCAAAGAAGCCCACCAAAAAGAAAGAAAAAAAGAGAGAAAAGTAAAAAAAGGGAAAAAGAAAAAAATAAAGAAAGAAAAAGAAAAAAATGAGAGAAAAAGAGAGAAGGGACAATGCTACTGTCTCTTTTTCCACACTTGTGCTTCAAAGTAGCACCATGATCTTCATGATAGAGAGTCTCATATGTTGTCACTTTTATATACTAGTGGGAATTTTTCATTATAGAACTTGGCTTGTATAGTCCAATGATGGGCTTCCTCAAAGTGCCCTAGGTCTTCGTGAGCAAGCAAGTTGGATGCACACCCACTTAATCTCTTTTGTTGAGCTTTCATATATTTATAGCTCTAGTGCATCGGTTGCATGGCAATCCCTACTCACTCACATTGATATGTATTGATGGGCATCTCCATAGCCCGTTGATACGCCTATTTGATGTGAGACTATCTTCTCCCACCTTTTTGTCCTCACAACCACCACCATATACCACCATAGTGCTATGTCCATGGCTTGCGCTCATGTATTGCGTAAGAGTTGAAAAAGCTGAAGCGCGTTAAAAAGTATGAAACAATTGCTCAACTCGTCATCGGGGTTGTGCATGATGGGAGTATTTTGTGTAATGAAAATGAAGCATGGCCTAACTATATGATTTTGTAGGGATAAGCTTTCTTTGGCTATGCTATTTTGATAGGACATGATTATTTGTTAGTATGCTTTGAAGCATTATTATTTTTATGTTTTATAAGATTTTATCTTGTATCATTTGGATCTGAACATTCATGCCACAATAAAGAAAATCACATTGAGAATCATACTAGGTAGCATTCCACATCAAAAATTCTGTTTTTATCATTTACCTACTCGAGGACGAGCAGGAATTAAGCTTGGGGATGCTTGATACATCTCCAACATATCTATAATTTTTGATTGATCCATGCTATTATATTACGTGTTTTGAATGATTATGGGCTTTATTATACACTTTTATATTACTTTTGGGACTAACCTATTAACCGGAGGCCCAGCCCATATTGCTGTTTTATTGCCTATTTCAGTATTTCGAAGAAAAGGAATATCAAACGGAGTCCAAACGGAATGAAACCTTCGGTATCATGATTTTTTGGAAGAATATCATCCTGGAGGCTTGGAGATCAAGTCAGAAGATCCTCGAGGAGCCCAGGAGATAGGGGCGCCCCCCCCCCCCGATAGGGCACGGCCCCCTGTCTCGTGGACCCCTCGAGCATCCCCCGACCGACTTCTTTCGCCTATATAGTCCCACGTACCCTAAAAACATCCACAGAGAAGATAGATCGGGAGTTCCGCCGTCGCAAGCCTCTGTAGCCACCAAAAACCTCTCAGGAGCCCTTCCCGACACCCTGCCGGAGGGGGGATCCTTCACCGGTGGCCATCTTCATCATCCCGGCGCTCTCCATGACGAGGAGGGAGTAGTTCACCCTCGAGGCTGAGGGTATGTACCAGTAGCTATGTGTTTGATCTCTCTCTCTCTCGTGTTCTCTCTCATGTTCCCTCTATGGCACGATCTTGATGTATCCCGAGCTTTGCTATTATAGTTGGATCTTATGATGTTTCTCCCCCTCTACTCTCTTGTGATGAATTGAGTTTCCCCTTTGAAGTTATCTTATCGGATTGAGTCTTTTATGAGAACACTTGATGTATGTCTTGCCGGGCTTATCTGTGGTGACAATGGGATATCATGTGCCTCTTGATGTATGTTTTGGTGACCAACTTGCGGGTCTCGCCCATGAACCTATGCATAGGGGTTGGCACACGTTCTTGACTCTCTGGTAGAAACTTTGGGGCACTCTTTGAAGTACTTTGTGTTGGTTGAATAGATGAATCTGAGATTGTGAGATGCATATCGTATAATCATGCCCACGGGTACTTGAGGTGACAATGGAGTATCTAGGTGACATTAGGGTTTTGGTTGATTTGTGTCTTAAGGTGTTATTCTAGTATGAACTCTTGAATAGATTGATCCGAAAGAATAACTTTGAGGTGGTTTCGTACCCTACCATAATCTCTTCGTTTGTTCTCTGCTATTAGTGTCTTTGGAGTGACTCTTTGTTGCATGTTGAGGGATTTTTATATGATCTATCTATGTTATTATTGTTGAGAGAACTTGCACTAGTGAAAGTATGAACCCTAGGCCTTGTTTCCTACCATTGCAATACCGTTTATGCTCACTTTTACCACTTGTTACCTTGCTGTTTTTATAATTTCAGATTATAAAAACCTTTATCTACTATCTATATTGCACTTGTATCTTCATCTCTTCGCCGAACTAGTGCACCTATACAATTTACCATTGTATTGGGTGTGTTGGGGACACAAGAGACTCTTTGTTATTTGGTTGAAGGGTTGTTTGAGAGAGACCATCTTCATCCTACGCCTCCTACGGATTGATAAACCTTAGGTCATCCACTTGAGGGAAATTTGCTACTGTCCTACAAACCTGTGCACTTGCAGGCCCAACAACGTCTACAAGAAGAAGGTTGTGTAGTAGACATCATCTATGTTGCTTTGTCTTAAACAGATATGATTTGAACTGTCTCTATCTTGATTTGGCAACATAAACTAGAATGATATAGACCATACAGTGACCATACTACATAGATATATGTTTGTTTCATGCTATTATCTTGTCCACCTTACTACTGAACTGGTTTACCAAAATGTCATATACAACATGGTAAACATGTGATCTATCTGCTAGCTTTTCTTTTAGAATCTGGACAAAATATTGGAGAAGAGTACCTTGTTATGCAATGGTAAAGGAAGTAATGCAGATAAGGTTCAAGATAGTGAGACATCCTTGTTGATCTCCAAGAAAGATGATAAAAACTATATTGAAGACACTGAGACAACCCCGAAGTCTTGTCTTGATGTAGTGTTCGAGTTACTGGCCACTACTGCTGGCACCAGCTCTTCGAACTCGCTGCCTGAATCAATTCGGCTTCTTGAGTCTCAACTTCAAGTTGAAAGACATCGATCAGATGTGCTGCGATAGGAAGCCGAAGGACTGAGGAAGTCCCTGCAGAATTCAGATGCACACTTTCTGGTGCAACAACAAGCGCTAGAGGATTTCAGCGCCAAACAAGAGAAAGCTAATAAGCTTGCTAAGCGTCTTGCCAGCATGGTGGATACCCAGGATATTGTTTCTTAAGCACTTGTGAAGTGGTTTCAGTGTTGGATTTGTCTTGATGTGGTGTTTATTTGCATTGGTCGCCAACTTTGACAACCAGTGTATGTAATATGATGCTTTGTTCCCCATATTTGCACTGGTGGCAAACTTTGATGCCTGGTGGATGTAATATGTGTAATAGCCATGATAGCCTAGCGTAAGTTGCTTGCTTATTTATTTCCTTGTTGTCTTGTTTATTTGTTTCCTTGTAGTCAGTGTTGTTCTTTTCCCGCGGTTTGCTAGTGGCCGCAATAACCTATTTTTCAAAACTAGGCCACAATAACCATGGGCTACATATTTACTGCAGTGACCATGGGCCTCCTACGGGCCGTAGAAACAATGGGCCTTCTACAAGCCGTAGAAACAATGGGCCTTCTACGGGCCATAGAAACAATGGGCCTTCTATGGGCCGTAGAAACAATGTGCCTTCTACGGGCCGTAGAAACAATAGGCCTTCTACGGGCCGTATGATCGATTGGCCAAACATGGGCCAATAACGGACCGCATTATGGGCCGTAAACAGGCTAGAGTTGGAATCGTCCATTCATGGGCCGAGCATAACGGGCCGTCGTTAATCGGCCGTATTTGATGACGTTGTGAAAACGACACAACAGATTAACGAGCCACAAACGGGCCGAATTTAATCACGGGCTGAATTTGGCCCACAATCGGAACAGGCCAGTTACGGACCGTAAGTAATTGAATGCTGCATATCAGCCCAAGAATAAATGGGCCCTCAGAAGTCTGAAAGATAACACGGGCTGGAAACGGCCCAATGGAATAATGGGCCATTAATGGGTATAAAGCGATACACTGTTCATTACGGGCCAGTTTCACCATGGGCCTTTAATGGGCCAAGAGTTACAAAGGGCATCATATGGGCCGGAAGACTTCATGGGCCATACATGGGCCAGAAGTTACAACGGGCTGGAATCATATTGGATGGCCCATATGACGCTATTGGGCCTAATTCGGATATGCCATAATGGGTCGTGAGTTAGCAGGTTGTAAATGGGCTATATGCGAATAGGCCGCTAGCAGGCTTTAAGTGGGCCGGCCATTACCTTTTGACCAAGTCAAACGGGCCTGCCTTTTGACCTGAATGGGCCACTGTTGGGCTGAGACACGTGTTGACATATCATAGGCGCGTCTCGTCCATTCGCTGGATGACAACTGTCTGAATGTTGGGCCGACACATGGATCTGCCGGCGGATGAGAATTTTACACATGGAAAATCCCCATTGGTCCGGGCTGTTAACGGGTTATCGGATCCAAACCGGAACCCGATAGCTTAACTACGACCCATTATGGTGGATGCCACGTGTCAGTTACCCTTGACAAAAGCACTTCCATGACGCGCCATTTATCGTCACGGAAGTGGACACTTCCGTGATGATAATTTTGGTAATGTCGTGGAACACTTCTACGACAACACATGTATGACTATCTTGATTCTGTCATAAAATTGTCATGGATGTACATGCATGACAGAAAACATGACCTACTATGACAAACACGTATCATCACGGAAGTGTATTTTTTTGTAGTGATGGATGCGCGCGTATTCAATTTAAAATGATCGCTATAGAGGAAAAAACAGTTGGTACTCCACTGGTCCACTTCGGAACTTGCTTGCTAGGGTTGTTCTCTTCTTCTCACTCTCTCACTCTCTCTAGATCTAAACAAGACCGTGGTGTCCACTCTCTTTGTCTCTCTCTATCTCTTCTATCCGGTTGACACATATTCGACCGGATACCTTCCGCTGGTGCTCGTCGGTGGTGAGGGAGGAAGCTGACGCGCGCCATCTTATCTGACTTGGCGCCAGCATGGGAGGTCCTCCTCACCCTTGCTCCCCGCCATCGAGTTGGTAGATCCCACCGCCTACCTCACCACATCCCGCCGACCGATGGTATAACTTTTTTTAGAACCGGCCTTGTTCTGATGGCCCAGCTCCCAACGTCGATGCATCCCTTTTTTCATCAAGTTAGGATTGCTCCCCATGTCGATGCATCCTACATGTGGATCTTCTTCTAGTATTACAAAGCTCTCCATGTACCTAGCTCCGTCGGCTTGTCGAACACTCGAACACCACCTAAATTTTTACTATTAGAGGAAAAAAGGTACTACAGATACTGGCTAACGAACCAATCTCTTGGTTGGAAAGGGAAATAAAGATGTTGGCCTGGCCGGTCTCTTGGTCAAAAAAGGACAGGAAGTGGGGGTGTTGGGTCGACAATGCAACCAAGAATGAGCATGTATAGATTTCTTGTGGTCACATAGGAAAGGTCACTGACGAGAACAAAAAATGCACAAATCCAGACATGCTTTGCATGTTTGTCGCACTCGGCAACACCTCTGCCTCACCACTTTATGCATCGGTGGATGTAAAATGTGCTTGTGCCTCCCCTGTCCCTATGGCCTTACTGCTGCTGTTAATCTAACATCACAGGTAAAATGAAACAAAGCCACTGTTAATGTGATGTCGCTGTTAATCCAACATCACAGGTAAAATGATACAATGCCACTGTTAATGTGATGTCGTTGTTAAGTAATGTTGTTGTCAGTCTATTGCCATTGATAAAATGAATCAATGCCACCACCATTTTATGAAATGCTTATGTCTTGCTTTATTTCTCATAAAGAGTGTTTTGGGCCGTTACACTAAACTCTGACACCAGTAACATAGCTGCATCTCCGTTGAACTGCACAAAATTAAATTGCACAATGGTTGACATGATGATGTGTTTCTCCTTTCTGTGTCACCCTTTGTTAGAACGATCATTCCTATTAACCATGCGCGTACATACTGATCAAGTGCTACTCCTATTTTGTCATCCGATAGTGATAATGCAATTGTTATGCATGTTAATGTAAGCCCCGTTAATCTAGTGCCAGTGTTGATTTGATGTGATGGCACTTCTTAGTTAATGACAATTTTTCATGCTGTCACTGTAATGCCATTGATAACATATGAGATGATGATGTTACTCATATGCCACTGCAAAAAAATGACACTAGTTAAATAACCCTGTTACATATTTGTGCAAACATGGTTGGCTATATCCATATGGTGTCTATTTGTGCAAACCGAAGCACAAACTTCAATTTTAGTGGAACCTGTTGTCAGCTGACCTCACGGTGCTCTAGGTATTCCTGCATTCTTAACTAGGTAGAATGACCAACGCAAGATGAAATAAGCTTATTCGTACGTTGACTTGCTGCTTGCAGTGTGGAACGAGCATGTCATGTGTGCAGGAGCAAACAAGCACTGAAGTCGCTCCGTCAATGCAAGATAAAAGAGACTGAGTCATTGATGGCCTGGCCTGCGAGTAGGGGTCGTGCAAACAGCGGTGCATTATTTTAGTGGAACTGCACCAAAAAGATATTGGGGTTAGTCAAACAAATTTTCTACAACCACACAGAAGGAATTGCGCTCATCGATTGCATAGAATTTCCTCCGTGCCATCATATGAGATCCCAAGGTGGAAATCAACTAACCACTTATAAAATTATGCATAATCTTCCTCACACAGGTCAGTATCCCCTTCGTCCAGAAGATCGTGTTTTGTCATGCCGAGCAATTGATATCTGCTACTGTTGTGATAGCATTTAAGTACAGCGCTTTCCTATCTTTTTGCATTCAGGACAATGGAGATGATTTCAGTGGAACTGCACAAAATGGTCTGATGTTGAGTGATCTCTATTGCCTCCTCTATTTGCTGCAATGTGTGAGCGTAAATTGCAAGATGAGCCATCAAGCTTGCTGTGGAGTTGCCAACATGCTCAAAGTGCATGCAACATTGAGGAGAAAGAAGCATGCCCAGGAAATTAATGCCTGCGTACGGAGGCCCTTTGCTCAGAGAAGCATTTATCATTTTTTTTCTTTATTTCTACACATTCTCACAGCTTTGTCTCGGTTATAGTCTTGTGAATCATTTAGATGCGTAAACACGCTGAACTTAAGTGCTTGTGAATGTGCTTGTGAATGTTAGCTAGTATGCATACCGTATCTTGTGAAGCATAGTTTAGTGTGAATGTTACCATGTCAACCTTTACAATCTATGTATATTGTGGGCGTGTTATTTGACCCCTCATTTTGCTGCGCTACGATCAGTGTGAGTGTCTGCATGCAGTACACCTTCCTCTAATTTGGTGGATGCCAAGCTGGTCCTAAAAGGACCTATAACTTTTTTTCAAGTTGAAAAATCTTACCAATGAGGAGCCATAATTAAGCTGGAGGCATCTCTTTTTTTCGAATGGGCAATAAGCTGGAGAGATGGAGAGTGTCTCTAATGGCTGCCTCTATGTTGGGGAACGTAGCATGCAATTTAAAAAAAATTCCTACGCTCACGCAAGATCTATCTAGGAGATGCATAGCAACGAGAGGGGGAGAGTGTGTCCACGTACCCTCGTAGACCAAAAGCGGAAGCATTAGGTTAAGGCGGTTGATGTAGTCGAACATCTTCACGATCCAACTGGTCTAGTACCGAACGTACGACACCTCCAAGTTCAACACATGTTCAGCTCAATGACGTACCTCAAACTCTTGATCCGGCAGAGGGTCGGTCGAGGCAGAGTTTCGTCAACACGACGGCGTGGTGACGGTGATGATGATGTGATCTGCGCAGGGCTTCGCCTAAGCACTACGACGCTATAACCGGATGAGTAAACTATGGAGGGGGCACCGCACACGGCTAAGAGAACAATTGATCTGCCTTTGGGGTTCCCCCCGCCCCCGTATATAAAGGAGGGGAGGAGGAGGCGGCCGACCAGGAGGGGCGCGCCATGGGGTGAGTCCTACTAGGACTCCACTCCTAGTAGGATCCTCCCCCCCCCCCTTTTTTCCTTTCTTACCTGAGGGGAAAAGGAAGGAGAGGGAGAGGAAGAGGTAAAGGGGGCGTCGCCCCCTCCCCTAGTCCAATTCGGACTGCCATGGGGGGGAGCGTCCACCCCTTCTGGCCCTCCTCTCTCTCCACTAAGGCCCATGTAGGCCCAATACTTCCCGGGGGGTTCCGGTAACCCCTCGGTACTCCGGTAAAATACCCGAACCACTCGAAACCATTCCGATGTCCGAATACTACCTTCCAATATATGAATCTTTACCTCTCGACCATTTCGAGACTCCTCGTCATGTCCGTGATCTCATACGGGACTCCGAACAAACTTCGGTCATCAAAACACATAACTCATAATACAAATCATCATCGAACGTTAAGCGTGCGGACCCTACGGGTTCGAGAACTATGTAGACATGATCGAGACATATCTCTGATCAATAACCAATAGCGGAACCTGGATGCTCATATTGGTTCCTACATATTCTACGAAGATTTTTATCGGTCAAACCGCAATAACAACATGCGTTATTCCCTTTGTCATCGGTATGTTACTTGCCCGAGATTCGATCATCGGTATCCTCATACCTAGTTCAATCTTGTTATCGGCAAGTCTCTTTACTCGTTCTGTAATGTATCATCCCATAACTAACTCATTAGTCACATTGCTTGCAAGCCTTATAGTCATGAGCATTACTGAGAGGGCCTGGAGATACCTCTCTGATACACGGAGTGACAAATCCTAATCTCGATCTATGGCAACCCAAAAAACACCTTCGGAGACACCTGTAGAGCATCTTTATAATCACCCAGTTACGTTGTGGCATTTCATAGCACACAAGGTGTTCCTCCGGTATTCGGGAGTTGCATAATCTCATAGTCAGAGGAACATGTATAAGTCATGAAGAAAGCAATAGCAATAAAACTTAACGATCATTATGCTAAGCTAACGGATGGGTCTTGTCCATCACATCATTCTCTAATGATGTGATCCCGTTCATCAAATGACAACACATGTCTATGGTCAGGAAACATAGCCATCTTTGATTAACGAGCTAGTCAAGTAGAGGCATACTAGGGACACTCTGTTTTGTCTATGTATTCACACATGTACTAAGTTTCCGGTTAATACAATTCTAGCATGAATAATAAATATTTATCATGATATAAGGAAATATAATAACAACTTTATTATTTCCTCTAGGGTATATTTCCTTCACTCTAGTGTTAAGGCCCTCCAGTGCGAAACACGGGCTACCGACTAGGCCGATACAAAAGCCTATCCATCTTAAAGCCCATTTGGTTTTGTTTTTTGCGAGGAAAAGCCCATATTTCTTGAAGTGGGGGCGATCCCAGAAAAATCCTCCTTCCTCCTCGCTTCAACTTATATTGCAGCTCGCTGGAATCTCCCGCTTCCGTCGCCCCCCAATTCCCCCCGCTCCCCATCTTCCTCACTCGTACAGAAAACGCATGCTCCTCTTCTTCCACTCCTACAGAAAACCCCAACCCTCCTTCTTCCCCACTCGCACTGCCACTAGGCTCATCTTTGGCTACTCTGCTCAAACTCGTGAGCTCAGAGCAACGCCACAAGGAAATAATGGAGTCAGCTGGCCCTAGCGCCAAGAAGATGAGGCTCCCGCCAGCGATGACGCCAATTGTAGATCCCGCACCTGGCAATGCCGGGAGAAGCAGCAAGATCTGAGGAACCCGTAGAATCTCGGGTGGACCACATCAGCGATCTCTCGGACACCATCCTTGGGGAGATCGTCTCGCTTCTCCCCACCAAGGATTACTGCCGCACCCAAGTCCTCTCAACTCAGTGGCGGCCTCTATGGTGCGCCACGCCCCTCAATCTCGACTGTCGTCGGCTATCTGTCGTTCATGATTTTGAACTCCTCAGAGCCATCATCTCCTCCCACCAGGGCTCCGTTCAATGCATCTTCATCCCGACACGCTACCTGTTATCCATACCCTGCATGGTGGACGCTTGGCTGACATCCCCTGAATTTGAAAAACTCCAGGAATTTGAGTTCTACCATTACCACGAAAGATTCATACCATGAACCGAACACCAAAAATTTGTGCCCACACCACCATTGTCCATCTCGTGGTTTTCCTCCTCTCTCCACACCGCCATCTTCGCCCAGTGCCATCTACCAGACGATTTGGTACAAATGCTTCAACTTCCACTGCTAAAAAAACTTTTGCTTGTGGTGGTTTATCTGTCAGAGGCCTCACTTCATATCATCATCCACTCCAGTTGCCCTGCCTTGGAGCGCTTGCTGATTATTTTGGGAATAGAAATCCATATCAATTGTCTCCAAATAAAGTCGCCTCACCTTAAAAGTGTTGGAATTTGTTTTGAAGGACAGCAACTCATCATCAAAGATGCCCCTTCACTCCAAAGGTTGCTCGTTCATTATTGTTATATACCTTCGCAAATAACTGTCATCTCTGCGCCCAAACTGGAGACCTCGGGTATAATTCGTGATCCGTTTAATGATCACAAGTTGGTGTTTGGCTCCACACTTATTCAGGTGCCGTATATTATCATCTACACATTTATAATCATAAGTGATAACCCACAAGTGTAGGGGATAATTGTAGCCCCTTTATATAAGTAAGAGTGTCGAACCCAACAAGGAGCTAAAGGTAGAACAAATATTCTCTCAAGTCCTATCTGCCACTGATACGACTCTATGCACGCTTAGTGTTCGCTTTACCTAGAAAAAGTATGAAACTAGAAGTACTTTGTAGGTGTTGTAGGATAGGTTTGCAAGATAATAAAGAGCATGTAAATAAAAAGTATGGGCTGTTTAGATAAAGAAGCAATAAAGTAAATATAGCGAGTGTGGAAAAGTGGTGGTAGGAGTTGTGAAATTATCCCTAAGCAATTGACTACTTTACTAGACCGGTAATCACTATTGCAATTCTATTTGAGGGAGAGGCATAAGCTAACATACTTTCTCTTCTTGGATCATATGCACTTATGATTGGAACTCTAGCAAGCATCCGCAACTACTAAAGATCATTAAGGTAAAACCCAACCATAACATTAAAGTATCAAGTCCCCTTTATCCCATACGCAAACAACCTACTTACTCGGGTATGTGCTTCTGTCACTCACGCCACCCACCATAAGAAAATCATGAACATATTGCAAACCCTACAGCGGGGATCCCACACGCTTGCGCGACACGAAGAGCACCATAGGACAACACCAATAATAAAACATGCAACTCAAACCAATCATAGCAATTCATCAATCATCGATAGGACAACGAAAATCTACTCAGAGATCATAGGGTGGCAACACGTCATTGGATAATAATATGAAGCATAAAGCACCATGTTCAAGTAGAGGGTACAGCGGGTTGCGGGAGAGTGGACCGCTGAATATAGATGGGGGAAGGTGATGGAGATGTTGGTGAAGATGGCAGAGGTGTTGATGAAGATCGCGGTGATGATGATGGCCCCCGGCAGCGCTCCGGCGCCACCGGAAGGGGGGGGAGAGCCCCCCTTCTTCTTATTCTTCCTTGACCTTCTCCCTAGATGGGAGAAGGGTTTCCCCTCTGGTCCTTGGCTCCCATGGCATGGGAGGGGCGAGAGCCCCTCTGAGATTGGATCTATCTCTCTGTCTCTCTCTGTTTCTGCGCTCTCAGATTCTGCCCTGGCACCGTTTCTTTTATATCCGGAGATCCATAACTCCGATTGGGTTGAATCTTTCGCCCAGATTTTTCTCATAAAATTAGCTTTCTTGCGGCAAAAGAAGAGCGTCAACCGCCTTACGGGGTGCCCACGAGGGTCCAGGACGCGCCTGCCCCCCTGGGTCGCGCCCCCTGCCTCGTGGTCCCCTCGGGCACCGTCTCGCGTTGTTTTTTCTTCGCAAAAATCATAAATATTCCAAAAATATTCTCCGTCCGTTTTTATCCCGTTTGGACTCCGTTTGATATTGGGTTTCTGCGAAACATAAAACATGCAACAAACAGGAACTGGCACTAGGCACTGGAACAATATGTTAGTCCCAAAAATAGTATAAAAAGTTGCCAAAAGTATATGAAAGTTGAATAATATTGGCATGGAACAATAAAAAATTATAGATACGACGGAGACATATCAATAAGCTGCATTATTCATTTGTGTGCATAAGTTTTATATCATCTTGGAGTACACTTTGGGTACTAATATTATGTTACATGCTCAATGAAGAGTTTGTCCATGGATAGCCTATCAATGTTGCTAGATTCTGTCAAGATCTTATATATCGGAATGTGTAGTTATGATCTGAACATAATTATTGGCTTGCTGGGATGCTTTTGATGTATGGAGAATTTATATATAAAGATGATGATTTCATGCACATTGAAAGCCCGTGTATATTGTACTAGAATTAACCATTCAGTTGTCGCTCTTTCGACATACTCTTTTTTCAGACCTTAACTGTTTTCAATCTTCATGTCTACTTAGGCACAGACACATGGAGAGAAAAATATAACCAATCGGTGGCGTAATAAGCACTGGGATTTTCTCAGTTCTCATGACATTCGTTTGAGGACAATAACGATAGAAGGATATGCATCTAACCAGGCAAACAGAAGCTTTGTCACATTCTTCCTATTGAATGTGAGGTTACTATTGTCCATGAGGCTTAAGTTTTTCAACAAGAAATTTCTCATGGGCGGACATGTTGAACGGCAAAAAAAGAAGTTTCAGGTGGACAAATGGGCTTCTGAACGTGCTCGACTTCTACTTACAACAACTTGTGGTCATGCTCCAATAAAATTTTTGGCACATGATGTTGATTTTATGGACGGGACCGATCCGTTTGTTTGTGAGTGCCAAAAACAGTGGTTTGGTTAGATGTTATTGCCATGTTCAATCTGGGTTTTGTCTAAATTTGATGAACAATTAATCCTTGGGCTTTTGTACCGTTTGTAAGCTTGAGTTACATGTTGTTGCCCTCGTACTCCCCTCTGTCTGCCACTACACTGCCGCATCTTCCACGGCTCCTGTTCGTTCCCGTCCGAGGCCTCGCCGTCGTTCTCCGCCTTGGTTTGCTCGTTGTGCCCGCCGCCGTCTGGCGTTATCAACATGGTCAACAACCGAGAGGAATCAGGAGATGAATGTACGTGGAGAGGTTGACAGTAGGGACCCACTAGGGTCATGGCATTACGCAAGCAGGTGCCTCATTATTACAAGCCAAAAAAGTACTTCCTCCTAATTGTTTGACAACTAGGTCCCACACCATTGTCAATGTAGTCAATAAACAAAAACAAGCGGCTAACACCAGGGACCCGGCAGCTCGCCCAGTTGTTTTTTAGTTTTAGAGACGAAGCTCAATACGTGATGTGCGGGAGTTGTGGCCCATCTAGCCCACGCTTATGCTTTTATTTAAGCACATGACAAGCCCAGTTGATATCTTTTTTCTTTTTGAAAATGACTAGCCCAGTTCTATTTTTTTGGAGAATACCCAACCGACGCCTACTTGCTTTTCTCAGCTCTGCTGGGCTACAAATCTTTCAAGACGAGGAGGGATGTATTCGGCTTCCCCAGAAAATGGGCTATAAGTAGTAAGAAATGGGATGTAAATTTTTAAACCAAAGCCAACCGGCAATTACATTCAAATATCGTATTTTCTAGATTTAAAGATTTAAATTCATTCATTTTTTGCGGATAATTTTTTTGAATTTTATTTTGATATAATTTTTTTAAAAATATTTTTAACGTGACTCGAAATTTCGTGATTAAATGAGTTTGGACCCCATCGAATATGCAAATTTTCGTTGAATTTTTTAGCAGTGCCCAGAATATGGTCTGTAATGCTAATAAAAAGAATACATGCTTCAAAATATCCTTAAGAATTAGCAAATGGGCTATAAATTATTGAAAATAATGAGTTGTATGTTGTTTTCCACATATTTGAAGGCTGACTTCTGGGCCTACTAAGTTGACGATGACACTGTCCTAAAAAAATTGACGCATACGCAAGGCTTTGTCAACTTAGTTAACAAAGAGAAGTGACTGTAGGATGTCCATCCAACGGCTATCATGCTTCTTCAATCTCTGATCTTCCTGCTCCAGCCACCCAAACCAGCACCAGCGGGACTGCCTGCTCCCTCCTCCCATGGCCATTTGTGCTGCAGCCAGGCCATCCCTCTACCCACATGCGCATCCTGTTATTTTCCGGTGACGTCAGCCTCACCCCACAGCCGACCAGTCAGCCCTCGTACTCCCCTCAGCGTGTGCATCCGCTGTTGTGGCTTCACCGGCTCTGGGTCGTTCCCTTCCCGGGCCTCGCCCTCGTCCATCGCGTTTGTGCTCTCGGTGTGGCGTGGTCAACATGGTCAACAAACAACAGCCATCGAAAGAGAGATGTAAGTGGAGGCTGACAATAGGGACCTACACAAGCAAGTGCCTCCTTATTACGTGAAAAAAAGATTTCTCCTGCTGACAGCTGGGATCCATCGGCTGTATCTTCACACAGAAGTTAGTGCCTCCTTGTTATGCGAAAAAACTATTCCTCCCGATGATAGCTGGGACCCGACAGATTTGGTGGCTGACTTGTGGGCCTACCATGCTGACGCGTATGCAGGGCTTTGTCAACTTAATCAATAAATGATTCTAGCAGATGGATCATAGGATGTTAATCCAACAGTCGTGCTGCTTCTTCAACCTATGTTCTTGCTCCTATCCCCCGTGGGCGGCAGTGCTGCCGCGCACCTGAACTAGTCAAGTTTCCCACTCCTCTCTACCTGCGACTCCACTATCGCGTCTTTCCCATATCCGAGTCGTTCAAGTCTAGGGCCTCGCCGTCGTCCATCTGCCTTGGTGTGCGCGGCACGGTGTGGTCAACATGGTTAACAAACGAGAGTCATCGGAAGATGACTGTACGTGAGATGCTGACAGTGGGACGCACCACGCCCATGGACGCATGCATGCAACTGCATCCTTTTGGCCCTGGAAAATAATGTTTTCTCCCGCTGACAGCTAGGACCCACCAGCTACATCTTCGCACGCAAGGAAGTGAGTCCTTATTACGGGCAAAAAAATGATTCCTCCCCCTCATAGCTGGGACCATCAGCTATATCTTCGCATGCAAGGAAGTGCCTCATTATCCTCCCTGACAACTGGGACCCACCGGGTCGAACTGTACGTAGGGTTGTCTCTCTGGTAGCGAATGTGTACGTATATATTGGTCGATCGGTCTCTCCGCAAGGATGAACCATGGCCGAGTAAGGAGCGGCACGTGTGACGTAGCAGTTGAGGCAGTCATGTATAAATCATGTACACGTACGTACAGCCACACTGCAAGAAAGTAAATACGGCTACGTATGTACATACGGGCAGGGTCTCGAACATGTACACGCACATACTTATGGCTAGAGCTCATGTACATGGAGAGGCAACAGACGGCAGCGACATCGTCCTGTTCATTGGTAGCTAACCGGCTGGGTCAGAACAAAGGAAACAACATCGTGTTCACCGGGAGCCAAACGACCAGGTCGAAACGCGTCCTGATCATCGAGAGCGAAGCCACTGGGTCGGAACACATCATGTTCATCGGGAGCCAACTGGCTTCGATGGAATAGTTGGAACGGGGTCTAGCATACCGCAAAACGGAGGAAACGGGCATCTGTTCGACTGCGTATGGTCGAAATGGGGTCCTGTTCATCGGGAAGGGTCTAGCGAACCCCAGAACGGAGGAAACGACCTTTTTATTCGAGTGCCTACGGTCAAAATGGGGTGTTGTTGATCGGGAGGGGTGTGGCGTACCGCAAAACAGAGGAAATGAACTTGTGTTGGAGCGCCTACGGTCGAAACGGGGTCCTGTTCATCGGGAGCGGTGTGGGGTACCGCAAAACGGGACTCCACGGGCTACTGTTCATCCACTGTCTACTGCCTCGCTCCAGCCTCCACCGGCTACTGTTCATGCACTGTCGACTTCCTCCAGCCTCCACCTGCTATTGTTCATCCACCATCGACTTCCTCCAGCCTCCACCAGCTACTGTTCATCCATGGGGGTCCTGTTCATCCAGCCTCCACCGGCTACTGTTCAACCAGCCCTCCACGGGGTCCTGTTCATCAACCCTCCACCAACTACTGTTCGTGGAGCCTCCATGTGGTCTGTTCATCCACCCTTCACGGCCTCCCTCGGGGTCTTGTTCATCAACCCTCCACCGACTACTGTTCATGGAGCCTCCATGTGGTCTGTTCATCCACCCTTCACGGCCTCCCTTGGGGTCCTGTTCATCCAGCGGCAACTGCCTACTACTACCACAGGGTCATGTTCATCCAGCGGCAACAACCTACTACTACCAAGGGGCTCTGTTCATCCAACCCCCACCGGAAACTATTCATCCAACCCCCAACAACGCTGATTGTTCATCAAGAGGCAGCAGGTTCGATCGGCTTCAGTTAGCAGCAGTAGCGAAGGAATCGCTCGATCGAGTTCGGTTACCAGTCAGGGATCGATAGATCGCTCGGGTTCAGTAACGCGTAGCCAGTGCAATCGCTCGGGTTCAGTAAGTGAACGCCTCGCTCGGGTTCAGTTAGAGCCCAACGCCTCGCACACACGCGCGTACATGTACGAGAAAAATGCGCAATCCCTCCATGCATCGCTCGGCCCCGATCACCCACCGTAAGTGGGAACTCCATGATATTTTACTCGCCCTCACTTCTACCATGATTTTTTCGTCATGGACGGCCCAAAGAATGTCATGCAGCTACGTCTCCGGCCCGCCCAGGACGAAAAACCAATTTTCTGTCATGATTTTTTGTCATAGAAGTAGGAGCCCACCACATCTATGATGATACGTGTTTTTCTCACAATTATCGTCATAGAAGTGTCATAAGCATGACACAAAAAAATTTGTTCGGACCAAAATGTCACGGATGTGTCTTTTTCTTGTAGTGTGACTGGCTTTGACCAGCCAAGCCAACATGGGAAAAGAGATGGTAAATCGCTCTTTGGTTCGGGAAAAAACTAGCTTGCGCCGGCGGCAGTGCTCTGGATGATGCGGGTGCTAGCGAGGAGAGACTGCAAAAATGCCTGGAGCGAGCTAGGTGTCCGCGCGGTTGGAAAAGCAAGCAGGGGCACGCGTAATGGCCAGAGCTTCGCCGCCGCCGACGTCCAGTGGAGGCGACGGGCAACGCTATGCGGGCAGTGAGCTAGATGACATGGGGTGGCTCATGGAGAGGGGAGAAATGACAGTGGGCTCACCTATAGCACGTACGCGTGCTCAGACGCGGCGGATAAGCACCGAAGCGACGGTTGCGTCGACGGCAGCGGGTGGTAGAGCGCGGGCTCGCGGACTGGGTGACCTCGTGGAGAAGGGGCTTCTTGGGGAGGACGTGCGAGGCTTCACTAGGACCATGGGGAGCTTAGGAAGCTGATAGGAAGAACTGGAGCTTGCCGGACAAGGATCTCGCGGCGCGGCGGCAGTCACCGGAGTCGTGGAATACGATTTGGGCGTCGGCGATTTAGGGCCTCCGGCGTCTTTTTCCTTTGGTGTGGTTTACTAGGACGGCGAGGTGGAGCATCTGGACATGGCGAGCCGTGGTGGATGCCTATGCCGCTACGACCAACCCATGCTGCTCCCGATGAGGACACCAGCCGGCACAGGAACAAGGACACCGACCGACATAGCGACCGAGACACGGCCGTTTCAGAGCCCCTCGAGCGTTGGCTCGGCATCATCGTTGTCGACATCCTAGCATGCCACCGGAGCGCTTGTCCAGCCGGTGCACTCTAAGTGCTTGATGAAATGCCAGTTAGAGAGATAAGGAGAGGTAAGGAGAGAAGAAGAGATAGGACGAGTAGGATAGAAAAATACTGCCACCTGGACTATGGCCAGTCAAAAACATGCAAGTCAGCTCGAAAACCGCTTCAGTTATGTTGAGGGACGAAATTTGTCCAGTATTAAAAGTTTAAGGTGCAAGTTGTCCGGTTTTATAGTTGAAGGACTAAATCTAGACTCCGTCAAGAGTTGAACGATGAAAAATGTACTTTTTCTAATATATATAATTGTCTAAGGCTGGTCATAGTGGGAGTAACATAGGTAGTAACATAGATGCCACATAAGCAAAAATATTGATGTGGCAAGTAGTTAATGAGGAGAGAGGAAAATAGAGTAACCTAATATGATTAGAGATATAGAACCCTAAAAGGGGTATGGAAGATAAAAAAAATGCCTGGTTTTTCTTTCTGGAAAGACAATATTTCTTTCATCCTTTTGCATTGAAATAACAAATTGAAATCAAAATAATATGATTCAACCTCAGACCCTTTTAAATGTAGCAGATAATAGTGGAGCTCGAAAATTGATGTGTATTCGAGTCATAGGAGCTGCTGGTAATCAGCGATATGCTCATATTGATGATGTTATTGTTGCTGTAATCAAAGACGCACCATCACATAGCGCTTTTCAATGTAAAATGAGTCTACAAGACAATAAATGAGCATATGTATATTACTACATATATGACACTTCCCACTATAAGGGTAGTAACATAGAGCAGTAAAGTATGCATGTTACTACTCTAAGTTACTCCCCACTATGACCAGTCTAAGTCTGAAAAAGTTGTCATATTTTAAAGCTTGCCTCTCACGTGGGAGTGCCACTATGAAAGCACATTCAGTTGCACAGATCTTCGTGACTGGTTATTTGCAGGGCTTGCCGTGACTTTTGACCAACCTGAAATGGACAATCATATTTAACAAGGGCATCATACGACATTTCTTTGTTTCCGTTCGCGCAGTTCAACGAGTTCATCAGGGGAATCTGGAACCTGCTCTCAAGTTTATTGCAATGCACTGTCGGTGATTGTACTCCTTGAGTTGAAAACTCTTTCAGTGTTTCGAAATTTTTATTACTGTATTTTTACTCAACGTTGTTTCCGTCTACGGATTTTTTAACTGCGTACTCCTTGAACACTGTCGGTGGTTGTGCTCCTTGGGTACCGTGTGGGCAGAGGCCACGCCGCACCCGGGATCCGCAACGGCGTCAACTCCGCACCACGCCACCACCGGCCTGGCTCACTAGGATCGATCTGCGGGTGTACCTGCTCCTGCCACTCTCTCTATGCGTCGTACTCTTGCGATTATTGAATGGCTATGCCCTTCTTTTCTGGGGAACCATTGTTGAATGGAATGGAAAATGCAAACCGCGCTACACCTCCCCACGATCCGCATTTGACGCCGTATCACGAGCCTTGTCGCCCGCGGAGCGCCGATGCACTCACCACCAAGCACCAACCAAGCACAGAATCACTGATGGACAAACCGATGTTTTCGTATGAATTTCTACAAACATATGCGGAATTTCTGTATCTTTCGTTTCAGTTTTTCGAATGTATGAAGAGTAACCACTACTGGTGCCAAACTACGGTCGAGTTTCAGTGGTATCCTCTGGCCGACGAGGAGGCGTCGCTCCATCGCCTGACCATCTGCAGCAGGATCTCGTTCCACGTGTCGATGGGGCCCGGGAGGCACCAGTGCACGCAGTCGTTCGGCACCCGCTCCCTCTTCTTCTCACCGCCGGCGCCGGCTAACAGGGACGCGTTCATGTACGCGCCCGGGTGCCCGTCGGCGCGCATGTCCGCCAGCCTCGTCACCTCGAGCGCCTCCACCGTCACTGCCGACCCGCGCACCGTGGCCTCCGCGGCCGCCGTCGCGGCCTCCTCCGCCTCCGTCCGCCACATCTCTCTGTCCATGTACAGCATCTCCTTCTCCCCCGGCGCGTACGGCTCCGTGCGCGCGCACGCGTCCGGGCTGTCCCACTCCCCGTCGAAGTGCGCCGGCGAGAACGTCGCAACCATCGCCAGCTTCTCCCTCCCGGGACTGGCCCTTGCCCGGGCGATGACCTCGCGGAGCGCGTTCTTGACGGCGAGGCGAAACACGCCGAAGAAGCCCGTGTTCGTGCGGTTCGGCTCCGGGCAGTGGTGGCACCCGATCACCGCGCCGTGCTCGTAGTACATGGCTGGGTGCATGAACCAGTGCCCGATGGAGAGCACCACCACGTCGATGCCCGGGAGCTCCGCCACCCACCGCTCGTCCGGCTGGTCGAGGTACAGCTTGTTGTGGTCGGGCCCGCCCGGCGCCGACGACTTCTCCGTGCCGTTCACCAGGAACGGCGACCAGAACACCGACACCGTCGCGTTGTGGGACCTGAACGCCCACCGCCGGAACTTGCGCTCCTCGCCGCCGTCGAGGACCAGCTCTGCGGGGAACTCCGAGCCGAGGAGGCACACCAGCGACTCGCACTGGTTCCGCGCGAGCGAGTCCCCGACGAACGCGACGTGCCGGCCGCGCACCTGCTCCAGGAACTCCGCGGGCGCGAACGGCGGGAGCGCGCACCCGCGCGGCTGCCACCGCCAGTTCAGGTACCCCGTGTCCGGTCGCCCGTTCGCCATGCAGTTCTGCCCGTCTTTGATCGTCGCGCCGCAGCTCGTCCCGTTGTACCGCGGCCCCGCCGCGTCCCGCACCCATTGCCCCTCCGAGTAGTCGCACCGCGGCGCCGGTGCCGTTGACCCCTGCTTTCTTGAGGCCGCCCCTGCAGCACCCTGCTGCTTATTCCCATCTACAAACCAAGAACAACAAAAATAGCGTCATTGTGCCGTCCCGCATCTACAATGGCGATGGATCAGCGGGTCTCGAGTCTTTGAGATGGTTACCGTGGGGCGGCGAGGTGGATGTGGAGGAGGGGACGGCGACGGGAGGAGGGGAGAGGAGGTAGTGGAGGACGGCGAGAGGGACGAGGGCGTAGAGCGACAATGTGAGGATCTTCTTGGTGAGGCGTGGAAGCTTCTGCCGCCAGGAGCTGGAATGGTGGCGAGGTGTGGAGGCACCCATGGCAGCCGAGGAAGCTTGGCTATCTTTAGGTAGATCGTTCGTTGCTGAGAGGAATGGGGGCTCAGACTTGGATCTGGCGACTAGTTTCCAAATGGAGGAGAGTGAGAGAGAGGTTAGTGGAGATGAGATCGGAGTATATTATACCAAATGAGGTACTTGAATGTACCAGCAGGAGTATACCGTCTTCATAAATCATAGTTCTTCTTTGCGAGAATCCCGAGCATTAGACTTTCCAACATTAAAATGACTATATTATAGGAGTCCTTTTACGCTCCATCCGGTTGATGTGGACCGTCCGTCGGAGCTGATTCGATGGTCCAGATTCAGATGTCACGTGTATTATATTAAAAGTCGAAGGGCATTTTCAGAAGAAAAAATTATTTTGAACTGATCAAATTTTCCCTCGCAAATATTTGAAGGGTATTCTCGGTACGAATTTGAGGAGTATTTTCAGTTCGATTTTATCCCGTTCGCTAGGGTTTATTCCTCGCCACCGCTAGGATTTTACTCCTCGCCGGCAGGATCTAGCCGCACGTCGCGGCCCCTCCCTCCCCCACCCCAATTCCCTCGCAATCTCGCACCACCTTTTCAATGCCCTCCCTGCGGCGGCCACCGGCAAAGATTCGGCGCCATCCCACCTCCCAGTCCTCCATGCGGGTGCCTATAGCCACAAGGTTATAGGCAACATTTTTCCCACACCTCATTTGGTTGTTTGCGTCGTCTACATCACCTCTTCGTCATGGGTGCAACTTTGATCTAGCCATGCATCTAATCCGAAGGCTCGTTGCTGACGGGGTACTGCGGGACTGGATGAAGCCGGACGGCCTCAATGGCCAACCCCATTCGTCCAGCCCCGACTGCAAGATCTATGAAAGTTCAATCCTTGCATTCATACACTTATACATTTAATTCAACATTTATTCTTTCAATTGGCTGATGGGTGAGATTTGGAGATCAAGAGAGATGATAAATCTAATAATTTTGAAATGTACTATAAACAATTCATAGCTTATGTTACTCAATATTTACGATGATCGCTTCTTCTTGTGCAATTGCTGGACTGGGATCAACAGATTTGGCATGCGCTTTATAAAAAAATTTAAATTCACATGGGATATCCACCGTTTGAAGATTAGTGTTAATTCTTATTATGATGTTTTAGCCTTGTTAAAGACAGAGTAATGATCCTCGCAAAAAGCAAAGAGAAAAGAATAAGCATTCGATACTTGCATATGTTGCATTTCGTTCTTCTGTGTTTAGTTATGCCCAACGTTTGTTACATGTACACATTTGACAAGGTTAGTACAAGTAGTAATTTTTTCTCTGTTTTGCAGGGTTATGATAGAACATGCTATGTGATTTCCTGAGGCAGGATGGATGTACCATGGCCACCCCATTGTGCTCCTGAAGGTGATCCCTTCAATTCAGCGCACGCCCTACCATGCCACACCATGGTCGTTGCAGCACCTGCAGAGGCCCCATATGGTACGTGCTTTACTCTTGTTATCCTATACTCTCTTTTATTGACTTTGCGGCCTGCCTACGAGACATTAGTTGTGTCATTTCCTGGGATAGTTGAGATTCCGTGTTGACTCATGCATTATTTTTCCTTCTATTGTGAGGCTATGCTCATGCTTCTCTTGTATGAAAATAAACATATCATAACCCATTATTATTCTAGGGTTGCTCGTGCACTATAATTGGTCTGAACCTTGCCCAGACACTGTTACTATCACATGGTTGTAAAAAGCAAATATAGATTTCTATGAGCTCCCGTAGAGACCAAATTTATTTCAAGCAAAGTATTGTAACCGATATTATTGAAGTTTTACAATTTGACTCATCCGCAATGGACTAAGAACACTGCTAGAAATCCTTTTTCGGGACTAAAACCCAACCACGCCCTACTCTATCACTTTATGGCCAAGGGTACACTCCACATGTAAGAATGAACCACACTGCTCGAATAACTGCTTGCATCTTCATCGTCTTCAACCACAGCTGCATCTGATAGCCTATCATGGTATTGCTTGAACATTTTCCTGTATTTCATTTTGTTGTAGGGTGAATCGACAAGCACAACAGGTAGCTCTCTTCTGAATTTGTCGACGTAGGACTGCATGCGAAGATATGTTAGTATCATTTCATAAGTTTCAGAAAATGACAGAATTTTAGGTGTTACTCTATGTACTTGGTCATATTGCATTCTCATATTTTTTCCCGTAAATAATTCGATGTTCTTCAGCATGTACAGTGCACAACAAAAAGTACAACATTTTATTTTGTTAGATTAGCATTTCACGTATTAACAATTTAAAACAAAAATAAAAGCTAATATTGTTGACTGACGTCTCATCGGATTTTGACACTTTAATAAGCTCTACTAGCCAATGCGTCACATTAACCGTGCTCCATTTTTTTCGTGTGGTTTTTGAAAAAAAAAGTTTGTCAAACCTATTAACACTGGATCTAGTTTTGAGTATCTCGGAGCAAGGAATCCAAGATTTGAACGCACGGTTTAAGAGATAAAATGTTGTAAATAAACGGATCTACGGAAAAATGGAAAACTCTCATGTTGCGACAGTGCGTCACTTGTGAAAAGATGTGAGTGATCTCTGCAGTACTCTCAATTAGTTTCTTTTTTTTTAAATTAGAATCCTCAATTAGTGATTTCGTACACAGGCACAAGGTCCATGGACCTACCTCGTCTCACCGTCGCCGTATTGTTGTCCTTCTACAAGCCCAAGTTTCCTGACTCGTTTCACTTCCCCATTCAGGCCCTCCTCTCCCTTCGTTTCGACCGCGACCTCCTCCGAATCCACCGGCCGGCGGCGACCTCCTCTTCCCCCGGCGACCCTAACTTCCTCGGTAAGCCCCTTCACCCCCCCTGCTCTCACATCCATTTATTGCTTTCTAGCACGCGTGCATCCTTACGTTACTCGCGAATCCGCTGTTACCGCAGCCCCACCGATGCAAGCCGCCGCGAGATCGCTCGCCGCGGCACGCCGCCTCGCGCCTCGCAGCTGGCGCCCCCTCCCCCTCCCCCGCTTCCACACCGCCTCGCCCCACGATCCGTCCCCGGATCCGGGCCCAGACGTCGACCCAGGGCTCGTGAGCACGCTTAGCCGCGTGCTCAGCGACTTCCGTGGCCCGCGCCACGACCTCCCCGCCGCGCTCCGCGGCTTCGCGCCGCGCATCACCCCCGACGCGGCGGCCGCGGTGCTACGCCGGTGCCGCCACCTCCCCGTGCCGTCTCTCCGGTTCTTCCTCTTTGCCGCGGGGCTGCCCGGGTTCTCTCACCTGCCGGATTCGCTCCTCATCCTGGCCAATTCGCTCGCTGGTGCGCGGCTCTTCCCGCTCCTGCGCTCGCTGCTGTCTGACCTCCCACCGGCTGCGCTCTCGCGGGACCTCTTCCCGCGGTTGTTCCGTGCTTACTCACGTGCGCTTCTCCCGGGTGATGCGATCCGGGCCTTCTCCTCCATGGCGGGGTTCGGCTTCCACCCAACGCTGGCCGATTTCCACTCGCTGCTATTCGCCTTGTGCCATAATGGCCTTGTAAATCATGCTGAGGTCTTCTTCAAAGAGTCGGGGACCCATTTCGATGTCTCAGCCAAGACCTACACCATCCTGATCTCTGGGTGGGCTGTTGTGGAAAAGCCGGAAAACGCGCAAAAGTTATTTGATGAAATGGTTGAGAGAGGTGTTGAGCCTGATGTGCCTGCCTACAATGCATTGATTGATGCCTTATGCCGCGGAGGTGATATTGCACGTGCGCAGGAACATCTGAAAGATATGCAACAGAGCCGTGGGCTTGTTCCAGATGCTGCTACTTATGGTCCATTCCTTCGTGCTGCCTGTGCATCCAAGGATGCTCAGGATGCTCTTCGTGTACTAGATAGGATGCGCATGCATGACCTCACACCAAATGTATTCACATATAATGCTATAATTCGGTTATTGTGCGAACTGGGAGAGATTGAGGAGGCTTATAATATCCTTGGTGAGATCATTACGCGAGGGGAAAAGCCTGATGTTTGGACATACAACACTCTGCTTAATGCACATTGTAAGAAGAATGAGGTGAACAAGTCTTTGAGGCTTATTGCAAGAATGGATAAAGGCTTGTGTGTGCCAGATCGTCATTCTTACAACATGTTACTAAAAATGTTGATTGGTGTAGGAAGGATTGATAAGGCTGTTGAGGTATGGGACGGGATGGAAACACGTGGCTTTCACCCAGGCGCAGCAACTTATGCTGTCATGATCCATGGGTTATCTTGCAAGAAGGGAAGATTAGAGGAGGCCTGCGGCTATTTTGTGATGATGGTGGATGGAGGTATCCCACCCTACCAGGCTACTTGTGAGGTTTTGAGGGATAGGCTGACAAGGCATGGTCTGAGGGATCAACTCGAGGTCCTCATTGATAGGATGAGGCGGAGCACTTCCTGCACGATACAAGAAATGGCAAGTATCATGCGCAGTAGTAAGAGGGCTGATGAAACTAGAAGCGCGAGCGGTGGCCAAGAACTCCCAGGGCATGATCTTGATGAGAATGAATGGAGGGGGAAATGGAAACTAGGAGATTGAAGAGTGATTCATAAGGCTTGCCTACAAGCCCTCTACGGTGTACTATTTTGTTGTTTGTCTCCCTATTTATTGATAGTAAAATGTCCAGTCTATGTCATATGGAAGTTGTACTAATACAATAGACTAAGTAGAGTGGTTAGTTAATGAAAATAGGATAGAATGCTCAATTCCTGGTCAAGCGATTGGTGATGGAGTTTTAAGTGTGCCTAGCTTTTCCTTGTCAGCTTCGTGTACTTCTCCTTGAGAATCAGGATGCTATCAATAAATTCCAACATTAAAACTGTTTCTCATTTGCTGATATGAACTAATATTCCACTCTAGCTTTTACTTTTTCATACTATCATACGTACGTCTGTCAAGATGCTTCAAATAATTCTTTCAGCAGGATGCCTTTATTGCTATTAAATGTAATACCTTGCAAATCTCTACTATTAAAGGAGAGTTTGTTGGTTTCGTTTCCATTGCTTCCACCCCTCCCAGCGAGATATGCCCCCCTCCCACTGATTTGTTTCCAAACCACGTGATAACCCTAATTATTATTTTTGAAACCGACCCCACCTTCTCGTTTCTGGGGAAAGAAATCCTGTAGTTGTCCGTACACAATCTCAATCACATACACCTTTGCCTATGGATTCCCTTTGCACAACATGCCTCAATCTCAACCCAATAACTTTTTTCCTATGTCGAACCAGTAGAATAAAGTTGACGTCATTGCTACGCCCTACGCATGGGTATTGAGCTAGTACTATTTAAAACCTGTGCTATATTTCTTACCCATTATGAGTTAATACCCTGACACATTAGTCATTTAATTTCACAATATGCAGTTCTTCTGTATAGTATCATTACTGTTGACTCATTTGCTGAATCTCTGTTTACAGGCTAATATGGATTCAGAGCCCTCATCGCAGAACCCAACAGACATGACGGCATTTGTAAGTACTGATATTATACACTTGTAGCGTCATAGCACTGTAGGCACACCGTTCACATTAATAATATTTCATCTGTCTTCTGGTGGAATAATTGGCTTAACGTAAGACCTAAATTATCTTTGATGAGTTTGTACATTCTGTATGCATCAAATTGGAGTGTTCGCATATTCTAGCAGTACTGAAAGTAGTTGCTATTTTAACTAGTAAGCTGAAAAACATTGGCGTAGCATTGACGTAGTAGATCGTGAGGTTAACAGTCAAGTTATGTACTAGTTGTTTCCAACCTTTGAAGAAGTCCTATTCCGCCTTTGAGGAACCATAGGTGTATCCCTTTGTCTAACAGTATAATAAATAATTTTTACTTTGTACTGATGTTAAGCTTTCTATTTCAGGTGCAAAACCTCCTCGGTCAGATGGTGAGTGCCTTTGAATACGTTTTCGTTAATATGTACTCTTGAGTCTTTACAAACACTTTACACTCATTAACTTGATGATGGATTTCAGCAAACAAGGTTTGAGTCTATGTCCCAGAACATCGTGTCAAAGAATATCCTTATCTGCGGAATATCATTATTTTGTTTCTACCACAATAATTTTTTCATGGCCACATTGGTTCATTATCTTATGCCATCACACAATTTACTAGGGACAACATTATATTCTAGTATATCTGATGTCAGGTTATTATGATGTCATATGCATTTATGATGCTGATACATAAAAAATAGTATTCTACAATGTTATCTGTTTCTTTTTAAATTCTTGTTTGGAAACTCGTAACATTCATCAACTTTTTGATATTAACAGAAACACACCAAATATACGTGCATATATGATATATCAATATATCGCACGCCGTTAGGCAATAAACATGGAAATTAGAAACATTGTTGTTCACCAGCAAAACTAGAAGCGGTATACTCCAGTTTGGCATCCCTTAGTTTTGAGTTTTGTTTGTAAGATCCTTTGTTTGATTAGCTTATGTTTAGCGCAACTTTATACTTCATAAGTTGATAGTGCACCAAGATTTTTGCTACATCAGTGCAAGGCTAGTGACAAGCATACTAGAATAAATAATCAAAGTACCTATTCTATCATATTGACATCAGAAGTACTCCCTGCATAATGTGCTTTTTTTATTTACAAAATCCATCTCAGTTTGAGTGCATCAAATTTGAGCCAAATTGATTGTTGCATGAATTGGACATGCGTGTGGACTGCCATACTCTGTTTTCTTTAACTCCATTGCACTAGATGAAATGGGAACCAAGATCGATGAGCTGGAGCAGAGCGTCAACGATCTCAAAGCTGAGATGGGCACCACCGACGTACCTGTCAAGAAGCCCGATGAGGCAAAGCCTGCCGACTCCGCATAACTCATGTGTAGGCAAGAGATTGGGTAGTAAAGATTTGGTGGCTATCTGACAGAAGTTTCGGCATTCATGTGTATCTGATGGTTTCCCATGGACCATAGCTCTATGCTCTTGTACTACCGAGTGTGCTACCTGTTGCTTTCACTGGAGCTTCAGCTCTCCAGAGCCCAGACACCATTATCAGTTGATAGGTTGTTTCCCTATGATCATTCTCGTACTGTTGGTTTGTCTGTTTAAAGTTGATGCAAGAGCCAGACGATGTCTCGACAATTTTTATGGCAGTGGGCCTATTGGGTTGTTTCCCCTATGCAATTTTTGTGTGACACGCTGCTCTTCTGTAGATTCTGTTCAAAGCTGGATTGCGTTGCATGATGAATTTTCCTCAGATGGCTAGCAAAACATGACGCTGTTGCCTGATTCACCGTCTCTGTTCGACAGTGCCACTTTCATGTGACAGTCTACATCTACAAGCGTCGCATTTATCTTGTGTCTCACGAGTCTGCCTGTCTGAGCGCCTTGCGTACGGACCCTTGCCCGAACAGCCGACCGTAGGTTAGAGCAACTCCAACGCGCCGACTCATTTCGTCCTCGCGCGTCTGTTTTGGTCAGCGCGGACAAAAAGGTTGGCCCAACACGCCGACCCAAACGGACGCGCGTCCGCTTGCCGATCCATTTCTGGTTCAATTTTAAGCCTCATTTACGTCTAGGTTAGAGCTACTCCAACGTGCCGACTCATTTCGTCCTCGCGCATTCGTTTGGGTTGGCACAGACAAAAAGGTCGGCACAACACGCCGGCCCAAACGGACGTGTGTCCGCTTGCCGACCCATTCCCGGTCCAATTTTAAGCCTCATTTACGTCTAGGCTAGAGCAACTCCAACGCGCCGACTCATTTCGTCCTCACGCGTCCGTTTTGGTCGGCGCGGACAAAAAGGTCGGCCCAACACACTGACCCAAACGGACGCGCGTCCGCTTGCCGACCCATTCCCGGTCCAATTTTAAGCTTCATTTACGTCGCCGTGGACACGAAACAGACGCGTGCGGCACCTGCCTACTCCTTCCCTGGCCCGCTAGTCGGTGGCATATTGGTCATCCTCTTTCATCCCATATCGACAGCAAACCCTCGCCTGCCTCCGCCGCGTCACCATCGCCGCCCATTCCCAGTGCCTCTGCCAGCAGCCGGTGCCGACACACCTCCCCCAACGCCGCCACCTCCATGTCGCCGCCACCACCGTCTCACCGTCGGGGGCATCGAAGCTTCCCACACCCACCTCCCAACGCCATCACGAGCAGGAAGCTGCGTCGCCGCCCCAGCCAGCTCCTTCGTCCTGACGCCAGCACACGTCGGACGGCTCCAGGCGAGCCACCTGGTCCACGGGGAGACTCGCGTCTCTTCGTCGGCCAGCTCCTTCGTCGATGTCGGTGTCAAAACCGGCGGATCTCGGATAGGGGGTCCCGATCTGTGCGTCTTAGGCTGATGGTAACAGGAAGCAAGGGGCACAATGTTTACCCAGGTTCGGGCCCTCTCGATGGAGGTAAAACCCTACTTCCTGCTTGATTAATATTGAAGATATGTGTAGTACAAGAGTAGATCTACCACGAGATCATAGAGGCTAAACCCTAAGAGCTAGCCTATGATGGTATGATTGTAATTGTGATCGGCCTTCTAAGGACCATGCTCTCCGGTTTATATAGACACCGGAGGGCTAGGGTTTACATGGAGTCGGTTACAAGGAAGGAAATATAATATCCGGATCGCCAAGCTTGTCTTCCACACAAAGGAGAGTCCCATCCGGACACGAGCCGAAGTCTTGAGTCTTGTATCTTGACGCTTATATAGTCCGGACGATGTATACAGTCCGGCTGTCCGGATACCCCCTTATCTAGGACTCCCTCAGTAGCCCCTGAACCAGGCTTCAATGACAATGAGTCCGGCGCGTAGTCTTGTCTTCAGCATTGCAAGGCGGGTTCCTCCTACGAATACTCCAAGATGATTATCGAACACGTAGACCGTGTCCGGATCTGCAAGATGATCTTCACACACCATAGTAGGGAACATATCATAAATCTGTTCTGTTGGCAATTTTTATACGTCATGCCCTTGCATCGTGGCCTGGTCCAACACGGTCCGGCGTCTCCTGCTCCACCTCGACTCGTGTTGCGAGGCGGTTTTATTGGCACGTCCTGCCAAAGCAGAGATCGTGTTCCCCTTAATACGGGATTTTCATCAATATGGGCATATGTGACCCCACGGCGACCGTTGGTATGATTCCGTGTATTTTAGATAAGTCTCAAGCGGTCACGCTGAGGACTCTTGGTATTCATCCCTTTTATAAAGGGGGTCAAGGCCTACGCCTCTTCTCCACCTCTCCTGCTCCTTATCGCACCTCGAGCTCCAGTACTCAAGACCTAAGCTCCAACACCCCAGATCCTTCAGGATGTCCGGATCCGATGCAACAGGCTGGTGGGTGGCCTCCTCGATTCAAGAGGAGGACATTGCGAAGCTTAGGGAGGTCGGATACCTGACCGCCAATATATAGCACCGGCTTCCCGCCTCGGGGCAAGTTGTCCCCACGCCGGAGCCCAACGAGAGCGTCGTGTTCGTTCCTCACTTCCTCCGAGGTCTAGGCCTCACCCTCGACCCCTTTGTGAGGGGGGTCATGTTCTACTATGGGTTGGATTTTCACGATCTGGCTCCAGAGACCATCCTCCACATCTCGTCTTTCATTATTGTGTGCGAGGCTTTTCTCCACATCAACCCACACTTCGGCTTATGGCTGAAGACCTTCAATGTGAAGCCGAAGATGATCGAGGGGCGACATGCGGAGTGCGGAGGCGCTATAATAAGCAGGAACGCCGATGCCCCATGGCCAGAGGGTTCTTTTCCAGAAGTATCCGATGTATGGCAATAGAGATGGTTCTATGTCACTGCTCCCAGAGGCACAAAGTGGGTCGCTGCCCCCGAGTTCCGCTCCGGCCCCCCGTCACAGTTAGCGTCTTGGACCGACGTGGGACAGAATTATGGGCCTGCTGGCGATGTACCAGAACTGCAGAATCATATCCGGGAGCTTATCGAGAGGGACATAAATCTTGTCAGCATAATGCAAGTGATGCTAGTCCGGCGGATGTTGCCGTGCAAACGTCGACCTCTCCGGATGTGGGAGTTCAATCCGGAGGGTCCGCGGACTATTAAGCACTTCTTCAGCCTGAAGCTCGAAGGAATGTGTAAATTATTCTTTGGACCACAAGTAAAGTGTCCGGACACCACCGAGGATGCGGGCCTAAGCTGCAATCGCCTAGATGCCCAAGTAAGTAACCTTAAAGCCGGACACTTCATTTATATTTATCATGACTATTATTATAACAATCCCTCCACGGCCAGGAATGGCTTGACAAGGCAAAGAGAATGAGGTGTCCGGTGCCACTTCTTGAAGGCTCGCCTAGTCCAACCATTGCAAAGATGTTGGACCGGGCGCTCAGCAAAATCCCTTCAGGGAAAGGCGAAGGAAAGGGCAGTGAAGCCGAACTTCACGCGCTGCGCATCCAGACCGGGGAAATCGCTAACCCTCCTATGGAGGATAGCCGGGAAGGGGAGGTCAAAGCCTCCTCCCCACGCGGGAAGAAGAGGGCCACCTCCAAAGATTTGGAGGGGGAGATGCCCAAGCAAGGGAAGAAAGCATCACCGAGGGGCTCTGCCGCGACGGGCGCCCTCATCACGTCGTGCCCACCAACGGGCCAGCTCTCCACCGAGCCGTAAGTTATTCATTAATTCGAAGGGGTGATGTTACTCCGAGATCCATAACCAGGACTTCGTCTTTTGTAGTCCGGTGAGCAGCTCTTCTCAACAGAGTTCATCTTTGGGGGACCTTCATCCGGAGATGATGGAGAGTGAGACTCCACCCAACTCTCCACCTCATGAAGCGGGCGACACGGAGGTGTCGTCACGGAGGAGTCCGGATCTGCCGAAGCCGGAGGCTAACACGTCAGCCGCCCTAAGCCCGGAGCGTTTGGCTCCTACGGGGGGTGATGAGAAGGGTCCGACGCAGTTCAGTGTCCGACCGGACGTACTGTCGGGCCGTCTGGAGCGAGCCGCGCTCTCGGAGGAGCACCGCTCTTTAATGAGCATGGTGCTCAGGAAGATTTCATCCGCTACCAGCGGTTTGAATGAGGCATTTACAAACCTGCTCAAAGGCTTTGAGGTATGTAGTAAAAAATGCACAATTTTTTGATTATGAAGCGCGCGCTAGGAGTGATCCCTATAGATAGTAGCCCCTGAGACCCTGGTTGCTCGCCGTAGGCGGCAAACGGGGGATCATATACTAATGGTTGCACCATTAATATGTGCAGGTATACAAGGATCCGGCAGCCGACCAGTCTGTTGAAGTTGCCGAACTAAGGAGGCAAATCGGATCCATTGATGTCGATATCACGCTGGTGAACAAGCGGCTGGAGGAGTCACAGGGTATGTGCTTCGGCTTCCCTTATTATGATGTATAGGGAAATGCAAGAGGGGCATAACATTAATGCCATGTGTTTGCGCTGCAGATGGTGTTGCTGCCATGGAGGCCCTAAGGGCGGAGCTTGCTCAGGCCAAGGAACAAGCTCAGGCTAGCAATGTGGCTGCCCTAAAGGCGGCCGAAGAGTTGAGAGCCGAATAGGCTGTTCATCACCGAAGCGACGAAAAGATGGCCAAAATGGCTAAAGAATTGAAAAATGCCGCCGACCGGTATGCGCTCCTGGAAAAGGAGAATAAGGCTAGTTCGGCCGAGCTGGACAAGGCACTAAATGCCGCCAAGGAGATGCGGGCCGAGATCCGAGGTATGCGGGAGGAACACCAACAGGCCGACAAAATCATCGCTGGGGGCTCGTACCTACTGCGGACGAAATTTTTGGATCCGAAGTATGCGCCCCTAGCTAGGCGCTTTAGTACGACAGACGCGTATGCGGACCTGACGAATAGTACAGCTGACGTTGTCAAGTTCTTCGAGGATCAAGGTGATAAGGAAGTGGAGAAGCTTTTCTGGTCGCAATTCCATGCTCCCACTCGCCCGCTGCCGCTAAATGAGAAGGTGGTTGCTATGGCGGAGCTCCACAGGCTGTCCGAGCTTGCAATGCGGTCTGTAATAGATCATCTTTGGCCACAGGGGCCCAAGCCGGACAGCTACTTTGGTTTGTTCCAGCAATTCCTTGGGGTCGTGTCCCGGATTGATGCCATGAGGAGGTCGGCGTGCATAGAGGGTGCGCGGATGGCTCTAGCCCGCATTAAAGCCTATTGGACGGATATGGATGCCACTGTAATAGCGAGCCACGATCCGGCGGGAGGCCAATATTCGGCCGAGCACTACTTGGCGCAAGTCACGGAAGGTGCCCGCCTAATAAAGGCGCAGTGCTCGAAGAATGTTGTATTCGAGTGATAATGTCGAATCATTGTAGAAAACAATGTTTTAGTTTAATTATGAGGCTATGTTTATACTTTTGCCCGGAAGTATGATTGTATCCCCTTTGCGACCATTTTTATATGTAGAAGTAGTCCGAAAGATAGCAGTCGTTGGCTTTAGCCCCCGTGCATATAATGCGGGGGTGTTTGCAAAAAATATGCTTAATCACACTTGATCCAACGTCTTGGTCCATTAAGGAGGTGATCACACGTCGAACTAGGCAACCAGACTATATAGCTATAACACTTTCGCTTAGCCATGGGAGTATAATGGTGGGGCTACTATGTAGCCCCTGGTACCTTCGCATGCATCCGAATACGGGCGCGTGTGTACATGGTCGGGAAACGACCCTTCGTTAATGCGGAGGAATCTTTAGGGATTCCGGTGAGTCTTTGAGTGGTTGAACAGTCTCTCGCTGTATCATGACAGTCAGTTTTTGGCTTTCTCTACTGAGGCGCTCATCCGGAATAACCAGGGCACAATCGCAGTAGTTCTCCTTTGGCCTGCCTTAGTCGGTGATAACGGAACGTAAGGTGGCAAACCCAGGAGCCGGGCAAACCCAACATTTGACCAAAGACATGATTCAGAGCTGATGCATATACGGACAAACTCGTGACGCCGAACACTCCCGAGGGTATTCAGTCTTTGTAAAGGAAAAAGAGGCTGACAAGAGCCTATTATAAACCCTTAATTCCTAGGTACGTGCATTTTAGTCTGCCGTGGCCAAATGCCAATAACGCCAGTATCCTCTGTGGGTATAGAACCCATGGGATGGTTAAACAACAAGAGGCAGTAGAAAAGGTTTACACAGGGGCTTAATCTAAAAAGAAACCTGTTGAACGGGGCCCTGCTGCACGTCTGCGCCTTTGTCTCTGTTGTGCCGTATCTTGAGAGGGTTTCGCGCGAACGTTGTCTGTAAAAAAATAAAAACTCATAGGAGAGTGCAACGTAAGTATGCGATTAATAATAAAAATGTAAGATGTTGGCCTGCCAATAAGGTCGAGCCAAGTGTGGGGCTGTATTAAATATATACAGCCCCTGGTTTCCGTTATGGGATTACGTATACGGTGCCCTATTTGAATTTTATCCGGGCTACCGGACTCGTCTAACCGTGTCTGTGGTCGTAATGACCAGTCATGTTTTCTGATATTGGAGGCCGCTTATAGTCCGGCCGCCAGGGCCGTCGCGTGTTCCTCTGCACGTGAGAGGCGCTCTTTGATTCCGCTAGCGGTGATGACACCACGTGGACCGGGCATCTTGAGTGTAAGGTAGCCATAATGCGGCAATGCATTGAAGAGGGCGAAGGCCGTTCTTCCAAGCAATGCATGATAGCCGCTTTGGAAGGGTGCGATGGTGAAGAGAAGTTCTTCGCTTCTGGAGTTGCCTGGGGAGCCGAATGTTACTTCTAGCACGACGGAGCCCCTGTCGTAGGCTTCAACGCCTGGTATCACCCCTTCAAAGGTGGTGTTGCTTTTGCTAGTTCTGCATGGGTTTATCCCCATTCTGCGGACAATGTCCTTGTACATTAAGTTGAGACTACTGCCGCCATCCATGAGGACACAGGTGAGACAGTATCCGTCGATTATTGGGTCAAGCACCAAGGCCCGTGATCCTCCGCACCGAATACTAGTTCGGCCGTCCATGTGGTCGAAAGTGATCGGATGAGACATCCAGTAATGAGATGTGGGTACGATGGGCTCTATATCGTGTGCGTCTATGGGCGCACGTCCGTGCCTTCTCGTGGATGTGTGAGTCGCGTGGATCATGTTTACTGTTTTAACCTCTGGCGGGAATTTTTTCTGTCCCCCAGTGTTCGGCTGGCGAGGTTCATCCTCGTCTTCGCTTGGTGTGTCCCTCCCCGTGTGTTCAGCATTTAATTTGCCGGCCTGCTTGAAGACCCAGCACTCTCTATGGGTGTGGTTCGCAGGTTTCTCCGGGGTGCCATGAATTTGGCATAGTCTGTCCAGGACTCTATTCAGACCGGACGATCCCTCTTTACTGCCTTGAATGGATTCTTTTGCTGATCAGGTCGAGAGCCCCTGAATCCGGCGTTGACCGTCGTGTTATCTGGGCTCTCTTCCTTATTTTGGCATTTGTTTTTATTACGCCATGGCTTCCCGTTGCCAGCCCTTACTTCGGATGTGCTGGGGTTGCTAGTGCCTTTACGGGCCAGCCAGCTATCTTCACCCGTGCAAAAGCGGGTCATAAGGCTTGTTAAGGCTGCCATTGTCCTTGGTTTTTCTTGGCCGAGGTGTCGGGCAAGCCATTCGTCACAGATGCTGTGTTTGAATGCCGCTAAGGCTTCGGCGTCCGGACAATCGACAATCTGATTCTTCTTAGTGAGGAATCTATTCCAAAGCTGGCGGGCGGACTCTCTGGGCTGTTGGATTATGTGACTTAGGTCGTCTGCATCCGGAGGCCGTACATAAGTCCCTTGGGAATTGGCCCTAAAAGCATTTTCGAGTGCCTCCCAACTCCCAATTGAGTTTTCGAGGAGGCTTTTCAACCAGTGTCGAGCTGGTCCCTTCAACTTGAGGGGAAGGTATTTGATGGCGTGAAGGTCATCCCCACGAGCCATGTGAATATGCAGGATAAAATCCTCGATCCAGACCCCTGGGTCTGTGGTGCCGTCGTATGCTTCTATGTTCACAGGTTTGAAGCCTTGTGGGAATTCATGGTCCAGTACTTTTTCGGTGAAGCACATGGGGTGAGCAGCCCCTCTGTATCTAGACGCGCTGTGGCATATAGTCGGCTGTTGTTGTGTCCGGAGTTTATTCAGGACTGGTACCTGGCTTGTATGAGCGTTTGGGTGACCATATTCCTTCGCCGGGGTGTGTCTTTTAGATCCATAGATGGACCTGGCTGCACCGGCCTTCTTATCCAGATGCTCACATAGATCATGCGCAGTGTCCGCAGCCGCTCTGTTATGGTTTTGAAGCGGTACGTCTGGTTTCTTGGTCGAATTTTCTTTTGGTGGAACGGTCGTGTCGTCGAATTCTCGCAGTAGCTTGCGCTTCGGATAGCTTTTCGTATGGCGGTCATCGCCATATCTTTCTTCAGTGTCTAGCACTTTATTCCATCTTAGGCTGAGCTTTTCCTGTGCGGCCTTGAGCCGTTGCTTCTGCTTTTTTAGACTTCTTGCGGTGGCCATAAGCATTCTGTGGAGGTTGTCTCGTCCCACTTGTTCGTCCGGGATGATGAATGCATCGTCGTCCGGACTGTCTTCCTGTTCTGAGGCGGCTTCATGAGCTCGTCCCTCCGGATCATTGTGATCGGGTATTTGCTCCGAACTTGATTTGGCATGACCTGGCTCATCTTGCTCCATCGCTGGGTCCATGTGGTCATTGTTGCTTTCGGAGTTTGCGGGTATATCGACCCTTCTTACGCTCTTGCCGCTATTTTTGCAATTGCTGGACTTTGAGCGGCGTCTGTGCTGCCTTTTTGGCTTTTGCCCGGGTGTTTTATCGTCCGGATTATCGCTGCCGTCCTTATTGGGCGTATCTACCATGTATATATCGTGTGACAAGGTAGTAGTCCCGCGCCCCAGGGATTCTGGAGCTTCTCCTGCATCGTCGTCCATACCGTCGATGTCTTCAGAGTCGAAGTCAAGCACGTCGGTTAAATCTTTGATCGTGGCGATGAAGTGGGTGGTGGGTGGGCAGCGAATTCCTTCGTCACCTTCTTCCCACTCAAGCCAGACATAGTTCGGCCCAGAGTCTCCTGATAAAGAGGGAGACTTTAAAGAGTTTAGCATGTCGTCGAAGGGCGAGTGCTGAAAGATGTCTGCAGCAGTAAACTCCATTACCGGAGCCCTGTTGGAAATATGCCCTAGAGGCAATAATAAAAGCATTATTATTATATTTCCTTGTTCATGATAATTGTCTTTATTCATGCTATAATTGTGTTATCCGGAAATCGTAATACATGTGTGAATAACAGACACCAACATGTCCCTAGTGAGCCTCTAGTTGACTAGCTCGTTGATCAACAGATAGTCATGGTTTCCTGACTATGGACACTGGATGTCATTGATAACGAGATCACATCATTGGGAGAATGATGTGATGGACAAGACCCAATCCTAAACATAGCACAAGATCGTATAGTTCGTTTGCTAGAGTTTTCCAATGTCAAAGTATCTTTTCCTTAGACCATGAGATCGTGTAACTCCCGGATACCGTAGGAGTGCTTTGGGTATGCCAAACGTCACAACGTAACTGGGTGACTATAAAGGTAGACTACGGGTATCTCCGAAAGTGTCTGTTGGGTGACATGGATCAAGACTGGGATTTGTCATTCCGTATGACGGAGAGGTATCACTGGGCCCACTCGGTAATGCATCATCATAATGAGCTCAGAGTGACCAACTGTCTGGTCATGGGATCATGCATTACGGTACGAGTAAAGTGACTTGCCGGTAACGAGATTGAACGAGGTATTGGGATACCGACGATCGAATCTCGGGCAAGTAACATATCGATAGACAAAGGGAATAGCGTACGGGATTGATTAAATCCTCGACATCGTGGTTCATCCGATGAGATCATCGTGGAGCATGTGGGAGCCAACATGGGTATCCAGATCCCGCTGTTGGTTATTGACCGGAGAGTCGTCTCGGTCATGTCTGCTTGTCTCCCGAACCCGTAGGGTCTACACACTTAAGGTTCGGTGACGCTAGGGTTATGAAGATATGTATATGCAGAAACCCGAATGTTGTTCGGAGTCCCGGATGAGATCCCGGACGTCACGAGGAGTTCCGGAATGGTCCGGAGGTAAAGAATTATATATATGAAGTGCTATTTCGGGCATCGGGACAAGTTTCGGGGTTATCGGTATTGTACCGGGACCACCGGAAGGGTCCCGGGGGTCCACCGGGTGGGGCCACCTATCCCGGGGGCCCACATGGGCTGTAGGGGGTGCGCCTTGGCCTAGATGGGCCAAGGGCACCAGCCCCTATAGGCCCATGCGCCTAGGGTTTCCACCATGGAAGAGTCCATGTGGTGGAAGGCACCCCTAGGTGCCTTGGGGGGGAGGGAAACCTCCCCTTGGCCGCCGCCCCCCCTAGTAGATGCCATCTACTAGGGCCGGCGCCCCCCTGGCACCCCTATATATAGTGGGGGGGAGAGGAGGGATTTTACACCAGCCCCTGGCGCCTCCATCTTCCCCCGTTACGTCTCTCCCTCGTAGTCTCGGCGAAGCCCTGCTGCTGTGACGCCCTGCATCCACCACCACGCCGTCGTGCTGCTGGATCTTCATCAACCTCTCCTTTCCCCTTGCTGGATCAAGAAAGAGGAGACGTCTCCCGTCCCGTACGTGTGTTGAATGCGGAGGTGTCGTCCGTTCGGCGCTGGTCATCGGTGATTTGAATCACGTTGAGTACGACTACATCATCACCGTTCTTTTGAACGCTTCCGTGCGCGATCTACAAAGGTATGTAGATGCATCTAATCACTCGTTGCTAGATGAACTCCTAGATGATCTTGGTGAAACGAGTAGGAAAATTTTTGTTTTCTGCAACGTTCCCCAACAGTGGCATCATGAGCTAGGTCTATGCGTAGTTCTTCTTGCGCGAGTAGAACACAATTTGTTGTGGGCGTAGATTTGTCAACTTTCTTGCCGTTACTAGTCCTTTCTTGCTTCAGCGGTATTGTGGGATGAAGCGGCCCGGACCAACCTTACACGTACGCTTACGTGAGACCGGTTCCACCGACTAACATGCACTAGTTGCATAAGGTGGCTGGCGGGTGTCTGTCTCTCCTACTTTAGTTGGAGCGGAATCGATGAACAGGGTCCTTATGAAGGGTAAATAGAAGTTGACAAATCACGTTGTGGCTTTAACGTAGGTAAGAAAACGTTCTTGCTAGAACCCTAATCCAGCCACGTAAAACTTGCAACAACAATTAGAGGACGTCTAACTTGTTTTTGCAGCAAGTGGTTTGTGATATGATATGGCCAAAGTTGTGATGAATGATGAATGATCTATATGTCATGTATGAGATGTTCATGCTATTGTAATAGGAATCACGACTTGCATGTCGATGAGTATGACAACCGGCAGGAGCCATAGGAGTTGTCTTTATTCTTTTATATGACATGCGTGTCATCAAGAAACGCCATGTAAATTACTTTACTTTATTGCTAAACGCGTTAGCCATAGTAGTAGAAGTAATAGTTGGCGAGCAACTTCATGGAGACACGATGATGGAGATCATGATGATGGAGATCATGGTGTCAAGCCGGTGACAAGATGATCATGGAGCCCCAAGATGGAGATCAAAGGAGCTATGTGATATTGGCCATATCATGTCACGTTTATTATTTGATTGCATGTGATGTTTATCATGTTTTGCATCTTGTTTACTTAGAACGACTGTAGTAAATAAGGTGATCCCTCATACTAATTTCAAGAAGTGTTCCCCCTAACTGTGCACCGTTGCGACAGTTCGCTGTTTCAAAACACCACGTGATGATCGGGTGTTTTATTCAGACGTTCACATACAACGGGTGTAAGACAGATTTACACATGCAAACACTTAGGTTGACTTGACGAGCCTAGCATGTACAGACATGGCCTCGGAACACAGAAGACCGAAAGGTCGAGCATGAGTCGTATAGAAGATACGATCAACATGAAGATGTTCACCGATGTTGACTAGTCCGTCTCACGTGATGATCGGACACGGTCTAGTTTAACTCGGATCATGTAATACTTAGATGACTAGAGGGATGTCTAATCTAAGTGGGAGTTCATTAATAATTTGATTAGTTGAACTTAATTATCATGAACTTAGTCTAAATATTTTACAATATGTCTTGTAGATTAAATGGCCAACGTAGTCCTCAACTTCAACGCGTTCCTAGAGAAAACCAAGCTGAAAGACGATGGCAGCAACTATACAGACTGGGTCCGGAACCTGAGGATCATCCTCATAGCTGCCAAGAAAGATTATGTCCTACAAGCACCGCTTGGTGACGCACCCGTTCTCCCTGCAGAACAAGATGTTATGAACGCTTGGCAGGCACGTTCCGATGACTACTCCCTTGTTCAGTGCGGCATGCTTTACAGCCTAGAGCCGGGGCTCCAAAAGCGTTTTGAGAGACATGGAGCATATGAGATGTTCGAAGAGCTGAAAATGGTTTTCCAAGCTCATGCCCGGGTCAAGAGATATGAAGTCTCCGACAAATTCTTCAGCTGTAAGATGGAGGAAAACAGTTCTGTCAGTGAGCACATACTCACTATGTCTGGGTTGCATAACCGCTTGACTCAGCTAGGAGTTAATCTCCCGGATGATGCGGTCATTGACAGAATCCTCCAGTCGCTTCCACCAAGCTACAAGAGCTTTGTGATGAACTTCAATATGCAGGGGATGGAAAAGACCATTCCTGAAGTATTTGCTATGCTGAAATCAGCAGAGGTAGAAGTCAGGAAGGAACATCAAGTGTTGATGGTCAATAAAACCACTAAGTTCAAGAAAGGCAAGGGTAAAAAGAACTTCAAGAAGGACGGCAAGGAGGTTGCCGCGCCCGGCAAGCAAGCTGCCGGGAAGAAGCCAAAGAATGGACCCAAGCCCGAGACTGAGTGCTTTTATTGCAAGGGAAGCAGTCACTGGAAGCGGAACTGCCCTAAGTACTTAGCGGATAAGAAGGCCGGCAAAACAAAAGGTATATGTGATATACATGTAATTGATGTGTACCTTACTAGTGCCCATAGTGGCTCCTGGGTATTTGATACCGGTGCAGTTGCTCACATTTGTAACTCAAAGCAGGGGCTACGGAATAAGCGGAAACTGGCAAAGGACGAGGTGACGATGCGCGTCGGGAATGGTTCCAAGGTCAATGTGATCGCCGTCGGCACGCTACCTCTGCATCTCCCTTCGGGATTAGTTTTAAACCTTAATAATTGTTATTTAGTGCCAGCTTTGAGCATGAACATTGTATCGGGATCTCGTTTAATTCGAGATGGCTACTCTTTTAAATATGAGAATAATGGTTGTTCCATTTTTATGAGAGATATGTTTTATGGTCATGCTCCTATGGTGAATGGTTTATTCTTTATGAATCTCGAACGTGATGCTACACATGTTCATAATGTGAGTACCAAAAGAAGTAAGGTTGATAATGATAGTCCCACATACTTGTGGCACTGCCACCTTGGTCACATAGGTGTCAAACGCATGAAGAAGCTCCATGCTGATGGACTTTTAGAGTCTCTTGATTATGAATCATTTGACACGTGCGAACCATGCCTTATGGGTAAAATGACCAAGACTCCGTTCTCAGGAACAATGGAGCGAGCAACCGACTTATTGGAAATCATACATACTGATGTGTGCGGTCCAATGAGTGTTGAGGCTCGCGGTGGCTATCGTTATGTTCTCACCCTCACTGATGATTTAAGTAGGTATGGGTATATCTACTTAATGAAACACAAGTCTGAAACCTTTGAAAAGTTCAAGGAATTTCAGAGTGAGGTTGAAAATCAACGTGACAGGAAAATCAAGTTTCTACAATCAGATCGTGGAGGAGAATACTTGAGTCACGAGTTTGGCACACACTTAAGAAAATGTGGAATAGTTTCACAACTCACGCCGCCTGGAACACCTCAGCGTAATGGTGTGTCCGAACGTCGTAATCGCACTCTATTAGATATGGTGCGATCTATGATGTCTCTTACCGATTTACCGCTATCCTTTTGGGGCTATGCTTTAGAGACTGCCGCATTCACTTTAAATAGGGCACCGTCGAAATCCGTTGAGACGACACCAATTGTGGTTTGGGAAGAAACCTAAGCTGTCGTTTCTAAAAGTTTGGGGATGCGATGCTTATGTCAAGAAACTTCAACCTGAAAAGCTCGAACCCAAGTCGGAAAAATGCGTCTTCATAGGATACCCAAAAGAAACTATTGGGTACACCTTCTACCTCAGATCCGAAGGCAAGATCTTTGTTGCCAAGAATGGGTCCTTTCTGGAGAAAGAGTTTCTCTCGAAAGAAGTAAGTGGGAGGAAAGTAGAGCTTGATGAAGTATTACCTCTTGAACCGGAAAATGGCGCAACTCAAGAAAATGTTCCTGAGGTGCCTGCACCGACTAGAGAGGAAGTTAATGATCAAGATACTTCTGATCAAGCCCCTACTGAAATTCGAAGGTCCACAAGGACACGTTCCGCACCAGAGTGGTACGGCAACCCTGTCTTGGAAATCATGCTGTTAGACAACGGCGAACCTTCGAACTATGAAGAAGCGATGGCGGGCCTGGATTCCGACAAATGGCTAGAAGCCATGAAATCCGAGATAGGATCCATGTATGAAAACAAAGTATGGACTTTGACTGACTTGCCCGTTGAGCGGCGAGCCATAGAAAATAAATGGATCTTTAAGAGGAAGACAGACGCGGATGGTAATGTGACCATCTATAAAGCTTGGCTTGTCGCTAAGGGTTATCGACAAGTTCAAGGGGTTGACTACGATGAGACTTTCTCACCGGTAGCGAAGCTGAAGTCCGTCCGAATCATGTTAGCAATTGCCGCATTCTATGATTACGAAATATGGCAAATGGACGTCAAAACGGCATTCCTTAATGGTTTCCTTAAGGAAGAATTGTATATGATACAGCCGGAAGGTTTTGTCGATCCTAAGAATGCTGACAAAGTGTGCAAGCTCCAACGCTCGATTTATGGGCTGGTGCAAGCATCTCGGAGTTGGAACATTCGCTTTGATGAGATGATCAAAGCGTTTGGGTTTACACAGACTTATGGAGAAGCCTGCGTTTACAAGAAAGTGAGTGGGAGCTCTGTAGCATTTCTCATATTATATGTAGATGACATATTTTTGATGGGAAATGATATAGAACTCTTGGATAGCATCAAGACCTACTTGAATAAAAGTTTTTCAATGAAGGACCTTGGAGAAGCTGCTTATATATTAGGCATCAAAATCTATAGAGATAGATCGAGACGCCTCATAGGTCTTTCACAAAGCACATACCTTGATAAGATATTGAAGAAGTTCAATATGGATCAATCCAAGAAGGGGTTCTTGCCTGTGTTACAAGGTGTGAAATTGAGCTCAGCTCAATGTCCGACCACGGCAGAAGATATAGAAGAGATGAGCGTCATCCCCTATGCCTCAGCCATAGGTTCTATTATGTATGCCATGCTGTGTACCAGACCTGATGTTAACCTTGCCGTCAGTTTGGTAGGAAGGTACCAAAGTAATCCCGGCAAGGAACACTGGACAGCGGTCAAGAATATCCTGAAGTACCTGAAAAGGACTAAGGAAATGTTTCTCGTTTATGGAGGTGACGAAGAGCTCGTCGTAAAGGGTTACGTCGACGCTAGCTTCGACACAGATATGGATGACTCTAAGTCACAAACCGGATACGTGTATATTTTGAATGGTGGGGCAGTAAGCTGGTGCAGTTGCAAGCAAAGCGTCGTGGCGGGATCTACATGTGAAGCGGAGTACATGGCAGCCTCGGAGGCAGCACATGAAGCAATATGGGTGAAGGAGTTCATCACCGACCTAGGAGTCATACCCAATGCGTCGGGGCCGATCAAGCTCTTCTGTGACAACACTGGAGCTATTGCACTTGCCAAGGAGCCCAGGTTTCACAAGAAGACAAGGCACATCAAGCGTCGCTTCAACTCCATTCGTGAAAATGTTCAAGATGGAGACATAGAGATTTGTAAAGTACATACGGACCTGAATATAGCAGATCCATTGACTAAACCTCTCCCTAGAGCAAAACATGATCAACACCAGAATTCCATGGGTGTTCGATTCATCACAATGTAACTAGATTATTGACTCTAGTGCAAGTGGGAGACTGTTGGAAATATGCCCTAGAGGCAATAATAAAAGCATTATTATTATATTTCCTTGTTCATGATAATCATCTTTATTCATGCTATAATTGTGTTATCCGGAAATCGTAATACATGTGTGAATAACAGACACCAACATGTCCCTAGTGAGCCTCTAGTTGACTAGCTCGTTGATCAACAGATAGTCATGGTTTCCTGAATATGGACACTGGATGTCATTGATAACGAGATCACATCATTGGGAGAATGATGTGATGGACAAGACCCAATCCTAAACATAGCACAAGATCGTATAGTTCGTTTGCTAGAGTTTTCCAATGTCAAAGTATCTTTTCCTTAGACCATGAGATCGTGTAACTCCCGGATACCGTAGGAGTACTTTGGGTATGCCAAACGTCACAACGTAACTGGGTGACTATAAAGGTAGACTACGGGTATCTCCGAAAGTGTCTGTTGGGTGACATGGATCAAGACTGGGATTTGTCACTCCGTATGACGGAGAGATATCACTGGGCCCACTCGGTAATGCATCATCATAATGAGCTCAGAGTGACCAAGTGTCTGGTCACGGGATCATGCATTACGGTACGAGTAAAGTGACTTGCCGGTAACGAGATTGAATGAGGTATTGGGATACCGACGATCGAATCTCGGGCAAGTAACATATCGATAGACAAAGGGAATAGCGTACGGGATTGATTAAATCCTCGACATCGTGGTTCATCCGATGAGATCATCGTGGAGCATGTGGGAGCCAACATGGGTATCCAGATCCCGCTGTTGGTTATTGACCGGAGAGTCGTCTCGGTCATGTCTGCTTGTCTCCCGAACCCGTAGGGTCTACACACTTAAGGTTCGGTGACGCTAGGGTTATGAAGATATGTATATGCAGAAACCCGAATGTTGTTCGGAGTCTCGGATGAGATCCCGGACGTCACGAGGAGTTCCGGAATGGTCCGGAGGTAAAGAATTATATATAGGAAGTGCTATTTCGGGCATCGGGACAAGTTTCGGGGTTATCGGTATTGTACCGGGACCACCGGGAGGGTCCCGGGGGTCCACCGGGTGGGGCCACCTATCCCGGGGGGCCACATGGGCTGTAGGGGGTGCGCCTTGGCCTAGATGGTCCAAGGGCACCAGCCCCTATAGGCCCATGCGCCTAGGGTTTCCACCATGGAAGAGTCCATGTGGTGGAAGGCACCCCTAGGTGCCTTGGGGGGGAGGGAAACCTCCCCTTGGCCGCCGCCCCCCCTAGTAGATGCCATCTACTAGGGCCGGCGCCCCCCTGGCACCCCTATATATAGTGGGGGGGGGAGAGGAGGGATTTTACACCAGCCCCTGGCGCCTCCATCTTCCCCCGTTACGTCTCTCCCTCGTAGTCTTGGCGAAGCCCTGCTGCTGTGACGCCCTGCATCCACCACCACGCCGTCGTGCTGCTGGATCTTCATCAACCTCTCCTTTCCCCTTGCTGGATCAAGAAGGAGGAGACGTCTCCCGTCCCGTACGTGTGTTGAACGCGGAGGTGCCGTCCGTTCGGCGCTGGTCATCGGTGATTTGAATCACGTCGAGTACGACTACATCATCACCGTTCTTTTGAACGCTTCCGTGCGTGATCTACAAAGGTATGTAGATGCATCTAATCACTCGTTGCTAGATGAACTCCTAGATGATATTGGTGAAACGAGTAGGAAAATTTTTGTTTTCTGCAACGTTCCCCAACAAGCCCAACATGGCTCGGCTGGCTCAGGAGTGTGCGGACCGGAACCAACGACCGGATACGAGTCCGGGGGTCCGGGGATATAGGTCTCCACAGAGATGTGGCCTGTGTTTGGCTCTACCGCCGATGAGCATGCGGCCTGCGGGGTGGGGTCCATCCCTTCGTCCTCGGGCAACACAACCTGTTCCGGATTTAGATCCAGGGCTATTGCAGGGATGATGTTCCGAGCATTGTCCGACAACAGGTCTAGGCCATGCTCGTCACGACTGTCCGGCGTTCCTGGCGCAGGCTCGAATCCGTCGAAGATCAAGTCTCCGCGGACATTTGCAGTGTAGTTCAAGTTTTCGAACCTGATCTGGTGGCCAGGGGCGAAGCTATCGATCTGCTCCAACTGGCCAAGCGAATTGGCCCGCAGTGCGAAGCCGCCGAACACAAAGATCTGTCCGGGGAGAAAAGTCTCACCCTGGACCATGTTGTTGATGACTGAAGACGCCATCAAGCCTTGAAGCGACGACACAGAGGAACTCTCAATGAAAGCACCAATGTCGGTGTCAAAACCAGTGGATCTCGGGTAGGGGGTCCCGATCTGTGCGTCTTAGGCTGATGGTAACAGGAAGCAAGGGACACAATGTTTACCCAGGTTCGGGCCCTCTCGATGGAGGTAAAACCCTACTTCCTGCTTGATTAATATTGAAGATATGTGTAGTACAAGAGTAGATCTACCACGAGATCGTAGAGGCTAAACCCTAAGAGCTAGCCTATGATGGTATGATTGTAATTGTGATCGGCCTTCTAAGGACCATGCTCTCCGGTGTTTATAGACACCGGAGGGCTAGGGTTTACATGGAGTCGGTTACAAGGAAGGAAATATAATATCCGGATCGCCAAGCTTGTCTTCCACGCAAAGGAGAGTCCCATCCAGACACGAGCCAAAGTCTTGAGTCTTGTATCTTGACGCTTCTATAGTCCGAACGATGTATACAGTCCGGCTGTCCGGATACCCCCTTATCTAGGACTCCCTTAGTCGATGCCCGCAAACTATTTGACAGCTTATCAAGGTACAAAATGGACTCCGCCGACGAATTCTTTTTCCACAGTTTCCTTTGCGACTTCGACGATTCCTTGCCCGATGATGAGGAGGAGATCTTGGCTGCCGTGTTGGTCCATCACCACCTTAATAGTAAGCAGCCGTTGTTCCGTGGCTCGATCCCGGGGCACCTTCCGACATTGAATCATAGTCGAGAGAGCGACCATTTCCTTCTTTGGAAGGACTACTTTGACACCACCAATCCACTGTTCAAACATCAGAAATTCCGGCGGCATTTCTGTATGGGTAGGCATATTTTCAACCGTATTAGAGAGGGGGTGGTCGGATACGATAACTTTTTCGAGTGCAAAGAGGGTGCCCTTGGAAAGACTGGCTTCTCATCTTAATGCATTGTAGCCATTCGGATGCTTGCATACGGAGTGCCCGGTGATCTCATCGATGAGTACGTCCGTATGAGAGAGTCTACATTCCTAGACTCCATGTACAAGTTCTGCAAGGCTGTGATTGCTGTGTTCAGTCCTGAGTACTTGAGAGAGCCAACTCCTCAAGATACAACCCGCTTGTTGGCGATGAATGCCAGCAAGGGCTTCCCAAGGATGCTTGGCAGTATAGACTGCATGCACTGGGAGTGGAAGAACTACCCTTCTGCTTGGTAAGGGCAATATAAGGGCCATGTCAGGGTTTGTGCTGTCATACTTGAGGCCGTGGCCTCACAAGATCTTTGGATCTGGCACTCTTTCTTCGCCATGGCCGAATCACACAATGATATCAACGTGCTTCAACGCTCGCTGGCCTTTGCAAGGCTTGCCAAAGGCAACAGCCCGCTGGTGAATGTTACCATCAACGGCCACAACTACGACAAAGGATACTACATAGATGACGATCTCTATTCTTAGTGAACCACTATTGTCAAGACAATCTCCAACCCTCTCGGAGAGAAGAGTAAAATATTTGCCCAAGAGCAAGAGAGTGCTAGGAAGGACGTCGAGCATGCCTTTAGTGTTTTGCAATATCGATGGAGCATCGTTCGGTATTCTGCTAGGACTTGGAGCACCAAGAAACTATGGGAGGTCATGACAGCTTGTGTGATCATGCACAATATGACCGTAGAAGACGAGCATTTGGAACGTATCTACGATCAAAGGTTTCAATTTTAGGGTGAGAATGTTGTGCCTGAGCATGGAGAAGCGGCAACTTTTGAACAGTTCATCCAATTTCATCATGAAATGCGTGATTGAGAAACTCACATGCATGTGCAAAATGATTTGGTTGAGCATGGCTCATGTTGGCAACCAATAGATGCATCTTCTTTTCACATGTATTTGAGACAATTTATTATTTATTTGGCTTGTAAAACTATGCTTAATTTAGTTGGTTTTTAAACTATTCTTTATTTGGTTGTGGAACTATGCTATTTTTTATATGTTTGCTTGTGAAATAATGCAAAATGTACGCATATTTATTGAAAAAGGGCGGCAGCCGGCCACGCCAGCAAATGTGGGTCGGCGCGTTGTGTTGGAAATATGCCCTAGAGGGAATAATAAAATGGTTATTATTATATTTCCTTGTTCATGATAATTGTCTATTGTTCATGCTAAAATTGTATCAACTGGAAAACGTAATACATGTGTGAATACATAGACCACAACATGTCTCTAGTGAGCCTCTAGTTGACTAGCTCGTTGATCAATAGATGGTTATGGTTTTCTGACCATGGACATTGGATGTCATTGATAACGGGATCACATCATTAGGAAAATGATGTGATGGACAAGACCCAATCCTAAGCATAGCACAAGATCGTGTAGTTCGTTTGCTAAAGCTTTTCTAATGTCAAGTATCAGTTTCTTAGACCATGAGATTGTGTAACTCCCGGATACCGTAGGTGTGCTTTGGGTGTACCAAACGTCACAACGTAACTGGGTGACTATAAAGGTGCATTATAGGTATCTCCGAAAGTGTTTGTTGGGTTGACATGAATCGAGTCACTCCGTATGACGGAGAGGTATCTCTGGGCCCACTCGGTAATGCATCATCGTAATGAGCTCAATGTGACTAAGTAGTTAGTCACGGGATCATGCATTAAGGAACGAGTAAAGTGACTTGTCGGTAACGAGATTGAACGAGGTATTGGGATACCGACGATCGAATCTCGGGCAAGTAACGTACCGGCTGACAAAGGGAATTATATATGGGATTGCTTGAATCCTTGACATCGTGGTTCATCCGATGAGATCATCGTGGAACATGTGGGAGCCAAGATGGGTATCCAGATCCCGCTGTTGGTTATTGACCGGAGAACGTCTTGGTCATGTCTGCATGGTTCCCGAACCCGTAGGGTCTACACACTTAAGGTTCGATGACGCTAGGGTTATAAAGGAAGTTTGTATGTGGTTACTGAATGTTGTTCGGAGTCCCGAATGATATCTCGGACGTCACGAGGAGTTCCGAAATGGTCCGGAGGTAAAGATTTATATATGGAAAGTCCAGTTTCTGTCACCGGAATAGTTTCGATGGTTATCGGTATTGTATCGGGACCACCGAAAGGTGTCCGGAGGTCCACCGGGTGGGGCCACCTGCCCCGGGGGGCTTAATGGGCTGAATATGGGAGAGAATCAGCCCCTAGTGGGCTGGTGCGCCCCTCCCCAAGGGCCCAAGGCGCCTAGGGTTGAAAACAATAGGGGAGGGGGGCACCTCCACCTTGCTTGGGGGGCAAGTCTCCCCCTCCTGGCCGCCGCCCCTCCCCTCTAGATGGGATCTGGAGGGGGCCGGCTCCCTCTCCCCTTCCCCTATAAATAGTGGAGGTTTTGGGGCTGCCAAGAACATGAGTTTTCCTCTCCCTGGCGCGGCCCTACCCCTCTCCCTCCTCGTCTCTCGCAGTGCTTGGCGAAGCCCTGCTGGAGTGCCACGCTCCTCCATCACCACCACGCCATTGTGCTGCTGCTGGACGGAGTCTTCCCCATCCTCTCCCTCTCTCCTTGCTGGATCAAGGCACGGGAGACGTCACCGGGCTGTACGTGCGTTGGACGTGGAGGCACCGTTCTTCGGTGCTTAGATCGGATTCAGCCGCGATCTGAATCGCTTCGTGAACGACTCCACCGATCGCGTTCTTGTAACGCTTCCGCATCGCAATCTTTAAGGGTATGAAGATGCACTCCCCTCTCTCTCGTTGCTAGTATCTCCATAGATTGATCTTGGTGATGCATAGAAAATTTTGAATTTCTGCTACGTTTCCCAACACGTTGGGTCCACTACTGACCCAAATAAAAAAAGACCATCGCGTTGGGTTGCTCTTAGTCCAACTCCACCGCGCGGGCCCATTCTGTCCGGCCCCGTCCGTTTGGGGTAAAATGAACAAACCGGGCGGCCCAGCGCGCGACGGCCCGGACCCATCTTGTCCGTTTTGTGTCCGGGCCGACCCATTTCGAGCGCAAACTTGCGCCGGGTTTGGGTCGCGGCGGACAGCAAACGGACGCGCGCTCGTCCGCGTCGGGGCCGCTTGGCATGCGGCCACCTACCTCCCACCCGCCAACATCAATGCGCACGTGCGGGTGGCCCCACCTGTCATCCGCCCAGCGAACGGTCGCCGTCCTTCTTAAATGGGAAATCGTGGACCGGTCGTCGTCCACACTTCTCACTCTGGCCCCTCTCCGCCCCCTCGAAAGCCGACACTCCCAAACCCTAGCCGCTCCCCGTCCTTGAACTCGCCGGCCGGCCGCAGCCATGGGGCTATGGAACTACGGCCGCAAGGGGAAGCACGACCGCGAGGCCGGCTCCTCATCGGGACGCCGCCGCGGCTCCGTGAAGAAGGAGGAGCCCGAATCACCGCCGCGCTCCTCCCGTCGAGCCCCCGCGCTGGCCCCCTTCACCATCGCCCCTAGGCCCGCCGACGAGCGCGACCGGCAGTACCTCTGCGCCGATGTGTGCCGGCGCTACTGGGAGACGAGGACGCCGGTCCTGTGGAGCAACGTCCACCTCCCCAACAATTGGCACCTCTCCGCCGACCGGGTCCCGATCCCGCCGGTGCCGACGAGCGGCCGTGCGCGCCGCGATGAGATCGAGCGCCGCTGCCGCCTCCTTCCCGACGACCTCTACTTCGATGATATGTACGCCCCTGATTCCGGCCTCTGGGACACCTGGCTCCAGGACGAGCACGACACGTGACGCGCGTCCTACTTCGTCGGCACAGTATCGGGGCCGCGACGGCCACGTCGGTAGGTGCGCAGGCGTTCGCGGGTGCGCGGCCTCACGCCCACGCCGTCGCCTTCCCTGTCTCCGTCACCACCTCCACCTCCTCGCATGACAGCGGAGGAGGAGGCCCGGCTCATGCAGCGTGTCATGGAGGACTTCATGAACACACACGATGAGCGCCAATGGCTGGGCCTCGAGGAGACGATGGCCCTCTCTGCGGTTGGCGACTTCGCCATCCCCGAGCTGGATATGGTGGCGGAGGAGGAGCCGATGGAGGACGGGCCGGTGGCCGCGTTCCACGCGGATCTGGTGGGCCAGCACTGGAGCTGGTCGTGCACGGCTCTGGAGATGGCCGACGCCATGGGGGGCGTGAACTGGTGCCCCACGCCGCCGCGGTCACCGGAGCGGGAGGCCTCGTCACGGGAGTAGGTGGTGCAGGCACCTCCCGCCTTCCAGCCCGTCCCTCGTGTACCACGCGCCGCCGTCCCACCTTTGGATGCCGCCGGCCTAAGTCGACCTCGTCAGCGACGACGACGACACCGGCGCCCAGTGAAGACGGCGACGACGACGGCATCGACAGGCGCGGCAGGAGCGCGCGGGCGGCGTTTTTTATTTTGTTTTTATGTTAATTATGTCATTGGGCTGTTAAGTGAACTGTTAAACTGGGTCATTTTGTGGCCGTGACCCCGAACTAATGTTTTATGTTTTTTACTGCGTTTATTTATTTTTTTAGTCATTTTATTTACGTTTTTATGTCTTTTTTAATCATATCCACGCGGACATGATTTGTGGTCCGGCCACGCGGCGAACGCACACACGACTCAACAGACAAGACCGGACACGGGCGAACTTATTGCCGTCCTAAAGAGACAAAATCCAGCCAAATCAGACGTCCGTTTGCGGTTGTGCGGCGAAGTTGTCCTTACGCTCGCTGGCGCACCGGCATCCGACGAACTCCGGCACAGCACGCACTCACGTCACGCGCTCCACCCATGACACGACGAGCTTGCGTCGCATCGCCCTTCCGGTCTCCCACCGGCCGCCACCACCGCGGCACCAACCCCGAAAGGCCAAAGCGCTCGGCCAGGAGGCAAAACCGCAAAAGACGAGCCAAGGCAACCGATCACTCGCCGACTCCTGGGCCCCGCCTGCTACCTCCGCTTCGCCGCCTCCACCAACTCGCCTCCTTCAAAATTGTTATTCCCGAGAAATAAAACACCCTCGACGTCCCACCTCGCCGCCTCCGCCCAACGAACCCGACGACCTCCTCCACGCCGCCGCCGCCGCCGCCGCGATATAATAAAACCCGGCCTTGGCGCCCCCCCTCCCGCCAACCTCTCAGGATGGCCCACCATCTCCTCCTCCCCTCCAAGCCCCTCCTGCCCGCCGCGGCCGCCGCCACCCCGCGCCGCGGCTGCGGTCGCCCCGTCGTCTCCGTCCGCGCGTCGGTGGCTGCCTCTTCGAAGGCCGCCGGGGCGGAGGCCGTGCGGTCGATCCGCGCGCGGCAGATCGTGGACAGCCGGGGGAACCCCACCGTCGAGGTCGACCTCGTCGCCGGCGACGGCAGCCTCCACCGCTCCGCCGTTCCCAGCGGGGCCTCCACGGGGATCTACGAGGCCCTCGAGCTCCGCGACGGGGACAAGTCGGTCTACGGAGGGAAGGGCGTGCTCACCGCCGTTCGCAACATCAACGAGGTCATCGCGCCCAAGCTCGTCGGCGTCGACGTGAGGTGAGAGCTTGGTTAAGACTTAAGAAACGAAATCTCAAGCTAGTCTCAGAAAAATGCTGGATCCAATCACCCGTGGCCCCGGCAGTTATTTACTCCCTCCATCCCGTAATGCAAGACGTTATTGCAATTTACAACCAATATACACGGGGAGTATTTGTTTGTTTGAGTAATGCGGCTACGGTAGTTGGGTGGGGAAACGTGGTGTTGTGCACTTGCTATACATTCATGATCTTTTGGCCGTGGTGATAACTATTGATTTTCAAGTAGAAGTACAATGTACTGAGATTGATGTGATCGGGTGTTTGCCCACGTTTAGTGAGAATCGGGTTGCTCATTAGTGCTTAATACTGTGGAGTACTAGTGTTTAGGTAATGAAAAAACTTATGGCAGTTGCTTCTGGGCTTTGTATGCATACTCTGTGAACTTTAAACATCTGACTGTTGTTCATGTTTATTGATGAGCTTGCTATTCTTGCTATGCTAGTTATGATATTTGGTTCAAATCCTGCTGCTGTTGCCACTGACCGACCGTCTTATCCTAAAATGATAAAATCCTGTACAGATATAAAACTGTCAAAACTAGACATCTTTCGTAGTTCCTGGGCAAATGAAAAAGATATAAATATAAATTTCAAACAGTTTTGCTAAAGCACATCTAGACGTGCTCAAAGTATTGCACATCTATGTCCTATGTCATTGATTTTACGCTAAGATTCGTGCAAGCATTTTCTTTTGTATTTTTCCTTTTCCTTTTCTAGATGTGCCCTAGACAGAATTCAAACCTCCAAGAGTCAAGATCCACACTTCTAAAACAAGATAATACCGAACACTAGATATGTCTTCGCAACCAGTTGTTTAGCATGACTATCAGTTTCTGCGAAGCTCCCTCTTTAAGCTAGTTGATATCTGTAATGAAGTTAACCTTTGCTAAGCATATCAATTTAGTGGCTTCGTAGATTTGTACTGATCTAGCTGTGATTACTGAAGTTTCCACTCTGGAACACTTTTTTTTCCTAAATATGAAGTGGAGATTGTAAGTAGTAGTACTGCTGGACAGGGTGCATCTTTTGTGTATCCATGATGTTGTTAAATGCAAGATTACTTGCGCACTTGGTCAAATAAGCTCTAACTGCTTTTCTGTTTGTGGCGATGTGGTAGTAGGCTCTGCATGATGAAGAATTGGTGATCAATATGCAAGGAAATCAAATCAATTGAGCTCTTGCTCAAGAAGAATCTACTTTTTTCTGTTTGTCGTAGTAGCCACTGCATGGTTACAGTTGTACTGCCTACCATGTCCCATGTTAGCTAAACTTTTGCATTTGCCTTCCTTATTAGTATGGATTGGTAAATTTATATCTTCAGCAATCTCAGTGCACTTTTCTAATGGATGGCATGGTAGTTCTCAAGTTTGTCTTCTTTGGTATTTTTCTTGTGATAATAATGGTACAATATGTGGAGCATGCCTCATTGGAAGGGACATAAGAACTACATTGGGCACATTAAGTGCATATTACAAAATTACAAGTAACACCCAGTTCTAATGCTGAAAACTAAAAGATATTTGGATATACCTAACCACAGTTTCTGGCCGGCTTGATTCCCTAAATTTGCAAAGGATGAAATTAAATGGATTACTTGGAATCGGGCATGACCGCATGGAGGGAACTATGCGATTCCACTACTTCCAAAGTGACCAAACCTTACTAGGGTATAAAGGCATGCCAATTAACATAAATTGTGCTATTGCCTTTGCTAGCTTGCATCCAAATAGCTGAGGTTCTGTCAATTTACTGTTATCATCGGTTCTCTGTGCCTGGCATCTAATTTGTAATGCAAACTTCATTTGTCATTTTGTCAGGAACCAGAAAGATGTTGATGCGATCATGCTTGACATTGATGGAACTGAAAACAAATCACAGTTGGGTGCCAATGCTATTCTTGGAGTCTCTTTAAGCGTATGCAGGGCCGGTGCTTCTGCAAAAGGAGTTCCTCTGTATAAACATATTCAGGAGCTTTCAGGCACCAAGGAGCTTGTCATGCCTGTCCCAGCTTTCAATGTAATAAACGGAGGTAGCCATGCTGGTAATAATCTGGCTATGCAGGAATTCATGCTTTTACCCGTGGGGGCAACTTCATTTGCCGAGGCTCTTCGTATGGGCAGTGAAGGTAATCTATTGTATTTTCTTGACCTACACCGCTTTACCTCTTAGTGCATTTCATCTTGGTTGTGACCTGTAAATTATCACTATTATCCAGCAGGCATTTCTTTGGGGGCTGTTTCTTCTAGACTTTTGCTCTTTTTTTTGTCTGTTCCATCTTTAATCCTCACTGAGAGTTGTCTGCTTCACTTGTCCATTTTACAGTTTACCATGTTCTTAAGGGCATCATTAAGGCGAAATACGGTCAAGATGCATGCAATGTTGGAGATGAAGGTGGTTTTGCTCCTAATGTTCAAGACAACAGGGAGGGCCTTGTTTTGCTTATGGATGCCATTGAGAAAGCAGGCTACACTGGAAAGGTGGGTTGCCATTTTTCTTATTTTACTGGCACCTTCTCGATCACTCTTTCCTCTTTCAATTTATAAAACTGAGAAAAACATCGTGTTGCAGATTAAAATTGGAATGGATGTTGCAGCATCAGAATTCCTTATGAAGGATGGAAGCTATGATTTAAACTTTAAGAACCAGCCTAATAATGGAGCTCATGTTCTTTCGGCCCAGTCTCTCTGTGATCTGTACAAAGAATTCGTCAAGGATTTCCCTATTGTATCAATTGAGGATCCTTTTGATCAAGATGATTGGAGCTCATGGGCTTCGTTGCAATCCTCGGTTGATATCCAAATTGTCGGCGATGATTTGCTTGTCACAAACCCAAAACGTATAGTAGAGGCTATTGACAAGAAGGCCTGCAACGCTCTGTTACTTAAGGTAAACTTTTACTGTCTATTTCATGCGTGCGTATTTACAACGGACTAATGGTATTCATTCCTTGTACTCCCTCCGTCCCAAAATATAAGATCATTTTGAACACTATCATAGTGTACAAAATTATATTATATTTTTGGGAAGGAGGGAGTTTTTGATGAACATAGCTGTGGCAATCTTTTAGTGATATTTGCCACATAGTTCACATGTACAGTAGTTTCTTTGTTGTTATAATAACCAACAATAATGCAAAGCAGTGCCTACCACCAAGTTCCTAGCTCCCTTCTAATACTGAACGCTAGTAAGCCATGATAAATCTTGTGCTGCTGAAGAGAAACATGGTTAATTCAATTTCGTTTGTCTTTCCAGGTTAATCAGATCGGTACGGTCACGGAATCTATTCAAGCTGCTCTGGATTCAAAGGCTGCTGGTTGGGGCGTGATGGTCAGCCACAGGAGTGGTGAAACAGAAGACAATTTCATTGCGGATCTAGCTGTTGGTTTAGCGAGCGGGCAGGTAAGGGCCACCAGAAATTGTAGTCGTGGCACAGCAGTAGTTCTATCTGTGTTCATCCGGTGACATCTCATTGGTACGTTTCAGATCAAAACTGGAGCTCCGTGCAGAAGCGAGAGACTGGCCAAATACAACCAGGTAAATACGCTTATTCCTGTCTGTCAAGTATTTACTGTACGAACAGCAATTATCCAACTGATTGTGCTTCCGGTTGTAATGTTACCACTCGCTAATAAATATGTTCTTCTTTGATGCAGCTTGTGCGGATTGAAGAGGAGCTAGGCAACGTGCGGTACGCCGGCGAAGCGTTCAGGTCTCCATGAGAAACCCAGAATCACAGACCACTTTGACAGGAGCAGTAAAAGTTTCTACAGCGGCGACAGTGGTGTACTGTGTACATCCTTCGATTAGAAATAAAGGCACCGACCGTATAAATTCATGACATCTCCTTGTAGGAGTGCCGCGGCGCACCCCAAATTTTGCAGCCTTGATTTTATCGCAGATGCATGGCATTATTATCTGCATTTGTACCCCGAGCTATTATACATTTTGCTTGACGGACGACAGCGATGATCAGATTAGTTATTGCTTCTGGCTAGGGTTACAACATGTAGCAACAGGTACTAGGGCACAGGACGCACGATTGTACTACTACATGAGTTGAACGGAGCCCGGCCACACGCGCTCAGACGCATGAATTGCGACGCGATGCTTACCCACCGCATTGCGGTAGAGATGCGAGCTTGAACAGGCCGACGTAGGGCGTGTCGACGGAGCCGATCCACAGCGACCCGTTCCGCTCCACCACCTCGCTCACCGTGGCGTCGCCGAACCCGTGCAGCGCCTCGACCACCGTGCCGTTCGTGGCGTCTCCGGCGACGACGACCCTGACGGCGCTCATGGAGTTGGCCGTGGTCCCGCTCTCTGCCCACTGCTTGTCCCGGTTCATGCCCACCCAGTACCCGCCCCGGCCGCCTCCGTCGGGGCGCACGTTGTCCGGGTACCCCGGCAGGTCGGCGAGCACCTCGGTCTCCCCCGCCGCCGGCCCGCGCAGCCAGTGCCGGAGCAGCCTGCACGAGGACGTCTCGGCCACGACGAGGTGCGTCCCGTCGGCGCTGACGGCCACGCCGTTGGGGAAGGCCAGTCCGGACCTGAGCACGGTGACGTTGCCCGTCTGCGGGTCGTACCTCATCAGCCGCCCCGTCGCGTCGCCGGTCAGCACCACCAGCATGTACTCGCTGCAGGCACAACACAAACATATGATTAGGGAAAACAGAAGCTGCATGCACCACTTCTGACCGGTTATGAATGCGCGTGAATTCATTACGTATCAAGCTCATCTACTGCTCCTCCACGTGAGGGCTGGCTACTGTGGCGATCTTCTGGCTCTTCCCGATAGGGCTTTAACCCTGCTGAGCAGCTTGGTAGCAGCCGTAGAGCCGTAGAGAAGCACTAGCGGCAGCAGGAGTATTTACTGTGATCTCGATCAGACGAGACTGACGAGTACTACTAGTAGTACTAGCGGTAGCAGGAGTATTTACGTTGTTGCTGTTTGATAGTACTCCCTTCGTTCGGAAATACTTGTCGAAGAAATAGATGTATCTAGACGTATTTTAGTTCTAGATACATTCATTTTTATGCATTTCTCCGACAAGTATTTCAGGACGGAGGGAGTATTAAGTAACCCTATCACCTCCCTCAAATTCAAGGGACATTGCAGTATGGCACAGCTTGATAATCTGTATTTTTCCAGTCACTTTCAACAAGTGTTGCTAAAAGAATGTTCTGCGTGCGGTGTGGTGGTATTAATAGTGGCTACCGAGCGTGGTGTTGCTTCCGCCAGATCGGAAACATCTTGGATTTGGATATGCTCGCCAGCTTGAATTGCCGATAGCTAGGAATTAATGCCCACTATATCTGTTCTTCCAAGTTCCAACTGTTTTTTTTTTTTTTGCGGGGTTCCAACTGGTCTTTCTTTTTTGCCCCAATAGCTAGCCTACCCACATATGTAATGCAGTGCAACAAAACTAGTGTCAAACACCTTAAATGCTACACTGAGAGCCTGTTTGAAATCCTTCCACTCCGCAACTCCGCTCCGGAGCGGAACGGCATGTAGTTGTAATTTGGGGAGCTGCTAACCCGGCGCTCCACTCTGCCCTGGAAGAGTGGAGTCTTGCCGAACAGGGCCTAAGTATGTGTCGAGAGTTAGAGAACAGACGCATTGTCATGATTCATCTTTGTCAGGGGTGCTAATCCGGCAGAGTACACGGCTGGCGCGTAAGAACTTTTGCTAGTGAAAAATTTCAAGCTTTATCAGCATTCATTCCAAGCGAATCGACCACGGTTTTATAGTTAAACTTAAGCCGCGGTTGTCCACGTGTTTTAAGCCGTGGAATCGTCCGTGCCATCATACAAGAACAAGGTATACCTGCTGGCTTTTCGCAGATAAAATTCAGTTTCACTTTACCCATTCCGAATCAGCGTGCAAATTACTCGACGTTTTCATCAGCTCATCACCAACAGTGTACTACTGTATATCAATTCCGGTCACATGCTCGTTTTATACTTTTATTACTGCAGTACTGGGGTAGTAGTAGTAATGAATTTGGGTACGGTGCGTACCTCCGTTGGTAGACGGTGCTGCTGTCCGTGAAGTAGACGTCGCCGGTCTCCTGGTCGACGTCGACCCCGTTGAGGAAGTTGAAGGGCAAGCCGTCGGCCTCCGTGGCGACCACCTCCGCGAGCCCGCCGCACCGCCCCACCCTCATCAGCCCCAGGTACGCGTCGGCGATGTACATGTCGCCCGACGCGTGGTGGAACTGCAGGCCCAGCGGCCGCCCGCACGCGCTCTCCGGCTCCACCAGCTTCCTCTTCGCCGCGCACTCCGCCATCGTCCTGCGTGTTCGGTTAGCTCACGATCGTGCTGTGCCAAGGCTGTGCATGGTCCATTGATCGATCACTCACTTGTGCTTGTAGTTGTGGGCGAACTCGGTCCAGCCGCGGTGGCGGCGGTTGCCCCTCCACCGAAGGACGCGGCCGTCGGAAACGCCGGTGTACGGACCACCGCCGCGGTGGTCAAAGACGATGCTCTCCGGGCCGAACGCCGGCCGGGCCAACCGCACCGGTATGACCCTCGAGCCGGCGTAAATAGACTTCATCTCCTGGGTGGCGGCCGCCATTGGAGGTAGCCATACGAGAAATGCGAGGGAGAGGAAGGACCTGAGCAAAGTGGCAGAGCGACAATGCGTGGCCTCCTCCATGTCCGTTAATTTGAGAAGGAGCGGCGGCGGCGTATGCCTTCTTATATAAGCTGTCAGGGCTTGCTCCAGCCTTCTGGTAGGCATGTAATAATGGAGAAGCTAGATGCAGCGCGCTGTTCGGTCGTGGTTTAGTGTAACTAGAGTATGAGGTTTATGGGGGTAAGATTTTCAATTCAGGGCCACGATTTTCTTTTTTTTAGCTTGTTATAGAGGGAGTTTTTACTGACCGACAAGTCATATCAAGTCGATACAATGAAGAATGTATCCCTCTAATAAGTCATTTGTGCAAAGGCTACCATGAAAAAAAAAAGCTTTTAGTAGTGATCAAAAATGTATTTCTACATCTAAAAAAAGTGTATTTCTAAAGAGTACAACGTAAGATACACGCGTGCAAAAATCACATGTATACATTTACACGGTGTCTACTATAGCCCATAAGTATCGCGTTCTAAGATTGACAGAGTCTACACCAATTTTTTTAGGGAGCTACCTTATACTCATTCTGAAATCCCAGCGTCCCTGGCACGACACACTGCAATGGTTCATTTTTAGGGATTTTAGCATGGCTGAGCATTTTCAGAATTTTGGACCAGAGGAAAACATCCACACA
>NC_041389.1:372278396-372285931 GCF_002162155.2 Triticum dicoccoides | reverse complement strand
GAAGCATGCCAAGGTTTGTAGATCATGGCAAAATAGATCTTCTTGCCAATGCCATGCCTTCTAAAAATAGTCATGCAAACAACATTTTGCCATGATATATAGGTAGTAATGTTGCCATGTTATGTATAGTTTCCTTGATACAAGCAGTTTTTCTCCACATTTGCGATGATCTACATAGCTAATTTGCCATGTTTTTATTTTGTTCTGCAGATACATTTTTTCCCATTTTACCTAACATTTGACATGTTATTTTACAAATGAAAATCCCTAACTTTTCCATGTGAACATTTTACAAAAATTATTGCTAAATTTGAATCCCCTAGCATTGCCGTCCTGCTTATTGCAGAGGGCAAGTTAATTTTTTGTGTGTGTATTCATCATGCAATCTTTGTGTATTCATGATGATATCCCTTCATATAGGTGTTGGGCGTGTAGATAAAATAGATATAAGTGTTAATTTCTGTGACATTTTGCGTGCCTAGGACCTAAATATCGGGGTGCCAAACTTCAATACATTGGACGATTTAGCCAAAATACTAACATAAATCTCACAAATAGTCTGAAATAGCACCAAGTTGTTACACAATTAGTATTAAGTGTAGTATATATGTACTATTTTTCATTTTTGTGATTGCCACTAATGTGTACTACTCACATGGCAAAACTTACAAAAAAGAAAATCTACAACCGCATGGAAAATTATCACCATTTTTTATAGTTGCCACATGTACTTTTTTTTAAAAAAATCTATACATTTGCCATGTCACCAATAGAATTATTTTCTGCATTTGCCATGCCATATAAAGCATTTTTTTGAAAAGTTGTCACGTCTCTTTCGTACTATTGTTTAGAACTACTCACATGGAAAATTTTAGAAATTTGCCATTCCAAAATTATTGGCATTTCTTTTAATTTTTTTCATTTTTGAATGGAATTGGCTCAAGGTATGGATGCACAAGCAGAATTCATGCTTATTACAAATAGTTTTTTGGCTAGAAAGGCCCTAAGTAAACATGCTCGTTGGATGGCCCATGAGTAATGATTTTTACCCTGTGATCACATATACACATTTCATCTAGTCATCTTCTATGCCCAACCATAATAGTTAGTTCATTGGAATTTGCAATCAAATAGGCTTTCCTTGATAGTTAAGGATCGCTTAAATTCAAAAACTTTCATACAAAACAAAACTTAAATGGAACCGTGAGATTGCTAGTCCATAAATAACCGCTAATAGCTCTACTTGCTGTAAGCATGGAAACATGTCAAAAAAATAGCTACAGTAAGAAACACCATTATTGGTTCTCTTGATAAAAGAGAAACCAAAAACTATCCAAACATATAGTTATAAGACAAGTTGCACATGAATCTGTCAAAAGAAGCCATCATGTAAAGATGCAATTAGAAAGACTATCCATTTAAATAAAGTTCCAAAGAAATAGCATAGATACTAGACATATATGGTTATGTTGTGTAAAAATTTAAAGTCCAAATTATGCTGCAGTAAATCTTATGATTTGTTTACAAAAGCAACAAATAGCTGGAAACAGAATAACACACATAATCACTTTCAGTACGCCAAGTTTTACAACAAATTATGGGAGTACCTAGAACTCATCTAGATGAGATATAATTTGGTCTCATTCACCTTTTATAGCCATTGGATGTGATGTTATAGGATGCGTGTGTGCTGACGTGGGTTGTATCTGTTCTTGTTTTCAAAGTGAATGAGACCAAATTATATCTCATCTAGATGAGTTCTAGCAAAACTGATAAATTATATCACTTTCCAATATAGTGTGATCAACACTAATACCTAAAGTTTTACCTATTCAAAGCCACTTTTAAGAATTTTGCAATCCACATGATCAACTGTGTCACTCTAGGATCAATAATATCTAAAATTGACCTCTTCAAACCCACTTTCAGTAATAATTTCATCATTACTCTAAAAGATTCAAGCGAAGTTCATAGAGTAAATAGGTGCCAAAAACCATCGTATAACCAATATGATGTCAGTTTATTTATTCATTTATTCAAAAAGGAAAAGGAAAACGGTTCTCCAACAATTTACACAACACATGAACAAATGCAAAAGGGTCGAAGAAAGTTTTACCGAATTTGATGAAGAGCGGACATGCATGGCATCCTCAAGCTTAGGGGTTGAGACCTGTATGGAAAATTGCACGGAGACAGGGGCATCCCCAAGGTTATGTTGTTACTGGTCCTCCACTTCCTCTTATTAAGATAGTTCTCTATTACAGGAACCCCTAATCGGCGGTGTGCCAATGTGTTCACTAGCAGCGTCCAGTCCGCGCGCCTCTAGTATGACACCGCCGATAAGTTCTCACTAGCAGCGCGTGAGCTGAACGCCGCTAGTATATGCACATTAGCAGTGTGTGTGCATTGGACGCCGCTAGTATATGCGCACTAGTAGCGTGTGCTTAGGACGGCGCTAGTTTGTATCTCTCTAGCAGCATGTGATGCACATAAACACGACTTGTACGGAAGAACAATAACAACATGCATTTTGAGTTGCACGCTGCTGATTTGACACAAAGTAGTAGCGCGTTCTGCTGCGCGAGCACTGCCAAGTGTGAAGCAAAGTAGAAATGTCTCTTGTAGTTTGAATGCTGTTGCTGGTATCAATTTTCCAAATAAAAAAATAAAATAAAAATCAGTTATTATGCTTGCTAACATTTTGTATCCCGCTACTCCTGTAGGAGTTGTTGGATTTCTCCAAAGAGGAAGGGTGATGTAGCACAGAAGTATAATTATTTTCCTCAGTTAAGAACCTAGGTTATAACCGAACAGCAGGAGTCAACAAGCTAAAAAGATAAGCAGCACATGCACACAAACAAAATAAACACATGCACCCAACTTGACAAGGGGGTTGTCAAGCTACTTGTCTTGCTAGTTACACGGTTAAAAGCAAATAGATGGATAGATAATGGTATAGTGAAACGGTAAAATAGTCAAGGCAAATAAAGATGCAATTTTGTAGAAGCAAGTATTGTAGGAGAATGGACCCAGTAGGTTCACTAGTGACATCTCTCTCGAAAGCAGATAATGGCATGGTAGACAAATTACTGTTGGGCAATTAACAGAAAAGCAACATTTATAACTATAATTATTCATGGCATAATCTCATAAATGCATTACATCCGTGATAGGTAGACCATGATCCAACTGCATCTATTACTATTACTCCACCCCGAAACCACTATCCAACATGCATCTCAAGGTATTAAGTTACTAGAAACAGAGCAACACAATAAGCGATAAGATAAATCCCTGCCATTTTATCCTTAGTAGCGACAATACAAATACGTGTCTTGTCCCATTCTATCACTGGGGTATAGAACAACACAAGATTGAACCCACTACTATGCACCATTTGCTCTAAATAACTACCCATCTATCTTGGCCAGAGAAGACAAATAGATCAAAAAGCATACAAAGTTGCTTAATTATACGACAAAAAAACTTCAAAAGATTCAAATATATTCAATGAAAAAGCTGATCAGAAAACCACAACTCATCTGATCACAACAAACACACCATAAGAATTACATCAGATTTATCTTAGAAAATAACATGGTATTGAAGATCAAAGAAAGAGAGAGAGAAAGAGAAAAGCCATCTAAATAGTACTATGGACCCGTACATCACGGAGGAACTAATCACACATCGTCATGGAGGCAGCAAGGTTAATGAAGAGGCTTCCAGCAACGGCTTCCCCTTTCGGTAGAACTCCGAAACAAGGCTCCAAATGGGATCTATTGGGAACATAGGTTTGTGTCGATGCTAAAATTCTTCTAGAGGTATGACGAATGGTTTCGGTATATATAGGATTTTATGGCAGTGGAATCAGGTCAAGGCGATAACCGGGGGGCCACAAGCCTAGGTGGAGTGACCACCCCTGGCCACACCACCTGCCCTTATGGCTGGCTGGCTGGTCCTCTCGGCGATTCCTGAAGCTTCTAGTGTTTCTTGTTGCACAAAAAAGTTGTGTTACAACGTATGTTGACCTCCGTAGATATTGATTTCCTGAGAAACCAAAAGCACTGCATGTAATTCTCAAATTTTAACCATTCCCTTTGATACCCTCATCTATCACCCTCAGGGTCTCCGGTTCAAAACTAAGACGGGTGCATACGACTTGTAGGTACGATCATGAACAGAAACACACAAAAGATAAATATGATCAATCTGAAATCATATTACTCGGGCGGTATTCCGGCACCACTGAAAGGGACTAGGAGATATCCCCTCCTTCTTCCATGGCCTTTGAAATATCATGGATGTCGCCTAGAGGGGCGGGGGATGAATATGCGCTTTAAAATAATTACAGTTTAGGCTTGAAAAAATACGGAATAAAACTAGTGTTTAATTTGACAAGCACAAAACCTAAATAAGCTAGGCTCAACTATGTGCACCAGCAACTTATGCTGAGAAAGATAAACAACTAAGTGATAGCAAGATATATAACAAGAAACACTATGGCTATCACAAAGTAAAGTGCATAAGTAAAGCGCTTGGGTAAGAGATGACTGAGGCATGTAGAGATAAGATGTATCCTGAATTTCACACCCTTTCAGATGCTAATCTCTGCTCGGAGCGGTGTGGAGGCACAATGCTCCCCAAAATGCCACTAGGCCCACCGTAATATCCTCACGCCCTCGCACAATGCAAGATGTCGTGATTCCACCAAGGGCCCTTGAGCGCGGTCACAGAATCCGTACAAATGGCGACCCTTGGGGGCGGTTACCAAACCAGCACAATTGGCAACCCTAGGGGGCGGTCACCGAACCCGTACAAATTGCTCGGGGCAATCTCCACAACTTAATTGGAGACCCCTCAGCTTGCCCTCAGCTTTACACCATAATGATTGAGCTCCACGACACCATCAATTGTCTAGGTCACCCAAGCACCCAAGAGGCACAAGCTCTAGGATGCCCAAACACCCAAGAGTAATATGCTTCTCAACTTTCACTTCCACGTATCATCGTGAAGAACTCAAACCGAGGCAACTAATGCAATGATAAGTACACACGAAGTGCTCAAGTGTCTCACTCTCAGATGCTGCCGAAGTAACGAAAACTATGGATGAATATGAGAGGAAGAACCAGGAGAACACACAAGAAGTCCAAGATCTAGATCCACTAGGCTCCCCTCACTTAGAGGAGAGAACGTAGATCTGAATCTCCTTTCTCTTTTCCTTTAAAAAGATGCAAGAACCATTGGAAGACTAAAGTGGAAGAAAGCTCCAAGAGGTGAACAATGGTGGGAAAAAACTTGCTCAAAGTCGTTAGGGGCAATAGGGAAGAAGACCCCCTTTTATAGGCCCCCACAAATCTACTCGTTATGTTGCGGAAATACATAGGAACGGTAGAACTGGTCCAAGGACTGGTAAAACCACCTTTTGCGGGGTTCCCTACTATAGAGCACGAGACAGTACAACTACCGGTACCACCGGTTGTACCGCTGAGTAAGCCTCAGAAGGAACAACCAGCCAGATGCCGCCTAGTACTGCTTAAGTACAACACAAAATCACTGATGAGCGGTACAAGAGCTGGTACTAGGACCGGTACAACCACCGGGCTCGTGCATCAGTGGTCATTAAGTCCGGAGCGATACAACCACACCCAGGCAACCGGTTGTACCGCTGCTTCGAGAGTAGCCGGGACAACCAGGTGACAACCACCAACTACCGCCACCATACGGGAAATCACCCGATCGATGGTTGGCGAGGTGCTTGGCCCAATACAACCGCCATGCAGTGTTCCTGAAGTTGCCAAGTTACTGGTAGTACAACCGCCATGGGAATAACGGTACAAACACTTGGCCACCTCCTGGAGCACTGCTGACCCGAGGGAATCACCCCTCGGGCGGTAGTTGCCCTGGAAGCACTGGCCAACCGGTACAACTACGCACACTAGCAGTACAACCGGACCCTAAAAGACCGTGGGAACAGGTAAAACCGGAACAACCTAAACTTCTTCAAATGAACTCTGGTTTTGACGAACTCAAGCTTGATAGAAAGCTAACAACAAGAGCTATCAAATCACGTAGGAGTTCTTTAAAAGTGGCAAGAGAAATATGCCAATGATATAGAGGTGTGAAACCTTCATCATTGAAGAACCAACAAAAGCTCCAACATCAAAAACATAAAAGATGATGCATACGAAAAACGTTTTCGATGAACTTGAGCTTGTCATGAAGATGACCACATGCTCCAAAACTCATAAATAGAAAAGCCAAACAAGCACCAAGAAATATGATGCCAAGGATGCAAAGGTTTGGGCTATCTATGAACGGTACGAACAAGCTACTCACTTGGGAGCTCCCCTTGATATTACGGCTATCGGTCCTATAACCCGGTCTCCCAACAAACACCATGAGACTGGTAAGATAGAAAACCTATCAAGGATATACCTTTCCCTTGCGCATAATCCACTTGAGCTAGATGATGACGATCTTGACATCCTCAAGATGGACCACCTTTGTTGATTGCGCATGCTTGATGAAGACTAGTAAAATTTCTCCCCCATACTCCACTATGGGTGAGCCTCTCTTAGGCACATCTTTACATGTCCATTGTCACCACAATGGGCGACAAGCTTCAAGCATGTGATCTCTTCATGATGCTCCACTTGAACTTGCACCGTGCAACGTTGATGACGATCACCACTTGATGTCATCCTCCATGGTTCATATGAGATATTTCTTTTGATGCACGCCCATGGAAACATATATAACCCCACAAAGAACCCTCGCATAGACCATGGGTTAGTACACAAAGTGCAATGGATAATACTTACCATACCATGGGATCACTTGATCCCACTTGGTACATCTTCTACGCTTTGTGTGTCGATCAACTTGGATCCACCCTTTGTACTTAGTCTTGATCAACATTGTATCTTCTCTTCTCTCTTCATAAAGATGATGTCTTGAAGGTAAACATGAATGTTCACATAATCTTCATGACATGCTTGCAATAGGCTCAACTCTCAATCTTTAGATAATTTCTTGTATAACACCTTGGTCAACACATGATCTCCTTCTTTCAACCTTGAAGCCAACGAATGGTCTTCAAGCATTGCCTATGGACAAACCCTTCAAATATAACTTAAGGCAACCATTACCAAAACTAGGGGCACCATACTCTTTCAGCCTTCTCCTTAGGTGGGAGAAGAGAAATCTAGTGTTTGGTGGCCATGGATGTGGAGTACGAATGCCTCACCTCATATGGGATCAGACTTTCAAGGGGAGCTGTTTCTATTTGCTGAAATCTGAGTCCTGTCACCCTTTTTTGTAATTTTTTGGAGATTCGTAACTTCGGAAAAAACTGATCTTCGGGAAAAGCTTGTAGCATAAGGAGAGGTCCAGAAGCTTCCTGAAGCTGTAGGCGCCATGGCCAGGCGTTGTAGCCTTTCGGGTGCCTAGTAACCTCGGGCCTCTCAAGGTGTGTGGCCCAGACCCCTGGGTATCTTCTGGTGCAAAACTCCGCAATCTATTTTTTATGGATT
>NC_041389.1:372267163-372278158 GCF_002162155.2 Triticum dicoccoides | reverse complement strand
TTAAAATATTATTTTTCCCAGAGATAGAGAAACACCAGAAAACATGAATTGGCACTAGACTCCCAATTAATGGTTAGTCTAATAAAAGTTATGCTCAAAGCAAAGAAATGATAATAATAATGGCATGGAACACATAGAAGTTTTAGATACGTTTAAGACGTATTAGTGATGAACATCGACGACGGGCAAAGTGGCTCCGCCTCCCAATAGCTCGACCTAGCCTTCCCTCATGTTGGGTGTGCTAAGCTGGTCAGGAGATCACATAGGATGCTGGGGGAGGGGGTGGATCCGGCCAGGGGGCGCAGGCCGACCCTCGGGCTGGGGCGCATGCGGCTCTCATGATGATGGCTTCTATGCGGTAGCGCATGTGCTCCCCTTCACATCACCAACAACTCTCTCTCTCTCTCTCTCTCCCTTAGACCCAAACTCCTACGGCAGCATGCACTTGTAGATGGCGCCTCCTGGTGTAGTGCGAGTCCATTGGCGCGACAACCTTGGTGATACTTGATACGTATCCAACGTATCTATAATTTTTGATTGTTCCATGCTATTATATTACCCGTTTTGGATGTTTATGGGTTTACTTTACACTTTTATATCATTTTTGGGACTAACCTACTGACCGGAGGCCCAGCCCGTATTGTTGTTTTTTTGCCTATTTCAGTATTTCAAAGAAAAAGAATATCAAATGGAGTCCAAACGGAATGAAACCTTCGGGAGCGTGATTTTTGGAACGAACGTGACCCAAAGGACTTGGAGTGCAAGTGAAGAAGCAGCCAAGGAGACCACGAGGGTGGATGGCGTGCCCCCCTACTGGGCGCGCCCCCTATCTCGTGGGCCCCTCTGGCATCCACCGACCTACTTCTTCCTCCTATATATACCCGCGTACCCCAAGAACATCAGAACAGACCACGAAAAACTATTTCCACCACCGTAACCTTCTGTATCGGCAATATCCCATCTTGAAGCCTTCTCCGGCGCTCCGCCGGTGGGGGAATCAACCATGGAGGGCTTCTACATCAACACCGTAGCCTCTCCGATGAGTTGTGAGTAGTTTACCACAAACCTTCGGGTCCATAGTTATTAGCTAGATGTCTTCTTCTGTCTTTTTGGATCTCAATACCATGTTCTCCTTGATCTTCTTGGAGATCTATTCGATGTAACTCCTTTTGCGGTGTGTTTGTCGAGATCCGATGAATTGTGGGTTTATGATCAAGTTTATCTATGAGAAATATTTGAATCTCCTCTGAATTCTTTTATGTGTGATTAAGTTATCTTTGCAAGTCTCTTCGAATTATCAGTTTGGTTTGGCCTACTAGATTGATCTTTCTTGCAATGTGAGAAGTGCTTAGCTTTGGGTTCAATCTTGCGGTGTCCTTTCCCAGTGACAGCAGGGGCAGCAAGGCACGTATTGTATTGTTGCCATCGAGGATAAAAAGATGGGGTTTATATCATATTGCATGAGTTTATCCCTCTACATCATGTCATCTTTCTTAATGCGTTACTCTGTTCTTTATGAACTTAATACTCTAGATGCATGCTAGATAGCGGTCGATGTGTGGAGTAATAGTAGTAGATGCAGGCAGGAGTCGGTCTACTTGTCAGGGACATGATGCCTATATACATGATCATGCCTAGATAATCTCATAATTATTCGCTTTTCTATCAATTGCTCGACAGTAATTTGTTCACCCACCGTAATACTTATGCTATCTTGAGAGAAGCCACTAGTGAAACCTATGCCCCCCGGGTCTATCTTTTATCATATAAGATTTCAATCTACTTTTATTTGCATCTTTACTTTTCCAATCTATATTATAAAATACCAAAAAATATTTATCTTATCATACTATCTCTATCAGATCTCACTTTTGCAAGTGGCCATGAAGGGATTGACAACCCCTTTATCGTGTTGGTTGCGAGTTCTTTGTTTGTTTGTGTAGGTGCGTGGGACTTCTGAGGAGCCTCCTACTGGATTGATACCTTGGTTCTCAAAAACTGAGGGAAATACTTACGCTACTATTGCTGCATCATCCTTTTCTCTTCAAGGAAAACCAACGCAAGCTCAAGACGTAGCAAGAAGGATTTCTGGCGCCGTTGCCGGGGAGGTCTTCGCTCAAGTCAAGACATACCAAGTACCCATCACAAACTCATCTCCCTCGCATTTACATTATTTGCCATTTGCCTCTCGTTTTCCTCTCCCCCACTTCACCCTTGCCGTTTTATTCGCCCTCTCTTTCCCAATCTCCTTTCTTTTCCGCTTTCCCTCTTTTTCCTCCTTGCTTTTGGTTGCTTCTATGTCTGAAACTGGGGAGATTATCGTCGATATGGACAATAATGATAACATGGAAAATTCTGATGCTCCTGTTGAAGAACCCCTTATCTTGCATACTAAAATTTTTCGAATCGGTAGTGGTAATATTATTGGAAGATTCTATTCTTCATAGAACTAGTAGTCTTGCGGATTCTATCGCTATGCTTGTAGTTGAGCTTGAAAGACAATTTATGCATATGCATCCTTGCATACAAAGAATTTTCCTAGAATTTTCTAACATTGAGCATTCTTCTGTTAAGCGCGCCGCTACTATCTTTTTGGATCATGAGTTTAGATTTATAATAAGAGAGGCCAAAGAAATCTTTGTGCACTATAGGATGGACGGCGGTCGTCCTCCCATAGAAGCGGTCCTCTTTGATCAAGAGGAAATTAGGCATTTTCAATATTTGGACTATGTTGCTTTTAATGAAAACCTTAGAAAAAAGGTTCCTACCAGTGTCCTAGTTGATAGAATATCCGAACTTAATAATGATTTTGCTCTTCGAAACAATGAGCTAGGATACTCTCTTGAGTATAGGCTCACGAAGTTTTGTCAAAAGAATGCTTATAATGATGAATTAGTTGTGCAATATGAAGGGCCAAAGGAGGAACCCATTCCTCCTGTGATTGATCTTGGGGACTTTTGTCCCATTAAATTTAGCCCTTTTGATTACTTTTGCTTGCCTCAACGAAAACTTGCTGCTGAACATAGAGAATATGAGATGAGTTTTCAAGATCTATCTTATTATTATGGCACTACTTAGATCTATCCTCGCTTTTATGCCTAGCTAGGGGCGTTAAACGATAGCGCTAGTTGGGAGGTAACCCAATTTTATTTATGTTTTTTGTTTTTGCTTCTGTTTAGTAATAAATTTTGCATCTACCTTCTGTTTAGATGTGTTTTTATGTTTTAATTAGTGTTTGTGCCAAGTAGAACCTATAGGATAACCTATGGTGATAGTTAATTTGATTCTACTGAAAAATAGAAACTTTGCGCGCATGAAAATAATTTTGTTAATTCACAGAAACGTGATTTTGTGTTGATTCTTTTTGCTGTAGATCAATATACAAATTTCCTAGGACTTCCTATTTTGGTAGGATTTTTAAAGTTCCAGAAGTATTCGAGAGTTACAGATTGCTACAGACTGTTCTGTTTTTGACAGATTCTGTTTTTTGTGTGTTGTTTTCTTATTTTGATGCATCTATGGCTAGTATTAAGTCGTATGAACCATAGAGAACTTGGAATACAGTAGGTTTAACACTAATATAAATAAATAATGAGTTCATTACAGTACTTTATGTGGTGGTTTTTCTTTCTTTCACTAACAGAGCTTATGAGATTTCCTGTTGAGTTTTGTGTTGTGAAGTTTTCAAGTGTTGGGTAAAGATTTGATGGACTATGGAAGGAGTGGCAAGAGCCTAAGCTTGGGGATGCCCATGGCACCCAAAGATATTCAAGAATAGCCAAAAGCCTAAGCTTGGGAAAGCCCCCGGAAGGCATCCCCTCTTTCGTCTTCGTTTATCGGTAACTTTACTTGGAGCTATATTTTTATTCGCCACATGATATGTGTTTTGCTTGGAGCATCTTGTATGATATTAGTCTTTGATTTTTAGTTTACCACCATCATCCTTGCTGTACACACCTTTTGGGAGAAGCCCACTTGATTATAATTTATTAGAATACGCTATGTGCTTCACTTATATTTTTTGAGCTTGATAGTTTTTGCTCTAGTGCTTCACTTATATCTTTTAGAGCACGGCGGTGGATTAATTTTGAAGAAATTGTTGATCTCTCATGCTTCACTTATATTATTTTGAGAGTCTCTTAGAACAGGATGGTATTTGCTATGGTTATAAAATTAGTTGTAGAATGATGAGCATCCAAGTTGGGTATAATAAAAACTATCATAGAAAGTGAATTGGATGCTATGATCAATTTGAGACTTGATAATTGTTTTGAGATATGAGGATGGTAATATTAGAGTCATGCTAGTTGGGTGATTATGAATTTAAAGAATACTTGTGTTGAAGTTCGTGATTCCCGTAGCATGCACGTATGGTGAACCGCTTTGTGATGAAGTTGGAGCATAATTTTATTTATTGATTGTCTTCCTTATGAGTGGCGGTCGGGGAAGATCGATGGTCTTTTCCTACCAATCTATCCCCCTAGGAGCGTGCACGTAGTATTTTGTTTTCAATGACTTGTATATTTGTACATGAGTTCTTTATGACTAATGTTGAGTCCATGGATTATACGCACTCTCACCCTTCCACCATCGCTAGCCTCTCTTGTGCCGTGCAACTTTCGCCGGTACCATACACCCACCATATACCTTCCTCAAAACAGCCATCATACCTACCTATTATGGCATTTTCATAGCCATTCCGAGATATATTGCCATGCAAGTTTCCACCATTCCGTTTATATGACACGCATCATTATTGTCATATTGCTCTTTGCATGATCATGTAGTTGACATTGTATTTGTGGCTAGGCCACCTTCATAATTTTCATACATGTCACTCTTGATTCATTGCATATCCCGGTACACCGCCGGAGGCATTCATATAGAGTCATATCTTGTTCTAAGTATTGAGTTGTAATCTTGAGTTGTAAGTAAATAAAAGTGTCATGATCTTCATTATTAGAGCAATGTCCCAGTGAGGAAAGGATGATAGAGACTATGATTCCCCCACAAGTCGGGACGAGACTTCAGACTAAAAAAAATAATAAAAATAATAATAATAAAAAAGAGAAAGGCCAAAAAAAAGAGAGAAAGGCCAAATAAAAAAAATGAGAGAAAAGAGAGAAGGGACAATGCTACTATCCTTTTACCACACTTGTGCTTCAAAGTAGCACCATGATCTTTATGATAGAGACTCTCCTATGTTGTCACTTTCATATACTAGTGGGAATTTTTATTATAGGACTTGGCTTATATATTCCAATGATGGGCTTCCTCAAAATGCCCTAGGTCTTCGTGAGCAAGCAAGTTGGATGCACACTCACTTAGTTTCTTTTGTTGAGCTTTCATACATTTATAGCTCTAGTGCATCCGTTGCATGTCAATCCATACTCACTCGCATTGATATCTATTAATGGGCATCTCCATAGCCCGTTGATACGCCTAGTTAATGTGAGACTATCTTCCTCCTTTTTGTCTTCTCCACAACCACCATTCTATTCCACATATAGTGCTATGTCCATGGCTCACGCTCATGTATTGCGTAAAAGTTGAAAAAGTTTGAGATTACTAAAATATGAAACAATTACTTGGCTTATTATCGGGGTTGTGCATGATTAAATACTTTGTGTGATGAAGATAGAGCAACAGCCAGACTATATGATTTTGTAGGGATAACTTTCTTTGGCCATGTTATTTTGAGAAGGCATGATTGCTTGATTAAGTATGCTTGAAGTATTATTATCTCTTATGTCAATATGAACTTTTATTTTGAATAATTTGGATCTGAACATTCATGCGACAATAAAGAAAATTACATTGAGAATTATGCTAGGTAGCATTCCACATAATTTTTTTGTTTTTATCATTTACCTACTCGAGGACGAGCAGGAATTAAGCTCGGGGATGCTTGATACATCTCCAACGTATCTATAATTTTTTATTGTTCCATGCTATTATATTACCTGTTTTGGATGTTTATGGGCTTTACTTTACACTTTTATATCATTTTTGAGACTAACCTACTAACCGGAGGCCCAGCCCGTATTGCTGTTTTTTTTGCCTATTTCAGTATTTCGAAGAAAAAGAATATCAAACGGAGTCCAAACGGAATGAAACCTTCGGGAGCGTGATTTTTGGAACGAACGTGACCCAGAGGACTTGGAGTGCAAGTCAAGAAGTAGCCGAGGCGGCCACAAGGGGTGGAGGGCGCGTCCCCTGTTGGGGAACGTAGTAATTTCAAAAACTTTCCTACGCACACGCAAGATCATGGTGGTGCATAGCAACGAGAGGGGAGAGTGTTGTCCACGTACCCTCGTAGACCGAAAGCGGAAGCGTTAGAACAACGCGGTTGATGTAGTCGTACGTCTTCACGGCTCGACCGATCAAGCACCGAAACTACGACACCTCTTAGTTCTAGCACACGTTCAGCTTGATGACGATCCCCGGACTCCGATCCAGCAGGGTGTCGAGGAAGAGTTCCGTCAGCACGACGGCGTGGTGATAATCTTGATGTTCTACCGTCGCAGGGCTTCGCCTAAGCACCGCTACAATATTATCGAGGACTATGGTGGAGGGGGGCACCGCACACGACTAAGAGATCTTGAAGATCAATTATTGTGTCTATGGGGTGCCCCCCTGCCCCCGTATATAAAGGAGCAAGGGGAGGAGGCGGCCGGCCCAAGAGGGGCGCGCCATGGGGAGTCCTACTCCCACCGGGAGTAGGACTCCCTCCTTCCTTGTTGGACTAGGAGAAGGGGGAAGGAAAGGGAGAGAAGGAGAAGGAACGAGGGGGAGGAAAAGGAGGAAAGGGGGCCCGACCCCCTAGTCCAATTCGGTTTGGGCTAGGGGGGCCGCGCGCCCTGCCTCCTCTCTTCCACCACTTGCCCCATGAGGCCCATTGCTTCTTCCTCGTATTCCCGTAACTCCCTGGTACCCCCGAAATACCCGAATCACTCGGAACCTTTCCGATGTCCGAATATAGTCGTCCAATATATCGATCTTTATGTCTCAACCATTTCGAGACTCCTCGTCATGTCCCCGATCTCATACGGGACTCCGAACTCCTTCATACATCAAAACTCATAAACTCATAATATAACTGTCATTGAAACCTTAAGCGTGCGGACCCTACGGGTTCGAGAACTATGTAGACATGACCGAGACACGTTTACGGTCAATAACCAATAGCGGAACCTGGATGCTCATATTGGCTCCTACATATTCTATGAAGATCTTTATCGGTCAAACCGCATAACAACATACATTGTTCCTTTTGTCATCGGTATGTTACTTGCCCGAGATTCGATCGTCGGTATCTCAATACCTAGTTCAATCTCGTTACCGGCAAGTCTCTTTACTCGTTATGTAATGCATCATCCCGCAACTAACTCATTAGTCATATTGCTTGCAAGGCTTATAGTGATGTGCATTACCGAGAGGGCCCAGAGATACCTCTCCGACAATCGGAGTGACAAATCCTAATCTCGAAATACGCCAACTCAACATGTACCTTCGGAGACACCAGTAGAGCTCCTTTATAATCACCCAGTTACGTTGTGACGTTTGGTAGCATACAAAGTGTTCCTCCGGTAAACGGGAGTTGCATAATCTCATAGTCATAGGAACATGTATAAGTCATGAAGAAAGCAATAGCAACATACTAAACGATCAAGTGCTAAGCTAACGGAATGGGTCATGTCAATCACATCATTCTCCTAATGATGTGATCCTATTAATCAAATGACAACTCATGTCTATGGCTAGGAAACACAACCATCTTTGATCAACGAGCTAGTCAAGTAGAGGCATACTAGTAACACTATGTTTGTCTATGTATTCACACATGTATTATGTTTCCGGTTAATACAATTCTAGCATGAATAATAAACATTTATCATGAAATAAGGAAATAAATAATAACTTTATTATTGCCTCTAGGGCATATTTCCTTCACCCCCCTACTGGGCGCGCCCCCCTATCTCGTGGGCCCCTCTAGCGTCCACCGACCTACTTCTTCCTCCTATATATACCCATGTACCCCGAGAACATCAGAACAGACCACGAAAAACTATTTCCACCACCGTAACCTTCTGTATCCGCGAGATCCCATCTTGGAGCCTTCGCCGGCACCCCGCCAGAGGGGGAATCAACCACGGAGGGCTTCTACATCAACACCATAGCCTCTCCGATGAGTTGTGAGTAGTTTACCACAGACCTTCGGGTCCATAGTTATTAGCTTGATGGCTTCTTCTCTCTTTTTGGATCTCAATACCATGTTCTCCTTGATCTTCTTGGAGATCTATTCGATGTAACTCTTTTTGCGGTGTGTTTGTCGAGATCCGATGAATTGTGGGTTTATGATCAAGTTTATCTATGAGAAATATTTGAATCTCCTCTGAATTCTTTTATGTGTGATTAAGTTATCTTTGCAAGTCTCTTCGAATTATCAGTTTGGTTTGGCCTACTAGATTGATCTTTCTTGCAATGGGAGAAGTGCTTAGCTTTGGGTTCAATCTTGCGGTGTCCTTTCCTAGTGACAGCAGGGGCAGCAAGGCACATATTGTATTGTTGCCATCAAGGATAAAAAGATGGGGTTTATATCATATTGCATGAGTTTATCCCTCTACATCATGTCATCCTTCTTAATGCGTTACTCTGTTCTTTATGAACTTAATACTCTAGATGCATGCTGGATAACGGTCGATGTGTGGAGTAATAGTAGTAGATGCAGGCAGGAGTCGGTCTACTTGCCACGGATGTGATGCCTATATACATGATCATTCCTAGATAATCTCATAATTATTCGCTTTTCTATCAATTGCTCGACAATAATTTGTTCACCCACCGTAATACTTATGATATCTTGAGAGAAGCCACTAATGAAACCGATGGCCCCCGGGTCTATCTTTTATCATATAAGTTTTCAATCTACTTTTATTTGCATCTTTACTTTTCCAATCTATATTATAAAATACCAAAAATATATTTATCTTATCATACTATCTCTATCAGATCTCACTTTTGCAAGTGGCCATGAAGGGATTGACAACCTCTTTATTGCGTTGCTTGCGAGTTCTTTGTTTGTTTGTGTAGGTGCGTGGGACTTCTGAGGAGCCTCCTACTGGATTGATACCTTGGTTCTCAAAAACCGAGGGAAATACTTACTCTACTATTGCTACATCATCCTTTCCTCTTCAAGGAAAACCAACGCAAGCTCAAGACGGAGCAATACTCTTCTTCGATTTGGGTGGACCATAAAGGCATCAACCATGATAAGCGCTGGTTAGTGCTCATTTTCCTCGTCAGCCACCGGATGCAGCTCTTCTCCCCACGGTTGTGGCTTGAGCTGGCAACTTGCCTCCCCCTCTGATCTGCAATGCATTGTTAGTCTTCAAGGTTGTTTGGATTTGACTGGAGATAAATCCCTACTCAGCCATTGCTGATGCAAACAATGGCAATGTTGTGGACGACGTCTACTCCTTGGAGGTGTTGTCTTGGCATGGTCCACTCCACTCTATAGTTGTGCATAAGGGAAAACCCTAAGTCTGATTCGCCAGGCCAGACAATGATGGTGTTATGATGTCGTCCCCTCCATGGAGAAGCTGCCTCGATGCACATGGAGTCAACTGGAGTAGAAGATGTACTTGGTTGCCTTGCTGGCCTCAATGACAAGGTTTGGGACGGTGCGTTGCTCTAGTAGTGGTCAGTGTCGTGGGAATGAGACTTTGGGGTGCAATGTACTCCATTGCTAGCACCTCTCTGACGACGTCTTCCTCGGGTACAGGTCATTCCCGCTATCCACTTGCCATTTCCATGGCGCTTTTGGTGGATGGTGCGTTCATCTAGTTCGGCTCAATATCATGGACATGCTATGAGGTGTCCAGTTTTGGTTGTGACACGACCTTCGTGCTCTATGTTATGTCACTTCGTCATTTGTGGCTTGAGCTTTGTCAAGGCAAGTTTAGCTAGTTATGTATTCGAATGTTGAGCATCCCTTGTTCTGCTCGTTCCCACAACTTGTGTGATGCTCCTCCCCATTTCTCCTTTGTGTTGTCATTGTACTCTCCTACCTATCAATAAAAAGAAACACTATATTTTGTGCATTCGCCAAAAAAGAATGCAAGTCTACCACATATGGTAGTTTATATGCCTGGAACACTCTTGAAGTTAAGAGAGTTGCCATAAAACTGTTAAGTCTTGATGTTCAGAAGCTACAAAATCTGAAGGAAAGACTCCACATGAGTTCATTTAGCAAAGGGCTCCTTTGATATGGTAGGTGCCACGATTATGACTAGTCAAACCTACATGTAAGATATATCAGCTGACCCAAATTCATAACCTTAAAGTTTTTTCTTCAAAAAAGTCCTCCGATCTCTTAACAATATGCGACAACAATATTAAGATCCACAAGAGTAAAAAATATAGAACTAGGTCCATGGACCACCTAGCAATGACTACAAGCACATGAGCAAGCTGGACAACATGCGTCCATATCACTCTCCCTCACCAAAGCCGAGTAAATTTTCTTGTAGCAGAAATTGAGAAGTCGTCATGCTAAGACCCCAAAAGACTAACACAAGGGGACAACAACCATCGCCGATGATGAGAAGCATAGACCGGAAGGGCCGTACCTACAAACAAACAAACCAACTAAAACGAGGGCCGACTGAATCCATATGGATCCACCATAGACGAACGTCGGCTAGATCCACTGCCGGCATACACCTCCGCACAACCTCCATCCACGCACAACACAAGAGCATGGATAGTTTATACCTCCAAGGCCAAAGAATCACTGGTGGCAGTGCTTGCAAGCAGTGGCGGAGCTACTTGGGGGCCAACCTGGGCCATGGCCCCCCAGCTCATAGGAAAACATGCATATAGGCCTTAATATTTGGTCTATTTTTTGACTAAAATCAGCCTAAAGTAATCATGTTTGCCCCCCTTCAGCCCATGCCCCCCCCCATAATTTCATCTCAAGCTCCGCCACTGCTT
>NC_041389.1:372258927-372266854 GCF_002162155.2 Triticum dicoccoides | reverse complement strand
CTTCCGTGTAAGAGACAATGCTGGTTTTTGTAACGGAAATGACATGGAGAAAGACCTCTTAAAGAAGTTACTGAATATACTAATATCAACTAGATGGAGTAGGGCGTTTCGGTGCCCAGACTCATCTGCACCTGGTTAGAAAAAAAATCGTAAGTAATTCAAGACAAATTCAAAAAATTCCTTTTTTTTGTGCGGTAGACAATTTGATGTGTGAGGCCCGCTTTCAAGTCAGTTGGGCATTTCAGCAGCTTTCAGCAAAAAAGACAAATCGGACCAGAACAGTACGTAAACAGTAAACACTTTTACAGACCCTCAATTTGTCTTTTTTGCTGAGAGCTCCTCAAATGCCCAAATGATTTGAAAATTGAAGCGGGCCTCATGCATCAAATTGTCTACAACAACAACAACAACAACAACAACAACAAAGCCTTTAGTCCCAAGCAAGTTGGGGTAGGCTAGAGGTGAAACCCATAAGATCTCGCAACCAACTCATGGCTCTGGCACATGGATAGCAAGCTTCCATGCACCCCTGTCCATAGCTAGCTCTTCGGTGATACCCCAATCCTTCAGGTCTCTCTTAACGGACTCCTCCCATGTCAAATTCGGTCTACCCCGTCCTCTCTTGACATTCTCCGCATGCTTTAGCCATCCGCTATGCATTGGAGCTTCTGGAGGCCTGCGCTGGATATGCCCAAACCATCTCAGACGATGTTGGACAAGCTTCTCTTCAATTGGAGCTACCCCAACTCTATCTCGTATATCATCATTCCGGACTCGATCCTTCCTCGTGTGGCCACACATCCATCTCAACATACGCATTTCCGCCACACCTAACTATTGAACATGTCGCCTTTTAGTCGGCCAACACTCAGCGCCATACAACATTGCGGGTCGAACTGCCGTCCTGTAGAACTTGCCTTTTAGCTTTTGTGGCACTTTCTTGTCACAGAGAATGCCAGAAGCTTGGCGCCACTTCATCCATCCGGCTTTGATTCGATGGTTCACATCTTCATCAATACCCCCATCCTCCTGCAACATTGACCCCAAATACCGAAAGGTGTCCTTCTGAGGTACCACTTGACCATCAAGGCTAACCTCCTCCTCCTCACACCTAGTAGTACTGAAACCGCACATCATGTACTCGGTTTTAGTCCTACTAAGCCTAAACCCTTTCGATTCCAAGGTTTGTCTCCATAACTCTAACTTCCTATTTACCCCCGCTCGACTATCGTCAACTAGCACCACATCATCCGCAAAGAGCATACACCATGGGATATCTCCTTGTATATCCCTTGTGACCTCATCCATCACCAATGCGAAAAGATAAGGGCTCAAAGCTGACCCCTGATGCAGTCCTATCTTAATCGGGAAGTCATCGGTGTCGACATCACTTGTTCGAACACTTGTCACAACATTATCGTACATGTCGTTGATGAGGGTAATGTACTTTGCTGGGACTTTGCGTTTCTCCAAGGCCCACCACATGACATTCCGCGGTAACTTATCATAGGCCTTCTCCAAGTCAATGAACACCATATGCAAGTCCTTCTTTTGCTCCCTATATCTCTCCATAAGCTGTCGTACCAAGAAAATGGCTTCCATGGTCGACCTCCCAGGCATGAAACCAAACTGTTTTTGGTCACGCTTGTCATTCTTCTTAAGTGGTGCTCAATGACTCTCTCCCGTAGCTTCATTGTATGGCTCATCATCTTAATTCCACGGTAATTAGTACAACTCTGAACATCCCCCTTGTTCTTGAAGATTGGTACTAATATACTCCGTCTCCATTCTTCTGGCATCTTGTTTGCCCAAAAAATGAGGTTGAAAAGCTTGGTTAGCCATACTATCGCTATGTCGCTGAGACCTTTCCACACCTCAATGGGGATACAATCCGGGCCCATCGCCTTGCCTCCCTTCATCCTTTTTAAAGCCTCCTTGACCTCAAACTCCTGGATTCGATGCATCAAATTGTCTACCTCACAAAAAAAGTTTAGAAATTTTTGATTTTTTCTAGTATTCATTTTGATTTATTTTTTTGTCAGCGTTGGTGCAGAGATGGATTTTCGCAACTAGATGTTGTTTTTGTTCACAGACAAAAGCATAATTGATGTCGTGGGGCTGGAAGCTAAATGCTCAGTTAATACTCTGAGCTAGAGATAAGGGGGGCAAAATCTCTCGTGAGCGTAAAACATTTGTAACCTAGCGTGTAAATGCAGCAAGCGAGAAACCCTGGCGGGTGGCCATTCACTCAACTGTGACGTTACGCGCGGAAAAGTGACCGCCGCGACGCGCGCTGCACCCACTCACTGTGCTCCCCTGGCCGTGCCATAAGTCCCGGCCGTCCAATTAAGCAGCAGCTGGGGATCATGTGGGCGCCGCATACACGTGTCGAGCCTGCCGGCGCGAGCGTTAATGCTCCTGCTACGCTGGAGGCCTGGAGCAACCGTGATGATTGTGCACACACGCCAGCTGAGCTGCACGCCATCGAGTGCGCGCCGGTGAAACCATGGGTCCGCCTGCATGTGCCATGCATGGTAGTGGAGCATGTGCTGGACGCTGTGGACGGGTGAATGGTAGGCCGTCATAAATCGAGGCTTCTCGTGGTACGACGCGATGGATCCATTTGCACTGTCTTGGCGTCATGAATCTGATCGATCTACCAAGGCCTCGAGGACATCCGGCCAGATCGCTACCGGCGGCCGGACCCTGCGGAAGGGTACTGAGTATGTTCTCTGGCAAAACACAGCCAATACGGCATTCATGTTAGGCCAGCTCCAATGCATGATCCTAAACGAACGTCCGTTTTATTTGAATTTGTTCATTTGGATAGGATAATGGGCTGCGTCCAGCCATTTCTCTGATTGCACTGGTCGTACACCCAACGCGTGGATGCGTCTCGTCCGGTCACATTGAATTTTTTGCAAATGAAATTAAACACTGCAACCGTAGTTCATGTCAGCGGCCATAATTCATGCCAGCCAGAGCGCCAGTGGCCATTGTTCATGCCGGCCAGAGCGCCAACATCCGTCATAATATGTCAGCCTACGGAATGATCAACCCCCGAGTTTTCACGCCGACAACAAATTCAGCGGTCGACACACTTGCCAACCATCAAAATGAATAACCCCTAAGTTTTCGTGCCGACAACAAAGCTAGCAGCTGAAACACTTGTCAGCCTCCAAAAAGAACGACCATAGTCCACGCCCGAGTCTTCCCTAGTTCATGCCGTCTCGGTCAAACAAGATGCAACGAACATGAACCTCGGCGGCGAAGTCGGCAGCGGCTTTCTTCGACGCCGCAACGGTCCGTCGGGCCCTCCTCTTGGTCGATTCAATGTCGAGCCGCGCGACCTCCGCCGGCGTGAGCTCCGACCGTTCTTTCTTCCTCTTCTTCATTGCGGGACGGGTGGTGGTGTCGGCCTGGTCGGCAGGTTTCTTCGGGGCACCGGCCATGGAGGAGGGAGGAGAGGCGAGCGCGGGGGGTTTAGGGAATGAGGGGAAAGTGGACGCATTGTGTACTCGACGGGCAGGCCAAGGGAGGACAAGGACGCGCGTCCCGCCCATCCACGGCCTGTCCGTTTTGACACAAACGCGACTCAAATTTGGACCGAAAATGCGTCGGCGGCGGACAAAAAATTAACGTTTGTCCGTTTGCTCCCATGCATTGAGCCGTGATTTGTGTCTGTTTATCCTCAAACAAACGCGGCCGGATTATTTGGGATCGTGTGTTAGAGTTGGCCTTAGGTATGGCGTACGCCGAGGTTAACTGGGCGTTGGAAGCAATCGTAGCGGACAGAAGACAGAAGTGCTCCACGCAAAAAGGAAAAATGAAAATTAAAAAAAGCAGACTAGAAGCGAGTAATTCCATGTGAATTAGTTCCTCATTTACAGGGTTGCAACTGGTCCTAAGCACGAAAAGGCGTCAGGTATAGCTAAGCTAGCTGGGTGTATCCATAGCGGTGTATCTGTAGCGGTGTATAACATCATGGTTGTACAGTTGAGAGCGTAACAGAAGACACGAGTTGGCTGGATATTTGTAGATTCGATACTTTCAGCGTTCTGTCTTCTTTTTTTGCGGGCACTTTCGGCGCGTTGTTTTTCCGCAGAATGTAAATTACCCTCTTGTGTATGTCGTACGTGGTACTAGAAAAGAAATTCCATCAAAGCCAGTCGGATATTCATGACTCTACTAGATTTCAATATCCATGACCCTCCCGTTAAGTTTCTGCCTCGCCTCCACCTGGGACACCGCAGCTCGCTACCACTCGTAGTGTTGTCCCTGGCTCCGATGAGGTCCTTGCTTGGCCTCAGGGTGGCTAACGCTTGTTGTTGCCGCTCCTCACATCGTCTTCATCTTCGGGCTTGTGTAAAGTGAAAATTTACTGATGCGGGAAACAATGCAGACACGTAAAATGTAGCAAAACCACATTCTTTTTAGTGTTTAAGAAGTATATTCACTAGTAGGACAAAAAGCATTATCAGCGGACCTCAGAAGCAGTTATGGCAAGGTAATAAATTAACAAATGTGGTTATTTTTGTCCTGGGGATGGGTGGAAATTTGAAACCTCCTGTAATAGTTATTAGAGGTGTTTTTTTACCAAAAAGTATTTGTAGAACCGCCTACGCTATTCTAGCTCATCTGTACCTAGCTTGTCCCCGTTCCTCACACTATAGCCTCGCAGCGCGGGATGTTAGATTTGGCGTCGCCTAGCCTTTCTGTCACCGGTGTGTGGCTGGTGTAGCATGCAATCCGCACTTTCACCATGGTCATCGCCGCGCCTCGCGGTGCTGCCCCGCTCACTTTGTTGAGTTTCTGTCGCATTTGTGCATAGCCGGGCCTTGTGCCTCAACATCGTTTCGAAGGACCAAAGTTAGGGCATCTCAAACGCATCCCCAGTTTCCCCCCATTTTCAAGGCGGTGAGTGGCGGCCGTAAGCATAGGAGTCTAGGGTTGGGGTGTGGGGTAAACCAATCAGGAAGCGGAGGGGGTTCGGGGCGAGGGATATGGGGTGTGTGCACGGAGAAAGTGCATGGGGAAGTGGAGGAGTCTGTGTAGCAAGTACCCTCGTAGACCGAAAGCGGAAGCGTTAAGTAACGCGATTGATATAGTCGAACGTCTTCGCGATCCAACCGATCAAGTACCGAACTCACGGCACCTCCGCAATCTGCACACGTTCAGTTCGGTGACGTCCCTCGAACTCTAGATCCAGCCAAGGCCGAGGGAGAGTTCCGTCAGCACGACGGCGTGGTGACGGTGATGATGAAGTTACCGGCACAAGGCTTCGCCTAAGCACTACGACGATATGACCGAGGTGGAAATCTGTGAGGGGGGGGGGGGCACCGCGCACGGCTAAAAGATCAACTTGATCAACTTGTGTGTCTACGGGGTGGCCCCCTCCCCCGTATATAAAGGAGGAGAGGAGGGGGCCAGCCGGCCACAAGGGGCGCACCCAAGGGGGGGAGTCCTACTCCAAGTAGGAGTAGGTTCCCCCCTTTCCTAGTCCAACTAGGAGGAGAAGGAAGGAGAGGGAGAGGGAGAGGGAAAGAGGGGTCGCGCCCCCTTCCCCTTGTCCTATTCGGACTCCTCTTGGGGAAGGGGGGAACCTCCTGGTGTGGCCCTCTCTCTCCCCTATAGGCCCACTAAGGCCCATTACTTCCCGGGGAGGGGGGGTCCGGTAACCCTCCGGCACTTTGTTTTATCCGAAACTTCTCAGGAACACTTCCGGTGTTCGAATATAGTCGTCCAATATATCAATCTTTATGTCTTGATCATTTCGGGACTCCTCGTCATGTCCGTGATCTCATCCGGGACCCCGAACAATCTTCGGTACATCAAATCACATAAACTCATAATACCAATCGTCATCAAACATTAAGCGTGCGGACCCTACGGGTTCGAGAACTATGTAGACATGACCAAGACACGTCTCCGGTCAATAACCAATAGCGGAACCTGGATGCTCATATTGGTTCCTACATATTCTACGAAGATCTTTATCGGTCAAACCGCATAACAACATACGTTCTTCCCTTTGTCATCGGTATGTTACTTGCCCGAGATCTGATCATCGGTATCATCATACCTAGTTCAATTTCATTACCGGCAAGTCTATTTACTCGTTCCATAATACTTCATCCCGCAACTAACTCATTAGTCACAATGCTTGCAAGGCTTATAGTGATGAGTATTACCGAGAGGGCCCAGATATACCTCTCCGAAACACGGAGTGACAAATCCTAATCTTGATCTATGACAACCCAACAAATACCTTCAGAGACACCTGTAGAGCACCTTTATAATCACCCATTTACATTGTGATGTTTGGTAGAACACAAAGTGTTCATCAGGTATTCAGGAGTTTCATAATCTCATACTCTGAGGAACATGTAAAAGTCATGAAGAAAACGATAGCAATGAAATTGACACGATCCTAATGCTAAGCTAACGGATGGGTCATGTCCATCAAATCATTCTCCTAATGATGTGATCCTGTTCATCAAATGACAACACATGTCTATGGTTAGAAAACATAACCATCTTTGATTAACAAGCTAGTCAAGTAGAGACATACTAGGGACAATATGTTTTGTCTATGTATTCACACATGTACTAAGTTTCCGGTTAATACAATTCTAGCATGAATAATAAACATTTATCATGAAATAAGGAAATAAATAATAACTTTATTATTGCCTCTAGGGCATATTTCCTTCAGTCTCCCACTTGCACTAGAGTCAATAATCTAGATTACATAGTAATGATTCTAACACCCATGGAGCTTTAGTGATGATCATGTTTTGCTCGTGGAAAAGGCTTAGTCAACGGGCCTGCAACATTCAGATCCGTGTGTATCTTGCAAATCTCTATGTCCCCTTCCGACACTTGATGACAGATGGAATTGAAGCGTCTCCTGATGTGCTTGGTTGTCTTATGAAATCTGGATTCCTTTGCCAAAAGCAAATGCACCAGTACTGTCATAAAAGATTTCCATTGGACCTGATGCACTAGGTATGACACCTTGATCGGATACGAACTCCTTCATTTGCTGCTTCCAAAGCAGCAATGTACTCCGCTTCACATGTAGGTCCCGCCATGATGCTTTGCTTGGAACTGCACCAACTGACAGCTCCTCCATTCAATAAAATTACGTATCCGGTTTGTGACTTAGAGTCATCCGGATCAGTGTCAAACCTTGCATTGACGTAACCGTTTACGACGAGCTATTTTTCACCTCCATAAACGAGAAACATATCCTTAATCCTTTTTGTTGGGGAATGCAGTAATTTAAAAAAAAATCTACGATCACACAAGATCTATCTCTAGGTGATGCATAGCAACGAGAGGGGAGAGTGTTGTCTACGTACCCTCATAGACCGAAATCGGAAGGGTTATGACAACGCGGATGATGTAGTCGTACGTCTTCTCGATCCGACTGATCCTAGCACTGAAGGTACGGCACCTCCACAATCTGCACATGTTCAGCTCGGTGACATCCCACGAACTCTAGATCCAGCTGTGGTCGAGGGAGAGTTTCGTCAGCACGATGGCGTGGTGATGGTTGAATTTACCGGCAGAGTGCTTCGCCTAAGCACTACGACGATATGACCGAGGTGGAAATCTCTGGAGGGGGGCACCGCACACGGCTAAACAATCAACTTGTGTCTTCTAGGGTGCCCCCTGCCCCCATATATAAAGAAGGGAGGGAGGAGGAGGCCGGCCAGGGGAGGAGGCGCGCCAAGGGGGGGCAATCCTACTCCAAGTAGGTTTCGCCCCCTTTCCTATTTCGACAAGGAGAAGGAGGAAGGAAAAGGTGGAGAGAAGGAAGGAGAGGGGGGCGCCGCCCCCACCCCTTTGTCCAATTAGGACTAGGGCAAGGGGGCACGCGCCACCTCCTGGCCGGCCCTCTCTCTTCTCCACTACGGCCCAT
>NC_041389.1:372245014-372258550 GCF_002162155.2 Triticum dicoccoides | reverse complement strand
GGGGGGGGTCCGGTAACCCCTGGTACTCCGGTTTTATCCGAAACTTATCCGGAACACTTCCGGTGTCCGAATATAGCCGTCCAATATATCAATCTTTATGTCTCGACAATTTCGAGACTCCTCATCATGTCCGTGATCATATCCGGGACTCTGAACAACCTTCGATACATCATATCACATAAACTCATAATACCAATCATCATCAAACGTTAAGCGTGCGAACCCTACGGGTTCGAGAACTATGTAGACATGACCGAGACACGTCTTCGGTCAATTACCAATAGCGGAACCTAGATGCTCATATTGGTTCCTACATATTCTACGAAGATCTTTATCGGTCAAATCCGCAATACAACATATGTTGTTCCCTTTGTCTTCGGTATGTTACTTGCCAGAGATTCGTTCGCCGGTATCATCATACCTAGTTCAATCTCGTTACCGGCAAGTCTCTTTACTCGTTCCGTAACACTTCATGCTGCAACTAACTCATTAGTCACAATGCTTGCAAGGCTTATAGTGATGAGTATTACCAAGAGGGCCCAGAGATACCTCTCCGAAACACGGAGTGACAAATCCTAATCTCGATTTATGCCAACCCAACAAACACCTTCGGAGACACTTGTAGAGCACCTTTATAATCACCCATTTACATTGTAACGTTTGGTAGCACATAAAGTGTTCCTCTGGTATTTGGGAGTTGCATAATCTCATATTCCGAGGAACTTGTATAAGTCATGAAGAAAGCAGTAGCAATGAAACCGACACGATCATAATGCTAAGCTAACGGATGAGTCATGTCCATCACATCATTCTTCTAATGATGTGATCCCGTTCATCAAATGACAACACATGTCTATGGTTAGGAAACATAACCATCTTTGATTAACGAGCTAGTCAAGTAGAGGCATACTAGGGACTATATGTTTTGTCTATGTATTCACACATGTACTAAGTTTCCGGTTAATACGATTCTAGCATGAATAATAAACATTTATCATGAATTAAGGAAATAAATAATAACTTTATTATTGCCTCTAGGGCATATTTCCTTCAGTCTCCCACTTGCACTAGAGTCAATAATCTAGATTACGTAGTAATGATTCTAACACCCATGGAGCTTTGGTGCTGATCATGTTTTGCTCGTGGAAGAGGCTTAGTCAATGGGTCTGCAACATTCAGATCCGTGTGTATCTTGCAAATCTCTAGGCCCCCCTCTGACACTTGATGACGGATGCAATTGAAGTGTATCTTGATGTGCTTGGTTCTCTTGTGAAATCTGGATTCCTTTGCCAAGGCAATTGCACCAGTATTGTCACAAAAGATTTTCATTGGACCCGATGCACTAGGTATAACAACTAGATCGGATATGAACTCCTTCATCCAAACTCCTTCATTTGCCGCTTCCGAAGTAGCAATGTACTCTGCTTCACCCGTAGATCCCGCCACGACGCTTTGCTTGGAACTGCACCAACTGACAGCTCCTCCATTCAATAAAAATACATATCCGGTTTGCGAGTTAGAGTCATCCGGATCAATGTAAAAGCTTGCATCGACATAACCGTTTACGACGAGCTATTTTTTACCTCCATAAAGAAGAAACATATCCTTAGTCCTTTTCAAGTATTTCAGGATGTTCTTGACCGCTGTCCAGTGCTCCACTCAAGGATTACTTTTGTACCTCCCTGCTATGCTTATAGCAAGGCACACATCAGGTTTGGTACACAACATTGCATACATGATAGAACCTACGCTGAAGCATAGGGAATGACTTTAATTTTCTCTCTATCTTATGCATTGGTCGGAAATCGAGTCTGACTCAACTTCACACCTTGTAATACAGGCAAGAACCCTTTCTTTGACTGATCCATTTTAAACTTTTTCAAAACTTTATCAAGGTATGTGCTTTGTGAAAGTCCAATTAAGCGTCTTGATCTATCTCTATAGATCTTGATGCCCAATATGTAAGCAGCTTCTCCGAGGTCTTTCATAGAAAAACTCTTATTCAGGTATACTTTTATGCTATCCAGAAATTCTATATCATTTCCAATCAACAATATGTCATCCACATATAATATCAGAAATGCTACAGAGCTCCCACTCACTTTCTTGTAAATACAGGATTCTCCAAAAGTCTGTATAAAACCATATGCTTTGATCACACTATCAAATTGTTTATTCCAACTCCGAGAGGCTTGCACCAGTCCATAAATGGATCGCTGGAGCTTGCACACTTTGGTAGCAACCTTTGGATCGACAAAACCTTACGGTTGCATCATATACAACTCTTATTCCAGAAATCCATTCAGGAACGCTATTTTGACATCCATTTGCCAAATTTCATAATCATAAAATGCAACAATTGCTAACATGATTCGGACAGACTTAAGCATCGCTACGGGAGAGAAAGTCTCATCATAGTCAACTCCTTGAACTTATCGAAAACCTTTTGCAACAAGTCGAGCTTTGTAAACAGTAACATTACCCTCTGCGTCGGTCTTCTTCTTAAAGATCCATTTATTTTCTATGGCTCGCCGATCATCGGGCAAGTCCACCAAAGTCCACACTTTGTTCTTATACATGGATCCCATCTCAAATTTCATGGCTTCAAGCCATTTTGTGGAATCTGGGCTCATCATTGGTTCCTCGTAGTTCGTAGGTTCATCATGTTATAGTAACATGACTTCCAGAAAAGGATTACCGTACCACTCTGGTACGGATCTTACTCTGGAAGACCTACGAGGTTTGGTAGTAACTTTATCTGAAGTTGCATGATCATCATCATTAACTTCCTCACTAATTGGTGTAGGAATCACTGGAACTAATTTCTGTGATGAACTACTTACCAATAAGGGAGAAGGTACAATTACCTCATCAAGTTCTACTTTCCTCCCACTCACTTCTTTCGAGAGAAACTCCTTCTCTCGAAAGGATCCATTCTTAGCAACAAATATTTTGCCTTCGGATCTGTGATAGAAGGTGTACCCAACAGTTTTCTTTGGATATCCTATGAAGACGCACTTCTCTGATTTGGGTTCGAGCTTATCAGGTTGAGGCTTTTTCACATAAGCATCGCAGCCCCAAACTTTAAGAAACGACAACTTTGGTTTCTTGCCAAACCATAGTCCATAAGGCGTTGTCTCAACGGATTTTGATGGTGCCCTATTTAAAGTGAATGCATCCATCTCTAAAGTATAACCCCAAAACGATAGCGATAAATCAGTAAGAGACATCATAGATCACACCATATCCAATAAAGTACGGTTACGACGTTCGGACACACCATTTCGCTGTAGTGTTCCAGGTGGCGTTAGTTGTGAAACTATCCCATGTTGTTTCAAATGAAGACAAAAGTCGTAACTCAAATATTCTCCTCCACGATCAGATCATAGAAACTTTATTTTCTTGTTACGATGATTTTCCACTTCACTCTGAAATTCTTTGAACTTTTCAAATGTTTCAGACTTATGCTTCATTAAGTAGATATAACCATATATGCTCAAATCATCTATGAAGGTAAGAAAATAACGATACCCACCAAGAGCCTCAATACTCATTGGACCACATACATTGGTATGTATTATTTCCAACAAGTCAGTAGCTCGTTCTATTGTTCCAGAGAACGGAGTTTTAGTTATCTTGCCCATGAGGCACGGTTCACAAGCACCAAGTGATTCATAATCAAGTGATTCCAAAAGTCCATCAGCATGGAGTTTGTTCATGCGCTTTACACGGATATGACCCAAATGGCACTGCCACAAATAAGTTGCATTATCATTATTAAACTTAAATCTTTTGGCTTCAACACTATGAATATGTGTATCACTACTATCGAGATTCAATAAAAATAGACCACTTAGCAAGGGTGCATGACCATCAAAGATATTACTCATATAAATAGAACAACCATTATTCTATGATTTAAATGAATAACCGTCTCGCATCAAACAAGATCCAGATATAATGTTCATGCTCAACGCTGGCACCAAATAACAATTATTCAGGTCTAAAACTAATCCCGATGGTAGATGTAGAGGTATCGTGCCGATCGCGATCACATCGACTTTAGAACCATTTCCCACGCGCATCGTCACCTCGTCCTTAGCCAATCTTCGCTTAATCTATAGCCCACGTTTCAAGTTACAAATATGAGCAACAGAACCAGTATCAAATACCCAGGCGCTACTGCGAGCATTAGTTAAGTACACATCAATAACATGTATATCAAATATACCTTTCACTTTGCCATCCTTCTTATCCGCCAAATACTTGGGGCAGTTCCGCTTCTAGTGACCAGTCCCTTTGCAGTAGAAGCACTCAGTTTCAGGCTTAGGTACAGAGTTGGGTTTCTTCTCTTGAGCAGCAACCTTTTTGCCGTTCTTCTTGAAGTTCCCCTTCTTCCCTTTGCCCTTTTTCTTGAAACTAGTGGTCTTATTGACCATCAACACTTGATGCTCCTTTTTGATTTCCACCTCCGCAGCCTTTAGCATTGCGAAGAGCTCGAGAATAGTCTTGTTCATCCCTTGCATATTATAGTTCATCACGAAGCCTTTATAGCTTGGTGGTAGTGATTGAAGAACTCTGTCAATGACACTATCATCAGGAAGATTAACTCCCAGTTGAGTCAAGTGGTGGTGGTACCCAGACATTCTGAGTATGTGTTCACTGACATAACTATTCTCCTCCATTTTGCAGCTGTAGAACTTGTTGGAGACTTCATATCTCTCAACTCGGGCATTTGCTTGAAATATTAACTTCAATTCTTCGAACATCTAATAAGCTCCGTGACGGTCAAAACGTCTTTGAAGTCTTGATTCTAAGCCGTAAAGCATGGCACACTGAACTATCGAGGAGTCATGAACATGCGTCTGCCAGACACTCACAATGTCTGCAGTTGCGGGCGCGGGTGGTAAACCTAACGGTGCTTCCAGGACATAATTCTTCTGTGCAGCAATGAGGATAATCGTCAAGTTATGGACCCAGTCCGTGTAGTTGGTGCCATCATCTTTCAACTTAGCTTTCTCTAGGAGCGCATTAAAATTCAAAGGAACGGTGGCACGGGCCATTGATCTACAACAACATAGACATGCAAAATACTATCAGGTACTAAGTTCATGATAAATTAAAGTTAAATTAATCATATTACTTAAGAACTCCCACTTAGATAGACATCCCTCTAATCATCTAAGTGATCACGTGATCCAAATCAACTAAACCATGTCTGATCATCACGTGAGATGGAGTAGTATTCAATGGTGAACATCACTATGTTGATCATATCTACTATATGATTCAAGCTCGACCTTTCGGTCTCAGTGTTCCGAGGCCATATCTGCATATGCTAGGCTCGTCAAGTTTAACCCGAGTATTCTGCGTGTGCAAAACTGGCTTGCACTAGTTGTATGTGAACGTAGAGTTTATCACACCCGATCATCACGTGGTGTCTTGGCACGACGAACTGTAGCAATGGTGCATACTCAGGGAGAACACTTATACCTTGAAATTTAGTAAGGGATCATCTTATAATGCTACCGACGTTCTAAGCAAAATAAGATGCATAAAGGATAAACATCACATGCAATCAAAATATGTGACATGATATGGTCATCATCATGTTGTGCTCATGATCTCCATCACCTAAGCATCGTCATGATCTCCATCGTCACCGGCACGACACCTTGATCTCCATCGTAGCATCGTTGTCATCTCGCCAACTATTGTTACTATGAATATCGCTACCGTTTAGTGATAAAGTAAAACAATTACATGGCGATTGCATTGCATACAATAAAGCGACAACCATATGGCTCCTGCCAGTTGCCGATAACTTTTGTTACAAACATGATCATCTCATACAACAAATTATATCACATCATGCCTTGACCATATCACATCATAGCAAGCCCTGCAAAAACAAGTTAGACGTCCTCTACTTTGTTGTTGCAAGTTTTACATGGCTGCTACGGGCTTCTAGCAAGAACCGGACGTATCAAAACCACAACGATTTTTCATCAAGTGTGCTGTTTTAACCTTCAACAAGGACCGGACGTAGCCACACTCGATTCAACTAAAGTTGGAGAAACAGACACTCACCAGCCACCTATGTGCGAAGCACGTCGGTAGAACCAGTCTCGCGTTAGTGTACAAGTAATGTCGGTTTGAGCCGCTTCATCCAACAATACCGCCAAATCCAAGTATAACATGCTGGTAAGCAGTCTGACTATTATCACCCACAACTCTTTGTTTTCTACTCGTGCATATAACATCTACGCATAGACCTGGCTCGGATGCCACTGTTGGGGAATGCAGTAATTTCAAAACAATTCCTACGACCACGCAAGATCTATCTCTAGGTGATGCATAGCAACGAGAGGGGAGAGTGTTGTCTACATACCCTCGTAGACCGAAAGCCGAAGCGTTATGACAACGCGGTTGATGTAGTCATTCGTCTTCACGATCCGACCGATCCTAGCACTGAAGGTATGACACCTTTGCAATCTGCACACGTTCATCTCGGTGATGTCCCACGAACTCTAGATCCAGCTGAGGTCAAGGGAGAGTTTCGTCAGCACGACGGCGTGGTGACGGTGATGATGAAGTTACCGGCGCAGGGCTTCGCCTAAGCACAACGACGATATGACTGAGGTGGAAATCTGTGGAGGGGGGAACCACACACAACTAAACAATCAACTTGTGTCTTCTAGGGTGCCCCCATGCCCCCATATATAAAGGAGGGAGGGAGGAGGAGGCCGGCTAGGGAAGGAGGCGCACCAAGGGGGGGCAATCCTAATCCAAGTAGGTGTCTCCCCCCTTTCCTATTCCAATAAGGAGAAGGGGGAAGGAGGAGGTGGAGAGAAAGAAGGAGAGGGGGGTGAGGGAGTCCTGGATTAGGGGGCCCTTGGATGGCTGGACTATATACTTTGGCCGGACTGTTGGAGTATGAAGATACAAGATTGAAGACTTCGTCCCGTGTCCGGATGGGACTCTCCTTTGCGTGGAAGGCAAGCTTGGAAATTCGGATATGTAGATCTCCTTCTCTGTAACCAACTCTGTGTAACCCTAGCCCCCTCCGGTGTCTATATAAACTGGAGGGTTTAGTTCGTAGGACAACAACAATCATAATCATAGGCTAGCTTCTAGGGTTTAGCCTCTACGATCTCGTGGTAGATCAACTCTTGTAATACTGATATCATCAAGATCAATCAAGAAGGAAGTAGGGTATTACCTCCATCAAGAGGGCCCGAACCTGGGTAAACATCATGTCCCCCGCCTCTTGTTACCATTAGCCTTAGACGCACAGTTCTGGACTCCCTACCCGAGATCCGTCAGTTTTGACACCGACATTGGTGCTTTCATTGAGAGTTCCACTGTGTCGTCACGATAAGGCTTGATGGCTCCTTCAATCATCTTCAACGACGCGGTCTAGGGTGAGGTTTTCCTCTCCGGACAAACCTTCGTATTCGTCGGCTTCGTACTGCGGGCCAACTCGCTTGGCCATCTGGAGCAGATCGATAGTTACGCCCCTGGCCATCAGGTCAGGTTCGGAAGCTTGAACTATACTGCCGACATCCGCAGAGACTTGATCTTCGATGGATTCGAGCCCATGTCAGGTGTGCCAAACAGTCATGTCGAGCATGACTTAGATCTGCCATCGGACAATGTTCGGGAGATCGCGCCTGCGGCGGCCCCGGGAATCAATCCGGAGCAGATCGTGCCATCCGAGGACGGGTGGATGGACCCTGCCAAGGAGGCCGCGCCCTCAGCGGTGATAGAGCCAAACACTGACCCCACCTCCTATGAGGCCGGTGTAATCGGACCCTCAGACTCATCTCCGGCTACAGGCTCTGAACCGCGTGCATCCGTGCCTATTGAATTTGATTGGGCACCGATCATGGAGTTCACCTCCGCGGATATCTTTCAGCACTCGCCCTTGGGCGACGTGCTAAATTCATTGAGGTCTCTCTCCTTGTTAGGAGGCTCTTGGCCGAACTATGTCCGGCTGGAGTGGGAAGCGGACGACGAAGAAATTCATTCCCCACCCACCACCCACGTAATAGCCACTGTCGATGACTTAACCGACGTGCTTGACTTCGACTCCAAAGACATCGACGGTATGGACGACGATGCAGGAGAAGAACAGGAACCACCGCCCACAGGGCGCTGGACAACCACCTTATGATATGATATATATATATGGTGGACACCCCCAAAGAAAGTAATGGCGACAAGGCTACGGAGGATAATCCCTTGGAGAAGCAATCTAGGCACCGGCATCATAGACGCATCTCTAAGCCCCGCCATAGCAAAAATAGTTATACCGGCACAAGAGATGATAGCAATCCGGATGGTGCCGAAGACGAAAACAATCCTGCCCAGCCAGGCTTCAAGCAGGCCGAGCAAGAAGATGGGCAAGCTAGCTCTAAGGAACAGGCAACAGATGGAGAATCAGAGGATGGTAATTACATGCCTCTCTCCGAAGACGAAGTGAGCCTTGGCGACGAAGAATTCATCATGCCTGAGGACCCTGTCGAGCAGGAGCGCTTCAAGCGCCGGCTTATAGCCACTGCAAAAAGCCTGAAGAAGAAGCAGCAGCAGCTTCAAGCTGATCAAGATCTGCTAACTAATAGATGGACCGAGGTCCTGGCAGCCGAGGAATACATACTCGAGCGCCCAACCAAAAGTTACCCAAAGCGCAAGTTGCTACCTCAACTCGAGGAGGAGGCACTAAAGCCCACACTACCAGCGCACGATGCGGCTGACCGGCCACCTCGTGGTCGGGACAAAGCGGCGTATCAGCCTGGACTTCAGCCCGCACCCTGTCGCCAATCAAACAATATCACTAAGGCCCGGGGCTACACGAAGGACCTGCGGGAGGTATTGGAAAACAAAGCAGGACAGTCAAGATCGATCTACGGATCATGGGGGCGCGCCCCAACATGTGACGATGACCGTCACGCCGGATATACCAACAAATCCAGCCAGACTGAGTACAATGTATCCCAACACAGAGGCGCCACACACCCCCAATGCTTCACTGATGAAGTAATGGATCATGAATTCCCAGAAGGGTTTAAACCCGTGAACATTGAATCATATGATGGTACTACAGACCCCGCGGTATGGATAGAAGATTTCTTCCTCCACATTCACATGGCCCGCAGAGATGATCTATACGCCATCAAGTACCTCCCACTAAAACTCATGGGACCGGCTCGGCATTGGCTGAATAGCTTGCCGGCAAACTCCATCGGGAGTTGGGAGAACCTGGCAGACGCATTCCTGGACAACTTCCAGGGCACTTATGTGTGACCATCGGATGCTGATGATCTAAGTCACATAACCCAACAGATCGGAGAGTCAGCCAAGAAATTTTGGACTCGGTTCCTAACTAAAAAGAACCAAATTGTCGACTGTCCGGATGCCGAAGCCCTAGCGTCCTTTAAGCATAACATCCATGACGAGTGGCTTGCCCGACATCTCGGTCAAGAAAGCCAAAATCCATGGCAGCCCTCACGACACTCATGACCCGCTTTTGTGCGGGCGAGGATAGCTGGTTGGCTCGTAGCAACAACACAACTAGCAATCCTGGCACATCAAAAGCCAGAGATAGCAACGACAAACCACGACGCAACAAACACAAGCGTCGCAAAAACAGTGATAGCGCAGAAGACATGACAGTCAATGCCGGATTCAGTGGCTCCAAGTCCGGTCAGCGGAAAAAGCCATTCAACAACAACAATTCGGGCCCGTCCAGTTTGGACCGCATACTCGACCATCCATGCCAAATTCATGGCTCCCGAACACCAGCCAATCATACCAATAGAGAATGCTGGGTCTTCAGACAAGCCGGCAGGTCAGGTGCCGAAAATAAGGGGAAGGGGTCTCAAAGCAATGATGACGACGAGGAGCCCCGATCACCAAATATAGGAGGGCAAAAGAAATTTCCCCCGCAAATCAAAATGGTGAAGATGATAAACACCACCCACATTCCCAAGCTGGTACGAACGTGCACTCTTAGGGATGTCGACTTAACGGAGCTAGTCACCCTACAATACAACCTATGGCCGATCACCTTTGATCGTAAGGATCGTTCGGCCAATACCAATTAGGACAATCCAGCCGCACTCGTCCTTGACCCAATAATTGATGGATTCCACCTCACACGAGTCCTTATGGACGGAGGCAGCAGTCTAAATCTGTTGTATCAGGACACAGTGTGCAAGATGGGTATCGATCATTCGATGATCAAGCCCACTAAAACCACCTTTAAAGGTGTCATACCAGGTGTGGAGGCCAATTGTACAGGATCCATCACTCTGGCGGTAGTCTTCGGATCACCAACCAATTACCGTACCGAAGAGTTAGTCTTCGACATCGTCCCCTTTCGCAGTTATTATCAGGCACTGCTCGGACGAACCGCGTTCGCTCGATTCAACGCGGTGCCACATTATGCCTACCGTAGACTCAAGATGCCCGGTCCGTGCGGTGTCATCACGGTTAATGGCAGGGCCGAACTTCCCCTCATTGCCGAAGAGTCTACCACCGTTTTAACAACAAAAGCAACGAATGGCACCTTTCAATCGAACCTCAAGTCGACGGCCAAGCTCCCGGACACCGCCAAAGGAGTCCGAACTACTGCGCGGCAGGATAGCCCGGCTTGTCCAGAGCTCAATTAAAACACTCCGGCAAAAGTTAAGACATGCCACATAATGCGGCTTAACCGCTCTGTGGCACAAAACCATTTCTTACATTTTCTTTGTAGGTTCACCTTTGCGTAGGCCAGGACGGATGGCATGGAAATAGTTCGAACGCATGAGGGAATCTCTAGATGTTCCCCTCGATGATCATCCGACTACACTCCGGATCTGCATACAACTTCCTCCCGCCTGGTCTCAGCAGGTTCCTCAGTCATATTTCTTTTTATCACATTACCTGTACTCGTACGCATCGATGTATTATTCAAATACAACATGTGGATTTATATGATGCTCGTCTGCTGTTATTCCTTATTGAAACTCTTTTTTCAAAAGGCAGCTGCACATCATGATATGCCTTAATATGCCAGGGGCTTCATTATACCCATAATACGACAATAAAGTCCGAACACCTTCACGGCAGTTCGGCACCCCGAACTTATAGCATTATATGCATCAGCTCCAAATCACGTCTTGGGTCAATAGTTGGGTTTGCCCGGCTCCTATGTTTTGGTACCTTACGTTCCGCTATATCAGCTAAGGTAGCACAGGGAGAACTACTGCGATTGTGTCCCGGTTCTTTCGGACGAGCACCTTAGTAGAGAAAACAGAAAACTGACTGTCATGATATAGCGAGAGCTAGTCAGGTGTTCGAGAGGTTGTAAAATCTTTAAGGATTTCTTCCACATAATGCCATAACCAATGCAGCATGCGATGGATTATCTTTTCTTCCGATCAGGTACTTATAGAGCCCCTCGTGCGGTCTTCCGAACACCAGGGGCTGTGCCTACCTTCCTTTTAAACTCCGTTGGCTAAGTGAGAGTGATAAAGCCCTATAGTCCGATTGCCTGGTTCGCTGTGCTGAACACCTCCTTCAAGGACCCAAAACTGGGATAAAGAGTGCTCAGGTTTATCCCGAACACCCCCGTGCTTACTACGTGGGGGCAGAAGCCGACGACTGACGAACTCTCAGGATTAATATATAAAACGGCCGCACAGGAGGAAAAACTTTCAAATGACAAGCAATAAATAATAGAAATGACCTTGTTCAACATTACAAAGGACAACATGACTGTATTCATGGAAATATAATGTCCTTGGTGCATTGCTCCGCTGCAAGGCGGGCTCCTTTCAAGACACCTTCATAATATAGTTCAGGCTTGCGGTGCTCCTTCCCCTTCGGCGGTCCCTCGGTCATCAGCTTTTCCACATCCATCTTCCCCCAGTGCACATTTGCACGGGCGAAGGCCATTCGCGCACCCTCCATACAGACCGATCGCTTGATGACTTCGAGTCGAGGGCAGGCACTCATAGCCGCTTCACGAGCCCAAAGTAACTGCTTGGAATCGGCTCGGTGGGCCATAGCCGGATAATTAAATCCTTCATGGCTAGCTCGGCCGCCTTATGCAGTTCGATCAACTACTTCAGTTGATCGGCAAAAGGCACCGGATAATTCGGTGCCAGATACTGCATCCAGAAGAGCTTATCCGCAATGTTCCTTTCTTCGGCTCGGTAGAAATGGGCGGCATCAGATATGCTGCGTGACAGCTCCGCAAATACCCCTGGAGAAATCAGAATTCAAATTATCAACTTGATCTTCTCCTTTCAACTACCCGCTTTGTATAGAAAAAGCCTTACCAGCCGCAATTTTCCCCGCCTCCTGGATTTCCTTCAGGGCACCTTGGGCTTCCCCCCGGGCAGCACTTGCGGCTTGACGAGCTTGGGAGAGTTCGGACTCTTTTCCTGATAAACTGTGCTCCAAGATCTCGCATTTCATGACGACCTCTTGAAGCTCTCGCTCAGCTTCAAGAACTCGGGCCTCGTGCTTTTCACGAAGAGCCTCCTCAGCGGATGCCTTCTTCTCGGCTTCGGCCACAACCTTCTTAAGAGCCTCAATTTCGGCCGTCACCCCTAGAGCACATCATAAAAATATTTTCATCATGCAAAATTATTCATTTGTGCTAAATGAACAATGTTTTCTGCATACCTGTCACAACCTAGCTAGTCATGCATTAGAGTGTTGCATCATGTTTACTCTTTCATCAGAAACTTGAAATGGGGATGACAGAACCCCCAGTCCCCTCTGAAACCAACTAGGGTTACTAAAATAATTCTTCAATGAACCTGAAATGCCCTTCTAAAATGCCCATCATTTTTGTCTTGGTTCAGAACCTCTGCCAAAAATGGTGCACATTTTCCTAGGCCATCCTAGGGTTTTTGAATTAAATCATAAATATTTGAATTTGGGCATTTAAAATAATATAAAATATTTAAATGCTCAAATATCTCCAAACTAAAATGTTTCATGTTGGAAATAATCCAACTATGGGCCAGGAATAGTTTGGTGATTTTTGAACTTGCATAGGTATTTTATTTAATTCAACAAAGTTGCAGATATATTAAATAAAACAGAAACAGAAATAAAAAAAGGGGGAAAACTTACCTGGGCTCCTCCACTGTGCGGCCCAGCCAGCTGGCCGGCCCAGCCAGCAGCGGCCCAGCCCACCACTGCAGCTCTCCGTCGTCTTCCTCCCCTCGCCCCGAAGCTGCTGCGTGCTCACGCGCGCACGGCCGCGCGGCCACCTCCTGCTTGCCGACGCGCTCCTGGCCGCGTGGACGACTCCCGCAGGCCGTCCCGATCCCCCCTGCTCTCTCTCACTCTCCCCCGGCTCTCCCCTCCTCTCCTTCGCTCTCTCTCTCACACGGCCGAACACCACCGTCGCCGCCGTTCGCCATAGCAGCCATCTCCGGCCACCCCTCGCTCCCCCGACTAGCTCAGGAGCTCCGCCTCGACTCCCTCTTCCTCCCCACCGCTCCACAGCTCCCCGGAAGCCCTGCATCGCCG
>NC_041389.1:372220200-372244862 GCF_002162155.2 Triticum dicoccoides | reverse complement strand
CACTGCAACCGCGGTGAGCTACGCCACCGTTTCCCCCTCTCCTTCCCCTCGTTCCCTCACCGTAGCCACCTCCCCACCACGGCCGAACCTCCGCCGTCGCCGAGCTCGCCGTCGGCGCAGCTCCGGTGACCATTTGGTCACCCCGGCGAGTCCAACGAGTTCGCAAGACCCCGTAGAGCATCCCTAGCACCTCGCTTTGCTCGACTTCGAGCTCCAGCACCGTTCCCGTGCACGACCGAACCCCGGCGGCCGCAGCCGAGCTCGCCGCCGTCGACTCCGGCCACCCCGACCCCAACGGGCTCCGCCAAGAGCTGCGGGTTGGCCTCAGCTCCACTCCGGTGGTCTCCGCGGTCCGTTTGGTGGCCGAAATGACCAAAACCACTTCCACCGCCGTGTCAGGCTCGCCGGCGACTAAACGCCGGCAGCCGACATTAACTTTGACCACGGGTGGGCCCTGGTTGACTCCCCTGAGTCAATGACAGGTGGGGCCCAGCCCTGTTATTTAAACAGGATTAGTTTTAATTAAGTTTTAATTTAAATAATCACCCTGACATGCGGGACCCACTGTCAGGTTTGACCTGGACCAGTTCCGTTGACCTGCTGACGTCATGCTGACGTCATGCTGGCGCAATAATTATAATTTCTGGATTTAATTTAAATCAGGAAATTCCAGAATATTATTTAAACTTCAAAAATTCATAACTTTTATTCTGTAACTCCAAATTGGACAAATTATATATGAAAAATGATCAGAAAAATCCAATCTATCCATCTGTACTATTTTCATGCATGATCAAACAAGTTAAATTGATGTTTTAAGCAGAACAAGGAAAAGCACTTTAAAAGGCCATATTTGAATTTGAAATTTGAATCTTTGATTCAAATTTGTTCAAACCCTTCTGGCTTTAGTTGCATTAGCCCAATACACTCATATTGCCATGTTTCATGCATGCATCATATTGTTGCACATTGTTTGGTGATGCTTGTGTATCGATGCCCTTGCGACAGGTTCTGTCCCCGAGGAGTACCGTAATTACCCTAACGAAGAACCGTATCCGTGCATCGAACCATCAGGCAAGCAACCAACCATTTGATCATATCGATACAATCCCATGTTCTCGCTCCTGCTCTCTTTTACTGCATTAAGACAACGCGATTCAAACTGCTGTGTGCTACGGTAGTTGAACCCATTTCCTCTGCATGACCTGTCATTGCCACAGTAACTAGATGAAACCCACTAGCATGTGTAGGAGTTGCTTGAGCCATATGTATGTGTTGTTCCTACCTTGCTATGCCTGCTATGCTTAGAGTCGTGTCAGGTCTGGTTCATCTGGGTGATGGGCTGGAGTGAAATGATTATGTCGGTAATGAGAGTGGTGTGGTGAACACGATTTGGTAAAGGTATCGATGAAAGGCCATGTAGGAGTACATGGTGGGTTGTTTCATTGAAGCCGACCTTAAGCACTGAGATCTGTATGTGTGATTTAAGAATCAGCTACTACCATGCATTGGGCCCGAAACCAATGGACCCTCTCGTCTTCTTATTCACCCTAGTTCCCCGTCCAGGAGTTGCAAGTAGTTTCTGGTGTTTGTAGCCTACTGGAGGCCGTGGACAGCGCTGACCGTAGGGGTGGGCTGTGATGCGGTAGGTACGTGGCCGGGTGTACCGAATACCCGTTAGGTATCTCGGGAACCCTGTTCACATCGTTCGGGGCCGTATGGGAAACCTCGGCCGGACTCCCTGCGGATGGAACCTGAATAGGCGATAAACCTGGACTGGAGGCTTAGGTGATTAGGTTGGTCGTGGCCGACACCCACGTTGGGCTTCCGCTTGAAGGTTGCCGAGTACATGTCGTGTAAACGACGGTAAGTGGTGAGAGCGTGTATGAAGAAGTACCCCCTGCAGGGTTAACATGATCTATTCGAATAGCCGCGTCCGCGGTAAAGGACTACTTGGTTGCCTATACAGTTCATAGACAAGTAAATGGAAACTGTTAAAAACCTCAAGATAAGTGTGAGTGCCGAGGATGGCTCTTCCGTAGGAAGACGGAGGCGGATCCTCGGTAGTGTATTGAAGTGGTGAGTAGTGGACTCGTGTGCGCAAAACCATTTCAAGTTGGAGTATCGTAGGTTAGCCTAGCCAAGAGTCAAAGCTGGCTTGCTGCAATAACTCCACCAACCCTTCTTGATACTATGCATGTATGTAGGATCTGATGTAAGTCTTGCTGAGTACCTTTGTACTCATGTTGCTATAATCTACATTTTTTACAGAAGACGCTGCAACCCCTTCTGATGGGTTCTAGGTAGACGTTGACATCAACGAGTAGGCTAAAGACCCAGGTGGTGACCCTGAGCTTGTGAAGGACCACGTAGTATAGCTAGGCTTTCCAAGCCTCTTTTTTTTACTAGTTGTCTGTACTCAGACAAGTTACTTCCGCTGCTGGTTTGTATGACTGTATGACTTGTATGTGGGGTCGTGAGACCCGTACCTTTGTGTATGTTATGTATGGCTCACTGAGCCTTAAATAAAGTACTTGTGTCATAGAGTCATGTTGTGATGCTTCGTTGTATTTGCACATATCGAGCATATTGTGTGTATGATTGAAATGCTTGGTATGTGTGGGATCTGACTATCTAGTTGTTTATCTTTAGTAGCCTCTCTTACCGGGAAATGTCTCCTAGTGTTACCGCTGAGCCATGGTAGCTTGCTACTGCTCTGGAACACTTAGGCTGGTCGGCATGTGTCCTTCTTCGTTCCTGTGTCTGTCCCTTCGGGGAAATGTCACGCTTTGAGTACCGGAGTCCTGTTAGCCCGCTACAGCCCGGTTTACCGGAGTCCTGCTAGCCCAGTGCTACAGCCCGGACCCACTTGCTGATGACCGACACGTTCGAAGCTGGGTCATGAATGCCTGTCCCTGTAAGTCTGTGCCACTTTGGGTTTACGACTAGTCATGTCAGCCCGGGCTCCTTATCATATGGATGCTAGCGACACTATCATATACGTGAGCCAAAAGGCGCAAACGGTCCCGGGCAAAGGTAAGGCGACACCGTGGGGATACCGTGCGTGAGGCCGCAAAGTGATATGAGGTGTTACCGGCTAGATCGATGTGACATCGAGTCGGGGTCCTGACATCGTTGGCCATGTAGGAGTACATGGTGGGTTGTCTCATTGCAGCCGTCCTCAGGAACTGAGTTCTGTGTTTGTGATCCATGATCAGTTACTACCACACATTGGGCTCCGGGCGCTCCAAGCCCTCTCGACTTATTAATCAACTTGATCTCTGTCCAGGAGTTGCAACTAGTTTCTGGTGTTTGTAGGCAGTGTTAGTAGTCTACCAAGTGGCACCCGGTACAGGTGGGCTTGGGACAGACTAGGCACAGTGGCCCGGTGTACCAAGTGGCACCCGGATGGTGGGCTTGGGAACCCTGCACACATCGTTTGGGGCCGTAAGCGACACCCCGGCCGGATCTCCTTGCGGATGGAACCTGAATAGGCGATAAACCTGGACTAGAGACTTGTTCGGTTAGTCAGGTCGTGGCCGACTCCCTCGCCCGGCTTCCGCTTGAAGGTTGCCGAGGTACATGACGTGTACAGGGCGGTAAGTGGCGAGAGCGTGTGTGAAGAAGTACACCCCTGCAGGGTTAACATCATCTATTCGAATAGCCGGATTCCTCGGATATGGAAACTTGGACCCCTTGCATAGTTCATAGACAAGTGAAAGTGGATACTCTAAAATACGCAAGATAAGCGTGAGTGCTATGGATGGCGTTCTCGTAGGGAGACGGGAGCGGATCCATAGTGGTGTATTGATATGGGGAATATGTGGACTCGTGTGCGCCACCTCAAAAGAGTTGCTTGCAGTCGTAGTTAGGATAGCCACCGAGTCAAAGCTGGCTTGCTGCAGTTAAACCCCACCACCCCTTTGTTGATAATGATGCATATGTAGTTAGTTCTGATGTAAGTCTTGCTGGGTACATTTGTACTCACGTTTGCCTATTTTATGTTTTGTAGAGAGACTTCAGTCTCACTAGTAGTTCCGCTTGGACTTCGACGTTTAGCTTGATACCTCAGCTACGATCTTGTGCCCTCGGCAGGATCTGATAGATAGTCAGGCTTCTCAGCCTTTTTCATTTATAGATGTCTGTACTCAGACATGATAGCTTCCGCTTGTGCTTTGACTTGTATGCTCTGATTGTTGGGTCATGAGACCCATGTTTGTAATGTCTCGCTCCTCGGAGCCTATTGAATAAACTACTTGAGTCGTAGAGTCATTTTGTGATGCCATGTTGTATTGCACATATCGAGCATATTGTGTATGTTATTGAAATGCTTGGTATGTGTGGGATCTGACCATCTAGTTGTTTATCTTTAGTAGCCTCTCTTACCGGGAAATGTCTCCTAGTGTTACCGCTGAGCCATGGTAGCTTGCTACTGCTCTGGAACACTTAGGCTGGCCGGCATGTGTCCTTCTTCGTTCCTGTGTCTGTCCCTTCGGGGAAATGTCACGCTTTGAGTACCGGAGTCCTGTTAGCCCGCTACAGCCCGGTTTACCGGAGTCCTGCTAGCCCAGTGCTACAGCCCGGACCCACTTGCTGATGACCGACACGTTCGAAGCTGGGTCATGGATGCCTGTCCCTGTAAGTCTGTGCCACTTTGGGTTTACGACTAGTCATGTCAGCCCGGGCTCTTTATCATATGGATGCTAGCGACACTATCATATACGTGAGCCAAAAGGCGCAAACGGTCCCGGGAAAAGGTAAGACGACACCCGTGGGGATACCGTGCGTGAGGCCGCAAAGTGATATGAGGTGTTACCAGCTAGATCGTTGTGACATCGAGTCGGGGTCCTGACAGCGTTGGCATCAGAGCCGGACTGCCTGTAGGTTCTCCAAGCCAAACTGGTCGATGTTGAGTCTAGAAATTCTTTAGTTATATGTAGGGGAATTGTTTGTGGGTTGGAACGTAAGGCTCTTTTTACTCCTTATACCTTATGACTCTCTGATCTGAGTCAGTCCATTCTTCCACGGGGGGTTAAGGAATTAGGATCTGTTCTCTCTATCAGGATCACGAGTTACTAATCAGTAGTACCTTATAAGTTTGATGGTTACCAGCCTAGTTCAGTTCTACTACCACATTATGTTGCCAGAATGGTTTCAGAACTTTGATATGATGATGATGAGTGGGTACGAAATCCTTTGTCAAATGTCTCAAATCCTTTTTGAGCATTTACAGCTGTTATGCTGCCGAAATTTTGCTAGAAATTCTAATGCCTTTGCATTATGATTGTGCTTTCAGATGGCCACTCGCGACCTCAATCAAGTGGTTCGCCTGACTCGATGCCTAGATGTACCCGGCCATACTGCTAAGTTGGTCAGGGTAATGACTGAGGCTGGATATCGCTGGTATCCCGAGTACACGGTCGAAGAGCAATTCCGAGATTTTAATCAAAGCCAGTATCTCTGCACTGTCAGGATATTTCCATCTTATCCTGGATCCACCGAGCCTCTTCACTGCTCTTATGGACTCGGGGTTACCATTGAGATGGCTGTGCAGGACGCCGCCTACTCTATGATGACCATTATGCGAGTCAGATCTGGGTTATTTCGGGACTCTGATTTCCGGTATATGCCAGGATCACTTCCGGGAGCGCAAAGGTATCTCCAGGCTATCTATGCTGACCCCACTCAGGAGGATTCACGGACTCGCACCACTGCTGAGATGCTCGAGGATAAGGACCGTGAAAATCGGGCCTTAAGGCTAGAGCTCTTCAACACCCGTGCTGACCACTGGGCCACTTTGACTCGGTTCGCACCGGCGGTGCAAGCTGGATATTCAGATATGCGCGATCTCTATCCTCTGAGGTCCGCTCTGCCAGACGTGATGGTTTGGCGTGATGTAGGAGGCATCACCCCACCTCGCGGTCCCCGCAGGCCACCGTTTGTTGGTCCAAGGCCTCATCCTAGCCCCCATGGTCCACAAGCTCCGCGAGACCGTCTGTTTCCAGATGATCATGTTGAGCTTCCGGGCTATGGAGGTGACTTCTACGAGGACTACTACGGATCGGTCTAAGTTAGTGGTAGTATCACTAGTTCGCACTAGCTGTGTCGTCTATCGTCCCGCGTGACTCGTGGGATATGACCTAGTTTGTACTCCTTCTGGAGGTGTAGAAAAATAATGTATAGGAGCTTGGAATGCCTCCGATGAGATGTAATCCTCTTTTCACCGTAATAGTACTTTGTTTGGTCTTGTACTAAACCCTGTATGGTGTGTATGACGATGGAATAAAAGAAGCAGTTTCTATATCTACCATGTCATACGGATGATCATCTTGCATTCCGAGTTATTCCTTACATTATGTATCCTATGTCGGAATTTTACCATCCTGACTAAATCATTGTCTTGTTTACCTAGGATGGTCAACACGCGCGCTAACCCTGCTTCTCAAGAGCAGGCCAAAGGCAGTGAAGCTAGGGATGCAAATCTGCCTCATCCTCCTTCACTAGCCGAGGTTATGATGGAAGCTGAGAGAAACAAGCGGGAGACAAACCGTTTGTTGGAGCGTATTGAACAGAACACAGCACACCATCAGAGGGCTAACGTGGTGTCACTCAGTGATTTTATCAAATTGCATCCACCCACGTTCCACCACTCCGTCGAGCCCCTCAACGCTGATGACTGGCTTCGCAGTATCTCTCACAAACTGCGTTCTGCGCTGGTAGCGGAGGCTGACAAGGTCACCTTTGCTGCATATCATCTTGAAGGCCCCGCCAGTCTATGGTGGGAGAATTATGGAGCTATGCGCCCAGCGGGCCATGTCACAACTTGGGCTGAGTTCAGCGAGGCTTTCCGTGAACATCACATTCCGGAGGGTCTCATGGACCGTAAACGTGAAGAATTTTGCAGTTTCACCCAAGGCCGACTTTCTGTGGATGCCTATAGCAGGGAGTTTGGTAATCTCGCCCGATATGCAACTGAGGAAGTGTCTACTGACGCCAAGAAGCAAGCAAGGTTTCGTAAGGGCCTTAGTCCTGAGCTTCGCCGCGACCTCCGTCTGCATGAGTGCACATCTTTTTCGAAACTTGTCAACAAAGCCATCAGTGCTGAAACTGGTCAGACTGACTATGACGCAACACGCAAGCATGGACGTGACATGGGTTCCTCATCCGGTGCTGGTCCTCAGAAGCGCCGCGTGTGGGTACCCAACACTGCCCTGCCACCCAGGTTCACACCGAGGCCATCTTTCCAGGCGCCTCGCCCTGTTCAACAGTCTGCTCTAGCCAAGCCCTATGGGGGTTCAACTAACAATGCTCCTCCACGTACCAGTTCCGTGACTTGTTTCAAGTGTGGGGAATCTGGTCACTATATGCGTGAATGCCCCCAGACCAACCCCAATCAATCTGCTAAAGCTGTTGGCCGTGGCAAGCCGACAGGAAAAGTATTCCACGCCAAGCCGGTCACCGCTTCACGTGGCCATGTCAACTGCATCTCTGCCGAAGAAGCTCAAGAGGATCCCAACGTCGTTCTCGGTACGCTTCTTGTTAATTGCCACCCGGCATCTGTTCTTTTCGATACAGGAGCCTCTCATTCTTTTATATCCGAAAGTTATGCTCGTCTGCATAACGTTGCATTCTGTGACATGCCATCCACTATGGAAATCTCTACCCCTGGTTCTAGATGGCAGACCTCTAGGGTAAGTTATGGAAATGAGATCCAAGTCGACAGACTTGTTTTCCTCGCGTCTTTGATAGCCCTTAAATCTTCAGATATTAATATCATTCTGGGTATGGACTGGATGTCGGCTCATCATGCCCAAATTGATTGCTTCTCTAGGACTGTTCAACTCACCCATCCTTCGGGAAAGATAGTTAATGTCTTGACCCGAATAGCCAAGCGACAATTATATTCTCTTAACGCCAGCCCTTTGCCAGACCTTGAGGACGTTTCGGTAGTCCGTGACTTCCCGGATGTCTTTCCAGAGGAATTGCCAGGTGTTCCACCTGACAGGGATGTTGAGTTTGTAATAGACCTCATTCCAGGAACCGTTCCGATTGCTAGAAGACCTTATAAGATGGCACCACTAGAACTAGCCGAGCTTAAGAAACAACTCGATGAGTCCTTGAAAAAGGGTTTCATCCGACCTAGCTCATCTCCGTGGGCTTGCCCCGTCCTATTCGTCAAGAAGAAGGATGGTACGGACCGGATGGTTGTAGATTACCGACCTGTCAATTTGGTCACAATCAAGAACAAATATCCACTTCCCAGGATCAACGACCTGTATGATCAGCTCGCTGGATCCTCAGTCTTCTCCAAGATGGATTTGAGGTTGGGCTACCATCAAATCAAAATCAGAAACGGGGACATTCCTAAAACGGCCTTTGTTACTCGTTACGGCCAATACGAGTACACCATCATATCCTTCGGATTAACCAACGCTCCAGCCACCTTTTCTCGGTTAATGAACTCAATCTTCATGGAGTATTTGGATAAATTCGTCGTGGTTTACCTCGATGATATACTCATCTACTCCAAGAACGAGGAAGAACATGCCGAACATCTAAGGCTAGTGTTGCAGAAACTTCGAGAGCATCGCCTTTATGCCAAATTTTCTAAATGTGAATTCTGGTTGTCAGAAGTGACATATCTGGGTCATGTAATATCTGGTAAAGGTATTGCTGTTAACCCTGAGCGAGTTCAAGCCGTCCTTAATTGGACTCCACCCGAATCGGTCAAGCAAGTTCGGAGTTTTCTGGGCTTAGCGAGCTATTGTCGTCGCTTTGTCGAGAACTTCTCCAAAGTTGCCAAACCTCTAACCGAACTCCTCAAGAAAGATAAAAAGTTCGAATGGACTCCACATTGTGAGCACAGCTTTCAGGAACTGAAAAGACGCCTGACTTCTGCTCCCGTACTGGTACCGCCAGACTTCTCTAAGGACTTTGTTATCTACTGCGACGCTTCGCGACAAGGACTAGGTTGCATTCTCATGCAAGATCGACACGTAATTGCCTACGCTTCACGGCAATTGCACCCACATGAGGAGAATTATCCTACTCATGATCTAGAGCTTGCAGCCGTAGTCTATGCACTTAAGACCTGGCGACATTACCTCCTCGGTAATCATTGCGAAATATTCACTGATCACCAAAGTCTGAAGTATATTTTCACCCAACCGGATTTGAATCTCAGGCAGAGACGTTGGGTTGAATTGATCACCGACTTCGACTTAGGAATAACCTACACCCCAGGGAAAGCCAACGTCATGGCTGATGCGCTAAGTCGTAAATCTTATTGTAACAACCTGATGTTACAACAAAGTCAACCGCTTCTCCATGAGGAATTTCGGAAGCTTAACCTTCATATTGTTCCTCAAGGTTTTCTCTCCACCATGGTGGCAAAACCTACCCTTACGGATCAAATTATCAAAGCACAGGAGGTAGATCCGGGAATCTCCCGCATCAAGAGGAACATTCAGAAAGGAATTGCGAATTGTTTCTCCATTAATGATCAAGGAGTCGTATACTTCGGGAATCGATTAGTAGTTCCCAAAGTGCGCAACCTAAGGCGATTAATCCTTAAGGAAGCTCATGAATCTCCTCTCACTATTCATCCCGGTAGTACTAAGATGTATCAGGACCTACGCCAGAGGTTCTGGTGGACTAGGATGAAGAGAGAAATTGCTCAGTATATTGCTAACTGCGACGTCTGTCGTCGTGTAAAAGCAGAGCACCAACGGCCTGCTGGCACCCTTCAACCCTTAGCTATTCCTGAATGGAAATGGGATAAAATTGGTATGGATTTCATTACCGGTTTTCCCAGGACCAAGAGAGGGAATAATGCTATTTTCGTCGTGGTCGATCGTATTTCCAAAGTAGCCCATTTCCTACCTGTTCGAGAGAGTATAACCGCTAGTCAGCTGGCAGACTTATACATCTCCCGAATAGTGTCCCTTCATGGTGTCCCTTTGGAAATTAACTCGGATCGAGGAAGTCTTTTCACCTCTCGATTTTGGGAAAGTTTCCAAAATGCTATGGGAACCCGTCTTTCCTTTAGCACCGCTTTCCACCCTCAGTCGAGTGGTCAAGTGGAACGCGTCAACCAAATTCTAGAAGACATGCTTCGAGCCTCTGTTATCTCATTCGGAATGGACTGGGAGAAGTGCCTTCCGTTTGCCGAATTCGCTTACAACAACAGCTATCAATCTAGCTTGGGTAAAGCCCCTTTTGAAGTTCTCTATGGACGACGATGTCGAACACCCCTTAACTGGTCGGAGACCGGGGAAAGACAATTCTTTGGCTCGGATATGATTCAGGAAGCAGAAGAACAAGTTCGTATCGTTCGTGAAAAGTTGAAAACAGCCCAATCCCGTTAAAAGAGTCAATATGACCGAAAACATAAGGCTATGACTTTCGAGGTTGACGAGAAGGCTTATCTTCGGGTCACCCCTCTGAAGGGAACCCATCGTTTTGGTATCAAAGGCAAATTGGCTCCTCGTTACATTGGACCTTTTCGCATTCTTGCCAAACGAGGAGAAGTTGCCTACCAGTTGGAACTACCTCCACACCTCTCCAGAGTTCACGATGTCTTCCACGTTTCTCAACTCAGGCGTTGCTTCTCGGATCCTATCCGTGAAGTGGACCACGAAACGCTTGATCTCCAAGATGATCTTACATATCGAGAGTACCCCATTCGTATCCTCGATCAGGCCGAACGTACCACCCGACGTCATAATATCAAGTTTCTCAAGGTTCAATGGTCGCACCATTCTGAGGATGAAGCAACTTGGGAAAGGGAGGATCGTCTTCGACTCGAGTACCCCGCCTTCTTCCCGGAGGAACCCAAATCTCGGGACGAGATTCTTTTGAGTGGGGGTGAGTTGTCACAACCTAGCTAGTCATGCATTAGAGTGTTGCATCATGTTTACTCTTTCATCAAAAACTTGAAATGGGGATGGCAGAACCCCCAGTCCCCTCTGAAACCAACTAGGGTTACTAAAATAATTTTTCAATGAACCTGAAATGCCCTTCTAAAATGCCCATCATTTTTGTCTTGGTTCAGAACCTCTGCCAAAAATGGTGCACATTTTCCTAGGCCATCCTAGGGTTTTTGAATTAAATCATAAATATTTGAATTTGGGCATTTAAAATAATATAAAATATTTAAATGCTCAAATATCTCCAAACTAAAATGTTTCATGTTGGAAATAATCCAACTATGGGCCAGGAATAGTTTGGTGATTTTTGAACTTGCCTAGGTATTTTATTTAATTCAACAAAGTTGCAGATATATTAAATAAAACAGAAACAGAAATAAAAAAAAGGGAAAACTTACCTGGGCTCCTCCACTGTGCGGCCCAGCCAGCTGGCCGGCCCAGCCAGCAGCGGCCCAGCCCACCACTGCAGCTCTCCGTCGTCTTCCTCCCCTCGCCCCGAAGCTGCTGCGTGCTCGCGCGCGCACGACCGCGCGGCCACCTCCTGCTTGCCGACGCGCTCCTGGCCGCGTGGACGACTCCCGCAGGCCGTCCCGATCCCCCCTGCTCTCTCTCACTCTCCCCCGGCTCTCCCCTCCTCTCCCTCGCTCTCTCTCTCACACGGCCGAACACCACCGTCGCCGCCGTTCGCCATAGCAGCCATCTCCGGCCACCCCTCGCTCCCCCGACTAGCTCAGGAGCTCCGCCTCGACTCCCTCTTCCTCCCCACCGCTCCACAGCTCCCCGGAAGCCCTGCATCGCCGCCACGTCGCCGTTCCCCTCTTCGGGCTCCGACCACCGTCGCCGTCGAATTCGCCGTCTCCAGCGCGTCCCCGAGCCCGCTTCGACGCCCACTGCAACCGCGGTGAGCTACGCCACCGTTTCCCCCTCTCCTTCCCCTTGTTCCCTCACCGTAGCCACCTCCCCACCACGGCCGAACCTCCGCCGTCGCCGAGCTCGCCGTCGGCGCAGCTCCGGTGACCATTTGGTCACCCCGGCGAGTCCAACGAGTTCGCAAGACCCCGTAGAGCATCCCTAGCACCTCGCTTTGCTCGACTTCGAGCTCCAGCACCGTTCCCGTGCACGACCGAACCCCGGCGGCCGCAGCCGAGCTCGCCGCCGTCGACTCCGGCCACCCCGACCCCAACGGGCTCCGCCAAGAGCTGCGGGTTGGCCTCAGCTCCACTCCGGTGGTCTCCGCGGTCCGTTTGGTGGCCGAAATGACCAAAACCACTTCCGCCGCCGCGTCGGGCTCGCCGGCGACTAAACGCCGGCAGCCGACATTAACTTTGCCCACGGGTGGGCCCTGGTTGACTCCCCTGAGTCAATGACAGGTGGGGCCCAGCCCTGTTATTTAAACAGGATTAGTTTTAATTAAGTTTTAATTTAAATAATCACCCTGACATGCGGGACCCACTGTCAGGTTTGACCTGGACCAGTTCCGTTGACCTGCTGACGTCATGCTGACGTCATGCTGGCGCAATAATTATAATTTCTGGATTTAATTTAAATCAGGAAATTCCAGAATATTATTTAAACTTCAAAAATTCATAACTTTTATTCTGTAACTCCAAATTGGACAAATTATATATGAAAAATGATCAGAAAAATCCAATCTATCCATCTGTACTATTTTCATGCATGATCAAACAAGTTAAATTGATGTTTTAAGCAGAACAAGGAAAAGCACTTTAAAAGGCCATATTTGAATTTGAAATTTGAATCTTTGATTCAAATTTGTTCAAACCCTTCTGGCTTTAGTTGCATTAGCCCAATACACTCATATTGCCATGTTTCATGCATGCATCATATTGTTGCACATTGTTTGGTGATGCTTGTGTACCGATGCCCTTTGCGACAGGTTCTGTCCCCGAGGAGTACCGTGATTACCCTAACGAAGAACCGTATCCGTGCATCGAACCATCAGGCAAGCAACCAACCATTTGATCATATCGATACAATCCCATGTTCTCGCTCCTGCTCTCTTTTACTGCATTAAGACAACGCGATTCAAACTGCTGTGTGCTACGGTAGTTGAACCCATTTCCTCTGCATGACCTGTCATTGCCACAGTAGCTAGATGAAACCCACTAGCATGTGTAGGAGTTGCTTGAGCCATATGTATGTGTTGTTCCTACCTTGCTATGCCTGCTATGCTTAGAGTCGTGTCAGGTCTGGTTCATCGGGGTGATGGGCTGGGGTGAAATGATTATGTCGGTAATGAGAGTGGTGTGGTGAACACGATTTGGTAAAGGTATCGATGAGAGGCCATGTAGGAGTACATGGTGGGTTGTTTCATTGAAGCCGACCTTAAGCACTGAGATCTGTATGTGTGATTTAAGAATCAGCTACTACCATGCATTGGGCCCGAAACCAATGGACCCTCTCGGCTTCTTATTCACCCTAGTTCTCCGTCCAGGAGTTGCAAGTAGTTTCTGGTGTTTGTAGCCTACTGGAGGCCGTGGACAGCGCTGACCGTAGGGGTGGGCTGTGATGCGGTAGGTACGTGGCCGGGTGTACCGAATACCCGTTAGGTATCTCGGGAACCCTGTTCACATCGTTCGGGGCCGTATGGGAAACCTCGGCCGGACTCCCTGCGGATGGAACCTGGATAGGCGATAAACCTGGACTGGAGGCTTAGGTGATTAGGTAGGTCGTGGCCGACACCCACGTTGGGCTTCCACTTGAAGGTTGCCGAGTACATGTCGTGTAAACGACGGTAAGTGGTGAGAGCGTGTATGAAGAAGTACCCCCTGCAGGGTTAACATGATCTATTCGAATAGCCGCGTCCGCGGTAAAGGACTACTTGGTTGCCTATACAGTTCATAGACAAGTAAATGGAAACTGTTAAAAGCCTCAAGACAAGTGTGAGTGCCGAGGATGGCTCTTCCGTAGGAAGACGGAGGTGGATCCTCGGTAGTGTATTGAAGTGGTGAGTAGTGGACTCGTGTGCGCAAAACCATTTCAAGTTGGAGTATCGTAGGATAGCCTAGCCAAGAGTCAAAGCTGGCTTGCTGCAATAACTCCACCAACCCTTCTTGATACTATGCATGTATGTAGGATCTGATGTAAGTCTTGCTGAGTACCTTTGTACTCATGTTGCTATAATCTACATTTTTACAGAAGACGCTGCAACCCCTTCTGATGGGTTCTATGTAGACGTTGACATCAACGAGTAGGCTAAAGACCCAGGTGGTGACCCTGAGCTTGTGAAGGACCACATAGTATAGCCAGAGGCTTTCCAAGCCTCTTTTATTTTACTAGTTGTCTGTACTCAGACAAGTTACTTCCGCTGCTGGCTTGTATGATTGTATGACTTGTATGTTGGGTCGTGAGACCCGTACCTTTGTGTGTATGTTATGTATGGCTCACTGAGCCTTAAATAAAGTACTTGTGTCATAGAGTCATGTTATGATGCTTCGTTGTATTTGCGCATATCGAGCATATTGTGTGTATGATTGAAATGCTTGGTATGTGTGGGATCTGACTATCTAGTTGTTTATCTTTAGTAGCCTCTCTTACCGGGAAATGTCTCCTAGTGTTACCGCTGAGCCATGGTAGCTTGCTACTGCTCTGGAACACTTAGGCTGGCCGGCATGTGTCCTTCTTCGTTCCTGTGTCTGTCCCTTCGGGGAAATGTCACGCTTTGAGTACCGGAGTCCTGTTAGCCCGCTACAGCCCGGTTTACCGGAGTCCTGCTAGCCCAGTGCTACAGCCCGGACCCACTTGCTGATGACCGACACGTTCGAAGCTGGGTCATGGATGCCTGTCCCTGTAAGTCTGTGCCACTTTGGGTTTACGACTAGTCATGTCAGCCCGGGCTCTTTATCATATGGATGCTAGCGACACTATCATATACGTGAGCCAAAAGCGCAAACGGTCCCGGGAAAAGGTAAGACGACACCCGTGGGGATACCGTGCGTGAGGCCGCAAAGTGATATGAGGTGTTACCAGCTAGATCGTTGTGACATCGAGTCGGGGTCCTGACAATACCTTGATTATCCTCCAAGTGCTTCTTCATTCAGCCAAGTTCTCCTTTGGCCCGCTCTAGACTATGCCTTAGTTCGGATACTTCTGCAGCATGAGAGGCGGCAGTCATTACAGACGCCTGCTTATTAAGAGAAATAGATGTTATTAAGTGAGTCCTGCGAACATAAATTTGATCCTCTGTCCGGTTCTTTCTTTCACCGAACAGTGTATCAGGGGATGCTATCTATACTATGACACTCTTCCAAACCTCATAAAACATACCTCAAAGCCTCTTATAAGGCCGATACAAGATTCATTCAGTCCGCTCGCAACGGAATGAATCTTCTCAATCACTACACCCATAAGGGCACGATGTTCATCAACGATGGAGGCACTTTTCAGCGCCGCCAATAAAGTATCCGACACCTCTAGTTCGACAGAGGTTGCCGGCGGAACAGACACACCCCCTCCAGCCGACGGAGGCCGCCTGCCTGATTCTGGAGTCTTATTGATCTCCAGAATCGTGTCCGGCTGGGGGCCGGATTCAAGATGACCCCCACCGTCGATGTCCACGGGAGTCTTCTCTCCCATGTGTCCGGCCCCAGAAGTTTGACCTTCTGGCGCCGCCTTTACGATTCTCTCCCCCCTCCTTGGCCTGGGTCCTCCTGGGATGAAACCTCGGTGTCATTCACCCGTTTGGGGGAAGGGGCCTTCGGGGGTGTCCCGATCTCCATAGCATCCAAACCCAGTAAATCCTCCAACGAGGATTGTTCGGCGCGGGACCTCGCCAGACTATAAAAAGTATGGCTCAGATTAAAATATTATGCCATGACAAGTCTGGACGCATAAGCGTGTTCGGGTTTTATACTCACGAGTTCACCAGGGGCTGGTCCCTGGGATCCCACTCCGGGCTGCTATCGGCGGCGGCGGTGGACTCCTCTGGAAGAGGAGTTTTTCCCCTCTTAGGCGACTCGGCCTCCAAGGATGTGGAGGCCGTCCTTTTCTTTCTTCCCCCTGCTAGGAATTCGTCTTCCTCCTCCTCCTCATCCTCTTTGGAGGAAGAACGTGCATTGGAGTCTTCGGATTTTGTGTCCGAAGCACCACGGCGATGGAGGCTGCCCCTGGTCTTCTTGGCCTCCTTCTCGGCCTTCTTCTTCGGCGCCTTGTAAGGCGCCGGGACCAGCATCTTCGTCAGAAGTGGGCTGGCCGGTTCTTCTGGCAGCGGGGCCGGACAGTAGATCTCGCCTTCTTTTCCCAGCCCTAGGAGAGTTGTGGGAAACACATTAAGCATTTTCCTAAGGATATGCGAATAAAACATATGAATTGTCAACATACAGTGACTTACCGAACTTGCAGGGCAGGACAGTTGGTACCCACGGTCCTCCGCGGAGTCCGGCCATGACTTGCCGGACTTAAAAAGCACCTTCCAGATGTCCATGTGCGAGGAGCCAAAGAGCTCTAGCAGGGTCTGGTGCTTGGCCGGATCGAACTCCCATAAATTGCAAGCCCGGTGTTGACAAGGTAGAATCCGGTGAACTAACATCACCTGGACCACATTGACGAGCTTGATGTTCTTGTCTTCCATATCCTGGATGCGCGTCTGGAGCACCGATAGTTCGTTGGACGAGGCCCAGTTCAGGCCCTTCTTGGGCCAAGACGTAAGTCGCAGGGGGGCTCCGGATCTGAATACCGGAGCAGCGACCCATTCCTTGCCGCGTGGCTCAGTGATGTAAAACCACTACTGCTGCCACTCCTTGGCAGAATCATTGAAAGTACCTGTTGGCCATGTAACGTTGGGTATCTTGCTCACCACGGCGCCTCTGCACTTGGCGTGCTCGCCGCTCACTACCTTGGGCTTCACATTAAAAACCTTCAGCCATAAGCCGAAGTGTGGCGGGATGCGGAGAAAGGCCTCGCACACGACGATGATTGTCGAGATGTTGAGGAAGGAATTGGGGGATAGATCATGAAAATCAATCCCGTAATAATACATGATGCCGCGAACGAATGGGTGGAGGGGAAACCGTAGCCTGCGGACAAAATGAGGGAGGAATTCCACCCTCTCGTGGGGTTCTGGAGTAGGGACGATTTGTCCCGCTGTCAGAAGACGGTGGCCGATTCTCTTGGTCAAATACCCGCCCCCCGAAGCTTTTTGATATCCTTCTCTGGACGGTAGAGGCCATCCACTTGCCTCCTGCTCCGGATTCGGACATTTTTGGGAAACCTTTTTGGGCGGAGAAGACGAACGCTTGGGTGCTAGGGCTCGAGCAAGGAAGAATGGATGAGCGGAGAAAGAAGAAGGCGTGGGGGAAAAGGGAATTCTTATCCCCTTATAAAGGCAGCAGAGATCTTGCGCCTCCCCACTTGCCCGGTAAATTCGCTTATTCCCCAAGCACCACGATTGATGGCGCGGTTGGGTTACCCACACCCGTATTGATGAGAATCCTGTGATAAGGGGACACGATCTCTGCTTCGACAAGACGTGCCAATAAAACCGCCTCGTGATATGTGCGGTGGCAGGTTGGGGAAAACGGTTCGAATAATGACCGGGCCGCGATGTGATGTCATGCTATGAAGAGTTGTCAGCAGAATAGATTTGTGGAATATTGTGCTCTGTACGGTGGTATGTGGAATTTGTTTTGCAGAGCCGGGCACGAACCTTGTGTTCAAAATCTTCTATGGAGTATTCGGAGAAGGAACCCACCTTGCAATGCCGAAGACAATCTGCACGCCAGACTCATCGTCATTGAAGCCTGGTTTAGGGGCTACTGAGGGAGTCCTGGATTAGGGGGTCCTCGGATGGCCGGACTATATACTTTGGCCGGACTGTTGGACTATGAAGATACAAGATTGAAGACTTCGTCCCATGTCCGAATGGGACTCTCCTTTGCAAGGAAGGCAAGCTTGGCAATTCGGATATGTAGATCTCCTTCTATGTAACTGACTCTGTGTAACCCTAGCCCCCTCCGGTGTCTATATAAACTCGATGGTTTAGTCCGTAGGACAACAACAATCATAATAATAGGCTAGCTTCTAGGGTTTAACCTCTATGATCTCGTGGTAGATCAACTCTTGTAATACTCATATCATCAAGATCAATCAAGCAGGAAGTAGGGTATTACCTCCATCGAGAGGGCCCGAACCTGGGTAAACATCGTTTCCCCCGCCTCCTGTTACCATTAGCCTTAGACGCACAGTTCGGGACCCCCTACCCGAGATCCGCTGGTTTTGACATCGACAGGGGGCGCCGCCCCCTCCCCTTGTCCAATTCGGACTAGGGCAAGGGGGGTGCGTGCCACCTCCTGGCCGGCCCTCTCTCTTCTCCACTAAGTCCCATGAGGCCCAATAGCTTCTGAGGGGTGGGGGGGGGTCCGGTAACCCCCGGTACTCCGGTTTAATCCGAAACTTATCCGGAACACTTCCGGTGTCCGAATATAGCCGTCCAATATATAAATATTTATGTCTCGACCATTTCGAGACTCCTCGTCATGTCCGTGATCATATCCGGGACTCTGAACAACCTTCGGTACATCATATCGTATAAACTCATAATACCAATTGTCATCAAACGTTAAGCGTGCGGACCCTATGTCTTCGAGAACTATGTAGACATGACCGAGACACATCTCTGGTCAATAACCAATAGCGGAACCTGGATGCTCATATTGGTTCCTATATATTATACGAAGATCTTTATTGGTCAAAACCGCATAACAACATACGTTGTTCCCTTTGTCTTCGGTATGTTACTTGCCCGAGATTCGATCATCGGTATCATCATACCTAGTTCAATCTCGTTACTGGCAAGTCTCTTTACTCGTTCCATAACACTTCATCCCGCAACAAACTCATTAGTCACAATGCTTGCAAGGCTTATAGTGATGAGTATTACCGAGAGGGCCCATAGATACCTCTCCGAAACATGGAGTGACAAATCCTAATCCCGATCTATGCGAACCAAACAAACACCTTCGGAGACACCTGTAGAGCACCTTTATAATCACCCATTTAAGTTTTGATGTTTGGTAGCACACAAAGTGTTCCTCCGATATTCGGGAGATGCATAATCTCATAGTCTGAGGAACTTGTATAAGTCATGAAGAAAGCAGTAGCAATGAAACCGACATAATGCTAAGCTAACGGATGGGTCATGTCCATCACATAATTCTTCTAATGATGTGATCCTGTTCATCAAATGACAACACATGTCTATGGTTAGGAAACATAACCATCTTTGATTAACGAGCTAGTCAAGTAGAGGCATACTAGGGACTATGTGTTTTGTCTATGTATTCACACATGTACTAAGTTTCTGGTTAATACAATTCTAGCATGACTAATAAACATTTATCATGAATTAAGGAAATAAATAATAACTTTATTATTGCCTCTATGGCATATTTCCTTCACTTTTCAGGTATTTCAGGATGTTCTTAACCGCCGTCCAGTGTTCCACTCCGAGATTACTTTGGTACCTCCCTGCTATGCTTATAGGAAGGCATACATCAAGTCTGGTACACAACATTACATACATAATAGAACCTATGGCTGAAGCATAGGGAATGACTTTCATTTTCTCTCTATCATCTATAGTGGTCAGGCATTGTGTCTGACTCAACTTCACACCTTGTAACACAGGCAAGAACCCTTTCTTTGACTGATCCATTTTGAACTTCTTCAAAACTTTATCAAGGTATGTGCGTTGTGAAAGTCCTATTAAGCGTCTTGATCTATCTCTATAGATCTTGATGCCCAATATGTAAATAGATTCTTCGAGGTCTTTCATAGAAAAACTCTTATTCAGGTATCCCTTTATGCTATCCAGAAATTCTATATCATTTCCAATCAACAATATGTCATCCACATATAATATTAGACATGCTATAGAGCTCCCACTCACTTTCTTGTAAATACAGGCTTCTCCAAAAGTCTGTATAAAACCATATGCTTTGATCACACTATCAAAGCCTTTATTCCAACTCCGAGAGGCTTGCACCAGTCCATAAATGGATCACTGGAGCTTGCACACTTTTTTAGCACCTTTTGGATCGATAAAACCTTCTGGTTGCGTCATATACAACTCTTCTTCTAGAAATCCATTCAGGAATGCAGTTTTGACATACATTTGCCAAATTTCATAATCATAAAATGTAGCAATTGCTAACATGATTCAGATAGACTTAAGCATCGCTACGGGTGATAAAGTCTCATCGTAGTCAACTCCTTGAACTTGTCGAAAACCTTTTGCAACAAGTCAAGCTTTCTAAACAGTAACATTACCATTTGTGTCGGTCGTCTTCTTAAAGATCCATTTATTTTCTATGGCTTGCCGATCATCGGGCAAGTCCACCAAAGTCCACACTTTGTTATCATACATGGATCCCATCTCAGGTTTCATGGCCTCAAGCCATTTTGCGGAATCTGGGTCATCATTGCTTCCTCATAGTTTGTAGGTTCATCATGGTCTAGTAACATGACTTCCAGAACAGGATTACCATACCACTCTGGTGCGGATCTTACTCTAGAAGATCTACGAGGTTCGGTAGTAACTTGATCTGAAGCTTCATGATCATCATCATTAGCTTCCTCACTAATTGGTGTAGGAATCACAGGAACTAATTTCTGTGAAGAACTAATTTCCAATAAGGGAGAAGGTACAATTACCTCATCAAGTTCTACTTTCCTCCCACTCACTTCTTTCGAGAGAAACTCCTTCTCTAGAAAGGATCCATTCTTAGCAACAAAGATTTTGCCTTCGGATCTGTGATAGAAGAATCACCCAATAGTTTCCTTTGGGTATCGTATGAAGACGCACTTCTCCGATTTGGGTTCGAGCTTATCAGGTTGAAGCTTTTTCACATAAGCATCGCAGCCCCAAACTTTAAGAAAGGACAACTTTGGTTTCTTGCCAAACCATAGTTCATAAGGCGTCATCTCAACGGATTTTGATGGTGCCCTATTTAAAGTGAATGCAACCATCTCTAAAGCATAACTCCAAAACGATAGCGGTAAATCAGTAAGAGACATCATAGATCGCACCATATATATCCAGTAAAGTACGGTTACGACATTCGGACACATCATTTCACTGTGGTGTTCCAGGTGGCGTTAATTGTGCAACTATCCCATGTTGTTTCAAATGAAGACCAAACTCGTAACTCAAATATTCTCCTCCATGATCAGATCGTAGAAACTTTATTTTCTTGTTACAATGATTTTCCACTTCACCCTGAAATTCTTTGAACTTTTCAAATGTTTCAGACTTATGCTTCATTAAGTAGATATAACCATATCTGCTCAAATCATATGTGAAGGTAAGAAAATAATGATACCCACCATGAGCCTCAATACTAATTGGACCACAGACATCAGTATGTATTATTTGCAACAAGTCAACGGCTCGTTCCATTTTTCCGGAGAACGGAGTTTTAGTCATCTTGCCCATGAGGCACGGTTCACAAGCACCAAGTGATTCATAATCAAGTGATTCCAAAAGTCCATCAGCATGGAGTTTCTTCATGCGCTTTACACCGATATGACCCAAACGGTAGTGCCACAAATAAGTTGCACTATCATTATTAACTTTGCATCTTTTGGTTTCAATATTATGAATATGTGTATCATCACTATCGAGATTCAACAAAAATAGACCACTCATCAAGGATGCATGACCACAAAGGATATTACTCATGTAAATAGAATAACCATTATTCTTTGATTTAAATGAATAACCGTCTCGCATCAAACAAGATCCAGATATAATGTTCATGCTCAACACTGGCACCAAATAACAATTATTCAGGTCTAAAACCAATCCCGATGGTAGATGTAGAGGTAGCATGCCGACGACGATAACATCGACCTTGGAACCATTTCCCACGCGCATCGTCACCTCGTCCTTAGCCAATCTTCATTTAATCTGTAGCACCTGTTTCGAGTTGCAAATATGAGCAACATAACCAATATCAAATACCCAGGCGCTACTATGAGCATTAGTAAGGTACACATCAATAACATGTATATCAAATATAACTTTCACTTTGCCATCCTTCTTATACGCCAAATACTTGGGGCAGTTCCGCTTCCAGTGACCAGTTCCTTTGCAGTAGAAGCACTCAGTTTCAGGCTTAGGTCTAGACTTGGGTTTCTTCTCTTGAGCAGCAACTTTTTTGCCGTTCTTCTTGAAGTTACCCTTCTTCCCTTTGCCCTTTTTCTTGAAACTAGTGGTCATCATCACTTGATGCTCCTTTTTGATTTCTACCTCCGCAACCTTTAGCATTGCGAAGAGCTCGGGAATACTCTTGTTCATTTCTTGTATATTATAGTTCATCACGAAGCCTTTATAGCTTGGTGGTAGTGATTGAAGAACTCTATCAATGACACTATCATCAGGAAGATTAACTCCCAGTTGAGTCAAGTGGTTATGGTACCCAGACATTCTGAGTATGTGTTCACTGACAGAACTATTCTCCTCCATTTTGTAGCTGTAGAACTTGTTGGAGACTTCATATCTCTCAACTCGGGCATTTGCTTGAAATATTAACTTCAACTCTTGGAACATCTCATATGCTCCATGACGTTCAAAACGTCTTTGAAGTCCCGATTCTAAACCGTAAAACATGGCACACTGAACTATCGATTAGTCATCAACATGCGTCTGCCAGGCATTCATAATGTCTGCAGTTGCTGGCGCGGGTGGTACACCTAACGGTGCTTCCAAGACGTAATTCTTCTGTGCAGCAATGAGGATAATCCTCAAGTTACGGACCCAGTCCATGTAGTTGCTGCCATAATCTTTCAACTTAGCTTTCTCTAGGAACGCATTAAAATTCAAAGGAACGGTAGCACATGCCATTGAACTACAACAACATAGATATGCCAAATACTATCAGGTACTAAATTCATGATAAATTAAAGTTCAATTAATGATATTACTTAAGAACTCCCACTTAGATAGACATCCCTCTAATCATCTAAGTGATCACGTGATCCAAATCAACTAAACCATGTCCGATCATCACGTGAGATGGAGTAGTTTTCAATGGTGAACATCACTATGTTGATCATATCTACTATATGATTCACGCTCAACCTTTCGGTCTCAGTGTTCTGAGGCCATATCTGCATATGCTAGGCTCGTCAAGTTTAACCCGAGTATTCTTCCTGTGCAAAATTGGCTTGCACCCATTGTATGTGAATGTAGAGCTTATCACACCTGATCATCACGTGGTGTCTCGGCATGACGAACTGTAGCAACGGTGCATACTCAGGGAGAACACTTATACCTTGAAATTTAGTAAGGGATCATCTTATAATGCTACCGCTGTACTAAGCAAAATAAGATGCATAAAGGATAAACATCACATGCAATCAAAATATGTGACATCATATGTCCATCATCATCTTGTGCTCATGATCTCCATCACCGAAGCATCGTCATGATCTCCATCGTCACCGGTGCGACACCTTAATCTCCATGATTGCATCGTTGTCGTCTCACCAACTATTGTTACTACGACCATCGCTACCGCTTAGTGATAAAGTAAAACAATTACATGGCGATTGCATTGCATACAATAAAGCGACAACCATATGGCTCCTGCCAGTTGCCAATAACTTTGTTACAAAAACATGATTATCTCATACAACAATTTATATCACATCATGCGTTGACCATATCACATTATAGCAAGCCCTGCAAAAACAAGTTAGACGTCCTCTACTTTGTTGTTGCAAGTTTTACGTGGCTGCTACGGGCTTCTAGCAAGAACCGTTCTTACCTACGCATCAAAACCACAACGATTTTTTGTCAAGTGTGCTGTTTTAACCTTCAACAAGGACCGGGTGTAGCCACACTCGATTCAACTAAAGTTGGAGAAACAGACACCCGCCAGCCACCTATGTGCATATGCACGTCGGTAGAACCGGTCTCATGAACGCGATCATGTATTGTCGGTCCGGGCCGCTTCATCCAACAATACCGCTGAATCAAAGTATGACATGCTGTCAAGCAGTATGACTATTATCGCACACAACTCTTTGTGTTCTACTCGTGCATATAACATCTACACATAAACCTTGATCTAATACCACTGTTGGGGAATGCAGTAATTTCAAAACAAATCCTCTGATCACGCAAGATCTATCTAGGTGATGCATAGCAACGAGGGGGAGAGTGTGTCCACGTACCCTCGTAGACAGAGCGCGGAAGCGTTAAGTAACGTGGTTGATGTATTCGAATGTCTTTGCGATCCAACCGATCAAGTACCAAACACACGACACCTCCATGATCTGCACACGTTCAGCTCGGTGACGTTCCTCGAACTCTAGATCCAGCTGAGGCCAAGGGAGAGTTCCGTTAGCACGACGACATGGTGATGGTGATGATGAAGTTACCAGCAGGGCTTCGCCTAAGCACTACGACGATATGACCGAGGTGGAAATCTATGGAGGGGGCATCGCACACGGCTAAAAGATTAACTTGTGTGTCTATGGGGTGACCCCCTCCCCCGTATATAAATGAGGAGAGGAGGGGGCCGGCCGTCCACAACAGGCGTGCCCAAGGGGGGAGTCCTACTCCAAGTAGGAGTAGGTTCCCCCTTTGCTAGTCCAACTAGGAGGAGAAGGAAGGAGAGGGAGGGGCAGAGGGAAAGAGGGGCCGCGCCCCCTTCCCCTTGTCCTATTCGGACTCCCCTTGTGGGGGGGGGGCACCACCTCCTTGTGCGACCC
>NC_041389.1:372190174-372219875 GCF_002162155.2 Triticum dicoccoides | reverse complement strand
ACCTCCGGCACTCCGGTTTTATCCAAAACTTCTCCGGAATACTTTCAGTGTCCGGATATAGTCGTCCAATATATCAATCATTATGTCTAGACCATTTCGAGACTCCTTGTCATGTCCGTGATCTCATCCGGGAGTCCGAACAATATTCGGTACATCAAATCACATAAACACATAATAGCAATCGTCATCGAATGTTAAGCGTGCGGACCCTACAGGTTCGAGAACTATGTAGACATGACTGAGACACGTCTCCGGTCAATAACCAATAGCGGAACTTGGATGCTCATATTGGTTCCTACATATTGTATGAATATCTTTATCGGTCAAACCGCATAACAACAGCGTTGTTCCCTTTGTCATCGGTATGTTACTTGCCCAAGATTCGATCATCGATATCATCATACCTAGTTCAATCTCGTTACCGGCAAGTCTCTTTACTCGTTCCGTGATACTTCATCCTGCAACTAACTCATTAATCACAATGCTTGCAAGGCTTATAGTGATGAGTATTACCAAGAGGGCCCAGAGATACCTCTGCGAAACACGGAGTGACAAATCCTAATCTCGATCTATGCCAACCCAACAAATACCTTCAGAGACAGCTGTAGAGTACCTTTATAATCACCCATTTATGTTGTGACGTTTGGTAGCACACAAACTATTCATTCGGTATTCGGGAGTTGCATAATCTCATAGTCTGAGGAACTTCTATAAGTCATGAAGAAAGCAGTAGTAATGAAACGGACGCGATCATAATGCTAGGCTAACGGATGGGTCATGTCCATCATATCATTCTCCTAATGATTTGATCCCGTTCATCAAATGACAAACATGTCTATGGGTAGGAAACATAACCATCTTTGATTAACGAGCTAGTCAAGTGGAGGCATACTAGGGACAATATGTTTTGTCTATGTATTCACACATGTACTAAGTTTCTGGTTAATACAACATGAATAATAAAAATTTATCAAGAAATAAGGAAATAAATAATAACTTTCTTATTGCCTCTAGGGCATATTTCCTTCACCGACGCCTTAGATTCCCCACTCCTTCCACTTCCCCCACTCCTCCCACTACCTGTGCTTTTACATTTCTGTCTTCTCCTCTCGTTTCTGCTCCTGCTCGCATATTCTTCTCTCTTTGTGTTTCTTTTTTATAGTAGTTCCTGAGAGTATTCATGAGGTAGGATTCTTTCATATTTGGTTGATTCTATCATTGTGCATTCCTTTTTTTATTACAAGTGGGAATCAGTTTGTCCCTATGAATTCTGTTTGTTTCCTTATTGTTTTTGTCCATCAGATCACTGTGATTCGTGTTCCGGAAGCATGAATCCCACCAAGACCCTTGGTGACACTATTTTTTAAGGTAAGTCTAATAATCTTCTATGTTAGTTTGTGCCATATAGGGCCTTTTAGATTTAGTGGAAAACTAGATAAAAAATCATAATAGTAGAAAAATATTTTCTACGGTGACAGTATTTATCCATTTGAAATCACAGTATCCTTCAACTAAATGTTGCACCACTATATTTGCATATTTATGAATTTTTCCTTAAGATCCATACATTAATTTAACTATCATCTATTTTGCACATGTCAATCAGGGAAAAGTCAAAGAGGGATAACTTATGATTGACCATCTCGTAGCAAGTGTCATCAGAAAGGTGGACAGTGGGGAAAATTTATCCTTTTGTCTCTTGATTGTGCTTGCATTATATACTAAATGTGTTGAGTTTTATTTGATGCTCTCATATTCGCTTAGTTTTCTATGCTAGCTTCTATTGGTATGTATAAAAACTTGATTCTCTTAGATGAATAGTAATGGCTGGTACGTCTCCAACATATCTATAATTTCTGATTGTTCCATGCTGTTATATTATCAACCCTGGATGTTTTATATTCATTTACTAGCAACTTTATATCATTTTTTGGGACTAACCTATTGACATAGTGCCCAGTGTCAGTTGTTGTTTTCTGCTTGTTTTTTACTTTGCAGAATATCAATACCAAATCAAGTCCAAATGCCACGAAACTTTTTGGAGCTTTTTTTCTGGACAGAAGACACCCAGGGAGCCAATGAAGTACACGAGAGGGGGCATGTGGGGCCCACTAGGTACCAGGGCACACCAGAAGGCCCAGGCGTGCCCTGGTGGGTAGTGGAGCCCATGAGAAGCTTCTCCACCGACCTTCGCCTCTATAAATACTCTAAAATCCCCAAAACCCTAGGGGAGTCGAGGAAACACAATTCCTGCCGCCACAAGTCGCAGAACCACGAGATCCAATCTAGAGGCCTTTTCCATCACTCTGTCTGAGGGGTCAACAATCATTGAGGGGTTCTTCATCATCACCCTTGCCCCTCCGATGATGCATGAGTAGTTTACCAGAGACCTACGGGTCTGTAGGTAGTAGCAAGATGGCTTCTTCTCTCTTTTTTGATCTTCAATACAATGTTCACCTTGATGTTATTGGAGACCTATTTGATGTAATGACTTTGTGCGGTGTGTTTGTTGGGATCCCATGAATTGTGAGCTTATGACCAGATCTATCCATGAATATTATTTGAGTCTTTGCTGAACTCTTTTATGCATGATTTTTATAGCCTCGTCTTTCTTCTCTGAAAGTTTGGTTTGGTTTGGCCAACTAGATTGATTTTTCTTGCAATGGGAAGAGGTGCTGTGTGATGGATTCGATGTTGCGGTGCTCAATCTCAGTGACAGAAAAAGACACGGCACACATGTATCATTGCCATTAAGGATGAAAAGATGGGGTCTATTCCTACATGAATGTCTGCATCATGTCATCATTCGTATTGCCTTACTCCGTTTTTCCATGAACTTCATACACTAAATGCATGTTGGATAGCAGTTGATGTGTGGAGTAATAGTAGTAGATGCAGGTAGGAGTCGGTCTACTAATCTTGGACGTGATGGCTATATACATGATCATTGCCTTGGATATCGTCATAATTATTTGCTCTCCTGTCAATTGCCCAACAGTAATTTGTTCATTCACCGTATGCTATTTTCTCGAGAGAAGCCTCTAGTAAAATCTACGGCCCCGGGTCTATCTATCATATTAAAACCCAGAAATACCTTGCTGTACTTTTTATTTATTTATTTTATTTTGTGTTTTCACTAGATATAGTTGTCAAATATCATACAATTTAACCTATCTCAATACTGAGGAGGGATTGACACCCCTCTTACGCGTTGGGTTGCAAGTATTTGTTATTTGTGTGCAGGTGTGTTTACATAGTGTTGCTTGGTTCCCCTACCGGATTGATAACCTTGATTTCATAAATGATGGAAATACTTACCGTTGCTGTGTTGTATTGTCCCCTCCTCTGGGGGGAATTACAAACGAGATACACGCAATCAGGAAGAATTTTTGGCGCCGTTGCCGGTGAGACATCATCAACATCTATCAAGTACCCAACCATGAATCTCATTTCCTTGCTACTACTTTATTTTCCTTTGGCCTCTCGTTTTCATCTCCCCCACTTCTAAAATGTTTTTGCAAAAATACAAAAATATTTTTTGATTGCCTTTTTCTTGTTTGCTATTTTGTTTGCTTGTGATCTCGCTTGCCTACTTTATCGCTATGGCTAGTTCTTCATCTACTGCGTGTACCCCTGAGAATGAAGTTCTCAATTTTAAGCAAGGGGAGGAGATAATTTAAAGGATGCCTGGTATAGGATTTTCAATGCTCATAATAAATCTACTTGTAAGCAATCCACTACTGTCCTTCTTCGTAATTTTTATGTGGGCATTACTACTTGGTATAGATTTGTTCTTGATACTATCATCGGAGGGAATTTCTTGATGTGCCCCCCTTTGGATGCTTTCAATGAAACGTTTTTAACTATGGAGCATGTTATGCAAAGGCTAGATGCTATTAAAAAAGAAAATGCTCACCGAAGAACACATTGAAAATCAGGATAAAAGGATCCATAATCTTGCTAAACAATTTGGGTCGAAGGTAAGAGATACTCTTAAATTATTGAAAGAGAAAGGACGCGTAGTTAACGAAAGGGTAGAGGAGAGCCCCGCTCGGATTTATAAGTTAGAAGAAATTTTTTGGCAACTTGAGCTGAGCTTTTTCTTCCACCAAAACTATTGAAAAAACTCCTCTTAGTAAGAATTTCAGATCTATTCAGTTCCTAAGAACAAGGGTGCTATTTCTAGTAGCAACAACAAAGATCTTAAGTTGACCAGAGTTCAGCCAAGTTTCATAGATTTGATAAAGGAACCAATCAATAAAAATACGTCTCTTAACTTTGTTCCTATGAGCATGATTATCAAAAAAAATTATATGCTAGAACTCCTAGAGATTATGGTTGTGTGATTGAGGAGTTGAAAACCAAATATGACAATACTTGAATCTATGCATTGTGCCTAGCTAGGGGCATAAAACAATAGCGTTTGCTGGGAGGCAACCCAATGAAAAAATATTTGTTTACTTTTTCTTTCTGTTTTTGTGTGTTTGCACAATTATGCTACTTCTATGATTGTGTTGTAGTGTTTGTGCCAAGTAAAACCTTTAGGATTATGCTGGATGATAGTTGATTTGATCTTGTTGAAAAACAGAAACTTTTGCACCCAGTTCCAGAATTTTGTAAATTCACATAAACGTGTTTTTGATTTGATTTTTTACACAAGATTTATATACAAATTTTCCATGTTGTCCTAATGCTTCAGAATTTTTTGAGTTAGAGAAGTATGAGAAAATTTCGAGTCCTTACAGACTGTTCTTTTTTTGACAGATTCTGTTTTCGTTGCATTGTGTGCTTATTTTGTTAAACATATGGATTGTATTGGGGGGGGGGGGGTATAAGCCATGGGAAAGTTAGAATACAGTAGGTATAATGCAATAACAAAATAATAATGGACTTTCAATAATAGTTAAAGTAAAGATTGATTTTCTTATACTAACGGATCTCACAAAGGTTTTTGTCAAGTTTTGTGTGATTGAAGTTTTCAAGTTTTGGGTGAGATCACGATGGATGAAGGATAAGGAGTGAAAAGTGCCAAAGCTTGGGGATGCCCATGGCATCCCAAGGTAATATTCAAGGAGAACCAAGAAACTAAGCTTGGGGATGCCCCGGAAGGCATCCCCTCTTTCTTCTAACGACCATCGTTAATTTTACTTGGAGCTATATTTTTATTCGTCACATATCATGAGTTTTGCTTGGAGTATTTTGTATTATATGTGTCTTTGCTTATTTTGCTTTTTAGTTTGCCACAATCTTCCTTGCTGGATACACCTATTTGAGAGATCCATGATGATGCTATGATTTGTTAGAATTGCTCTATGTTCTTCACTTAAATTGTTTGAGCAATGGAACTGATCTCGTACTTCACTTATATATTTTTGAGCAAGGTGGTGCTTTAATTTTGAAGAAATACTCTCATGCTTCACTTAGATCAATTTGAGAGTTATTAATTTTTTTTGAAGAAATCCTCTCATACTTCACTTATATAATTTCGAGAGATGAAATTTTGAAGAAATATTTATGCTCTCGTTCTTCAGTTAAATTTGTTTGAGAGCTTGTTAGTAGCATTGGTAATATATGAAAGTAGTTCCAAAGTGATAGATATTCAAGGGGGGTATAATAAGAACTTTCATGAAGATCATTGGATATTATAAACTTGATTCTTTGTAATAGTTTTGAGATATGGAGATAGTAATATGTGAGTCATGTTGGTGAGTAATGATGCTTTAGCAAGAATATTGGTGTTAAGATTTGTGATTCCCTATGCAAGCATGAAAGTCAATAGTTATGCAATGAAGTTACACCTACTTGTGGTGCATTATTCGCTGTTAGTTATGTGTAATGCTTGTTTATGATCTTTTTTGTTTTTTGGTTGGTTGCTTCTCAATCTATTTGCTAGTTGTCGGTGTCAAAACCGGCGGATCTCGGGTAGGGGGTCCCGAACTATGAGTCTAAGGCTGATGGTAACAGGAGGCGAGGGACACAATGTTTACCCAGGTTCGGGCCCTCTCTATGGAGGTAATACCCTACTTCCTGCTTGATTGATCTTGATGAATATGAGTATTACAAGAGTTGATCTACCACGAGATCGTAATGGCTAAACCCTAGAAGCCTAGCCTATGTGATTATGATTGTCTCCATGGACTAAACCCTCCAGTTTATATACACACCGGAGGGGACTAGGGTTATACAAAGTTGGTTTACAGGAAAAGGAATCTTCATATTCGAACACCCAGCTTGCCTTCCACGCCAAGGAGAGTCCCACTTGGACACGGGACGAAGTCTTCTGTCTTGTATCTTCATAGCCCACCAGTCCGGCCCATGTCACATAGTCCGGTCGTTCGAGGACCCCTTAATCCAGGACTCCCTCAGTAGCCCCTGAACCAGGCTTCAATGATGAGGTGTCCGACATGCAGATTGTTTTCGACATTGCAAGGAGGGTTCCTTCTCCGAATACTCCAAAATAGTCTTTGAACACAAGAATCATGTCCGGCTCTAAAAAACAAATTCCACACACAACTGTAGAGAGTATAATATGTCATGAGTCCAATCTGCTAACAACTTTTCATAGCGTGACATCACGTCGCCGCCCGACCTTTATTTCAAGCCATTTTTAGCCTGTCGCTCCATATTTCGAGACGCGGTTTCATTGGCACGTCTTGTCAAAGCAGAGATCGTGTCTCCTTATTGCGGGATTCTCATCAATACGGGCGTGGGTAACCCAACCGTTCTGTTGGCATGATTCCTTGAGAATAGGCAGGTTTTAAGGCCAAGTAGGGGGCGTTTGATATTCATTGCCTTTATAAAGGGGATAAGACTCGTCTTTTCTCCTTTACGCCAACCCTTACCTCAACCTCTCCCATCTCGAGCTCCAGCACCCAAGGTTCAATTTAATCGCTTCACGCTTCCCGGCCATGTCCAGAGCCAGCCCTCAAGGCCGATGGGTGGCCTCCTCTGTCACAGAGGAGGATATCACGAAGCTCCAGGAGGCAAGATACCTGACCGCGGAAACCCCCCATAGGCTTCCTGCTCAAGGGCAGGTTATTCCTACTCCCAGATCCGGCGAGAGGGTCGTATTCATCTCCCACTTCCTCCGAGGGCTAGGGTTTGCTCTTCATCCCTTCGTTCGAGGGCTCATGTTCTATCACGGGCTAGATTTTCACAATCTAGCTCCGGACTCCTTTCTTCACGTCTCGGCGTTCATCATCGTGTGCGAGGCCTTCCTCCGTATTCCCCCACACTTCAGCTTGTGGCTCAAGACCTTTAATGTGAAGCCGAAGGTACTGAACGGGAAACAAGCGGAGCGCGGTGGTGCTACAGTGAGCAAACTCACCAAGACTTCCTGGCCGAAGAGCTCCTTCGCAGAAACTTCTGATCTATGGCAGCGGGAGTGGTTTTACATTACTGAACCCAGTGGGAGGAAGTGGGCAGCTACGCCTGCGTTCTGATCTGGCCCTCCGTTACAGCTTGCATCATGGGTTAATAAGGGGCTGGACTAGGGATCAATTGATGAAGTGTGGATGCTACAAAGCTGCATTCGGAGCCTCATTGAAAAGGACATGGGTCTTATCAACGTAATCCAAGTAATGCTAGTCCATAGGGTCGTTCTGTGCCAGCGACGGCCTCTCCGCATGTGGGAGTTCAATCCGGAAGGACCACGAACCCTTCAGCACTTCTCCGGCACAACGCTCAGAAGAATGTGAAAACTATTCTTCGGGACACGAAAACAGTGGCCGGATACCACAGAGGACACCGGCCTTGACTACAACCATCCGGATACCTCGGTAAGCACTCGACTCCCGAACACAGCTAAGTTAAATTTCTCATAACAATATACTGAGAAAACCATACTCGGGCAGGGCTGGATAAAGAAGGCGGAGAGAATTAGGTGTTCGGCCCCTCTCCCTGAAGACTCAGCTGATCTGGTGTTAACAAGGATGCTGGCTCCGACACCCATATCAAGTGCCGGTGAAGGAAGACAAGGAGGAGAGCTAGAAGGCCCAAAGTGGCCCCCATTCTAGAGGTGCTCCAGACACCTCGTCTGGGGAGGTTGAAACTCCTCTTCCGAAGATGAAAGGGAAGGAAAAACTGGCATCCCTTCTCCCCATGGGAAGAAGAGGACCGCCCCCGAAGACCTAAAGATAAAGGCTTCCAAGCGAGGGAAAATATCCCCGTCAGGGGGTTCTGGTTCGGGAGGCGACGTTGACACGCAGTTCCTCTGCAAGGACATGCCTTTAGCTGAATCATAAGTGAACAAGGGTGTTTTAAACATATCCCGTCCTTTCCTGATTGCAAGGGTAATATTTAAAATATATGTTTGCAGTCCGGCACGCAACCTTCCTCAATAGTCCTCCTCCTTGGGGGATCTTCTTCTGGAGATGATGGAGAGCGAGACGCGTCCCCCGATCTCCCCATCCAATAGGGAGGATGAACCCGAGCTGTCGTCCTGGAGGATCTCTCCCAATCAACAAGCGATGTGCGGGATAATGAAGAAATGACCCTAAGGTGACACTTCGGCCGTCCAGGGTCCGGGGTGTGCGGCCCCTACGGGGACCAACAATAAAGGCCCCGGACTATCCAAGTTACAGCCAGAGACAACTCTAAGGTCAAGTAAACACATTCCTTTGAAGGGAGTCCGTACCCCTTTAGTTGCTTCCAGGGATCCGGAGGTGACAGATACATTGACGGACACATGATGACATGCGCCCATCTCAGAGGTACATCATACCTTGATGGGTACAGTAGTTGAGAGGGTTCTGTCCGCAAAAAGCGGACTGAATGAAGCCTTTACGGGCCCGCTAAGAGGCTTCGAGGTATGTTATGTAAAATTTTCAACTATGCTATAAACGCAAAATGCACCTGTGTGTAGATAGTAGCCCCTGAGACTCTGGTTGGCACCCAAAGGGAGGCGATCAGAGGATTGAGAAAGATGTGCCCAGGAAATAATTTGACTATCTGGAGCACAGGCTGTTACATCCCTGGTGACTGCCCAAGCTACAGAGGTTGCCGATCTGAAGCAGAAACTTGACGTAGTGAATGATGACATCACGCTTATTAACAGGCGGCTCGACGGTGCAAGGTATGTCTTTGGGTCAAAGTCTAGAGCGGCTCAGGAGGAGATCCGACAAGCTAGGGAGATCGTGGCTGGTAAGCCCTTCTTACTACAAACTAAATTCGGCGATCCGAAGTATGCCCTGCTTAATCAAATGTGGAGTTCTCCAGACGCATTTTTGGACTTGCCAAAGAGTGTCTCTGATGCAACACAATTTTTCCAAGCGCGAGAAGGACATGCGACGGTAAGGCTTTTCTGGTCGCAATTCAGCATGCCAAAGCGTCCACTGCTGCTGAGCAAATAGATGGCTGAGTTGACCGAGCTCCACAAAATATCCGGATCTGCCATGAAGGACGTCGTGGTCCGGCTGTGACCAACTGAGCCAATTTTGAATAGTTATTTCGGTTTGGTGGAGCGACTTGTTGATGCAGTGCCGCGTATCGATGCTGTAAAGCGGTCAACATGCATAGAAGGTGCATGGATGGCCCTTGCCCGCATCAAGACGTACTGGGCAAAGATGAAGGCCACCGATATTGCAGCGAAAAGTCCACCCGAGGGAAAGGACCATCATACACTAGAGCATTATTTTGAAGATGTCCTAGAGGGTGCCCGCTTGATAGAGGGTCAGTGCTTGAAAGATATTATGTTCGAGTGAAGTGGACTTAAATTGTAAAAACAATATTATGATATATTAGGGCTATGTTTTATACTTTTGCCTAAAAAGTTTATGGTGCCTCCTATGCGGCCGTTTTTTGTATAATCTGAAAGTTTACCAGTCGTCGGCTTCGGCCTCCTCGCATATAAGGGTGTTCAGAAAAGCACTTGATCACTCTTGACCCAACGTCTTGGTCCATTAAGGAGGTGTTAGTGCGGCGAACCAAGCAATCAGACTATAGGGCTTTAACACTTTCACTTAGCCATAAGAGTTTGACGGCGGGTATATGATATAGCCCCTGGTATGTACGCGGTTGTCCGAATATAGTGCGTTTACATATATGACCATAAGAATGGTCCTTCGTGTAATACAGAAGGAATCACGAAGATTCCGATGAGCCGTCGAGTGGTTGACCAGCTCTTGCCGCATCATGACAGTCAATTTTTGGCTTTCTCTACTGAGGTGCTCATCCGGATGAACCAGGACACAATCGTAATAGTTCTCCCTTTACTACCTTAGCCGATAGAGCAGAACGTAAGGTAGTAAGCATAGGAGCCCAGCAACCCAACTATTGGCCAAAGACATGATTCGGAGCTGATGCATATAAGGCCAAACTCGTGACGCTGAACACTCCCTATAGGTGTTTGGACTTTTCAAGGTATACCGGGCCGAATACAGCCCCTGCTAATGGACCCTGGTGTCAAGGCACGTGTGGCAATCTGACATGGGGAGAGAACGCAGGTGGTGAGGGAATAAAACCCCAAACACAATATGAACCAAGCTGCTTCTATAATATCCCTTTCTAGTATGGCGAGCCGTGTACTTACAGATAATGCCGATAACTTCCTTGGACATTTTACATGCCAGAAAAGTATAAAACAAAAAGAGATAAAAGGTTTACATAGGGTCTTAATCTAAAAAGAAACCTTAGTGCGGGGCCCTGCTGCACGTCTGCGCCGTTTTCTCCTTTCTGATGTGTCCTTCAAGGGGGGAGTGTGATGGCCATCTGTAAAAAAAGAAAAAACCTGGAAAAAGGAATCTAGTGTGGCCGTAAACAAAGCTAGTTTGTTTAATGAACCTTGAAAGATAACTTTAGAGTCCAAATAGGGTCGAGCCGAACTATCGACTATTTGTATGCAGTGTGCCCCAGACGCTGCCCAAGCAATTTAAAGGTATACTTGTGTACACGAGGCACGTATGCTATCACCTTATGGGGCAATCGATGGTGGCGTAACTGCTAATCGAGCTCAGGTTTATCCGAGCTACCGCACTGAGGCGTACGCTGGACACGTTTAGCTATTTCCGCGGTCTTAATGACCGATGAGTTGTTCATCTTGAATAGGCCGTTTTGGACTTCGGCTGCTAGGGCCACAGTGTCCTCCTCTATATGAAGAGAGCACTCCATATTTCCATTGACCGTAATGACGCCACGTGGTCCGGGCATTTTGAGCTTTAAATAAGCATAATGCGGGACTGCATTAAAGCGGGCGAAGGTCATTCTTCCGAGTAGTGCATGATAGCCACTTCGGAACGGAGCTATGTCGAAGATTAGCTCTTCGCTTCAAAAATTATCGGGAGAGACGAATACGACCTCCAATGCTAAAGAGCCCGTGCAGCGGGCTTCTACACCCGGTATAACTCCTTTAAAGGTCGTTCTACTTGGCTTGATTCTTGACGGGTCTATCCCCATCTTGCATAACAGAGATATATCAGATTTAGACTGCTGCCGCTGTCCATAAGGACTCGAGTGAGATGGTATCCGTCGATTATTGGATCGAGCACTAGGGCAGCCGAACCCCCATGACAGATACTAGTCGGATGATCCCTGCGATCAAAGGTGATCGGACAGGCCGACCATGGGTTGAATTTGGGGGCAACAGGCTCAACGGCATAGACCTCTCAGAGTGCGCGTTTGCGCTCCTTCTTTGGGATATGAGTGACATAGATCATGTTCAATGTTTTGACCTCTAGTGGAAATTTCTTCTACCCCCCCCCCGTGTTCGGCTGGCGAGAATCATCCTCGTCTTTGCTTTGAGGTTCCTTCCCCATGTGTTCGGCGGTGAGCTTGCCGGCCTGCTTGAACACCCAACAACTACGGTTGGTATGGTTCGCAGGTTTAGCGGGGGTGCCATGGATCTGGCAGGGCCTGTCTAATATTTTGTCCAGGCTGGATGTGCCATCTTTATTGCCTTTGAATGGCTTCTTTCATTGGCCGGATCTGGGCCACTGAATCCGATGTTTACCGCTGTATCATCTGGGCTTCTAGCATTGTTTCGATGTTTGTTTTTGTTACGTCGTGGCTTTCCATTGTCATCCCTGACTTCGGATGTGCCAGGGTCGCTGGTGCTGCTACGGGCTAACCAGCTGTCCTCGCCCGCGCAAAAACGGGTCACGAGTGTAGTTAGGGATGCCATAGTCCTTGGCTTTTCCTGGCCGAGGTGTCTAGCTATCCATTCGTCTCGGATACTGTGCTTGAAGGCCGCTAAGACTTCGGCGTCCGGACAATCGACAATTTGGTTCTTCTGATGAGAAACCAATACCAAAGCTTATGGGCTGATTCCCCGGGTTGTTGGATTATGTGACTTAGATCGTCAGCATCCGGGGGCCGGACATAGGTCCCTTGAAAATTGGACCGAAAAGCATCCTCAAGTTCTTCCCAACTTCCAATGGAGTTCTCTGGGAGGCTTTTTAGCCAGTGCTGAGCTGGTCCTTTCAGCTTGAGGGGTAAGTATTTGATGGCGTGGAGATCATCTCCGCGGGCCATGTGGATGTGAAGAATAAAATCTTCTATCCAGACAGCAGGATCCGTCGTTCCATCATATGCGTCGATATTTACGGGTTTAAACCCTTCTAGAAATTCATGATCCAACACTTCATCGGTGAAGCACAGGGGGTGTGTGGCACCCCTGTATTTGGCTATGTCGTGGCGTGGGTTTGATGGTTGTAATGTTTGGTATCGTCTCCGAACTGGTATATGACCGGCATATTTGGCTTGATAACCACAGTCCCGCTTGGGGGCACGGTCCCTGGATCCGTAGATGGATCTGGTCTTGCCAGCCTTTATGTTCAGGTCCTCACGTAGATCATGTTTCTGGCCCTAAGCCGTGACCTTCCTTCCTTTACGGGGAGGCGGTGCGGGCTTGTGTACGCCATTGCTAGCCACTCTGTCTCGTACACGAGGTGGTCGGCCCGGCTTGTTGGCGATATTGTTTTTTGGCGGTATGGGCGCAATAGCCTTGTTGTCGAATTCGGGCAGCAGTTTACGCTTAGGATAGCCCTTTGTTTGGCAATTACAGCCATATTTTTCCTCAGTGTCTAGCACTTCGTTCCATCTATCATTGAGCGTATCCTATGCGGCTTTAAGCCGCTACTTCTGCTTCTTTAATCTCCTTGCGATGGCGATAAGCCTTCGATGGAGGTGCTTTTGTTCTAAGGGTTCTTCTGGGACAATGAATTCATCGTCGCCCAGGCTGACCTCCTCTTCAGAGACAGGTTGATAATTGCTATGTTCGGCATCGCTATAGTCAGACAACGGCCTCGGACTGTGTTCTCCATCCTCTCGCTCGTGATGATCCATCGCTGGATCTGCGGGGTCCTCGGCTTGGTCCGGATTATCACCGTTGTCAGTGACAATGTTGGTATCTTTCCCTTTGCCGGATCGAGGTCGGTGCTTCTGACACTGACGCTTGTGAGGTTCCTTGACAGGCTTATCGTTATCGCCGTCGGCCTCCTGCTCTTTAAGTGTGTCCACCATATATACATCGTATGAGGATGTAGCCGTCCACCGCCCTGTAAGCAGTGGTTTTTGTGCCTGCTCCTCTCTGGCATCGTTGTCCATACTATCGATGTCTTCGGAGCCGTAATCGAGCATGTCGGTTAAGTCTTCGACAGTGGCTATAAAGTGGGTGGTGGGTGGGAAGCGGAATTCTTCGTCATCAGCTTCCAATTCAAGCCGGATATAGTTTGGCTGAGAGTCTCCTGATAAGGAGAGGGATTTTAATGAGTTTAGCACATCGCCAAAAGGCGAGTGCGGAAAAATGTCCGCGGAGCTGAACACAATGATCGGCGCCTGATCAGGTTCGATGGGCGCGGATGCACGCGGTTAGGAACCTATGGCCGGAGACGAATCCGAGGTTCCGGTGACACAGGCCCCGCTCGAGGTTGGATCTGTGTGCGGCTCTAACGCCGCTGAGTCTGCGGTTTCCGTGGCGGGGTTGAGCTTCCCGTCCTCGGACAGTGCAATCTGCTCCAGATCTAGGGTCAAAGCAGTTACAGGCGCTATTTCCTGAGCATGGCTAGATGACAGATTTAGGTCATGTTCATTGTGGCGGTAGGGAGCGGCTTTCATGGGCTCGAATCCGTCGAAGATCAAGTCTACGCGGATATCGTCCACGTAATTCAATCTTCCAAACCTGACCTGATGGCCAGGGGCATAGCCGTCGATCTGCTCTAGATGGCCAAGTGAGTTGGCCCGCAGTGCGGATCCACTGAATACGAAGATCTGTTCGGGGAGGAAAGTCTCCCCCTGGACTGCATTGTTGTAGATGATTGATGGAGCCCGAGGGAGTCCTAGATTAGGGGGTATCCGGACAGCCGGACTGTGTACAACGTCCGGACTATTGAAGCGTGAAGATACAAGACTCAAGACTTCGGCCCGTGTCCAGATGGGACTTTCCTTGGCGTGGAAGGCAAGCTTGACGATCCGGATATTATATTTCCTTCTTTGCAACCGACTCCATGTAAACCCTAGCCCTCTCCGGTGTCTATATAAACCGGAGAGGTTGGTCCTTAGAAGGCCGATCACAATTACATTCATACCATCATAGGCTAGGTCCTAGGGTTTAGCCTCTACGATCTCATGGTAGATCTACTCTTGTACTACCCATATCATCAATATTAATCAAGCAGGAAGTAGGGTTTTACCTCCATCGAGAGGGCCCGAACCTGGGTAAACATCTATGTCCCTTACTTCTTGTTACCATCGGCCTTGATGCACAGATCGGGCCCCCTACCCGAGATCCGCCGGTTTTGACACCGACATTGGTGCTTTCATTGAGAGTTCCTCTGTGACGTCGCCGTCAGGCTCGATGGCTCCTTCAATCTGTTGGGGAACGTAGTAATTTCAAAAAAAATCCTACGCACACGCAAGATCATGGTGATGCATAGCAACGAGAGGGGAGAGTATTGTCTACGTACCCTCGTAGACCGAAAGCGGAAGCGTTAGAACAACACGGTTGATGTAGTCGTACGTCTTCACGGCCCAGCCGATCAAGCACCGAAACTACGGCACCTCCGAGTTCTAGCACACGTTCAGCTCGATGATGTCCCTCGAACTCCGATCTAGCCGAGTGTCGAGGGAGAGTTCCGTCAGCACGACAGCGTGGTGACGATCTTGATGTTCTACCGTCGGAGGGCTTCGCCTAAGCACCGCTACAATATTATCGAGGAGGACTATGGTGGAGGGGGGCACCGCACACGGCTAAGAGATCAAGAGATCAATTGTTGTTGTGCCTAGATGTGCCCCCTTGCCCCCGTATATGAAGGAGCCAGGGGGAGGGGGTCGGCCGGCCAGGAGGGGTGCTGAGGGAGTTCCGGACTAGGGGGTGTCCAGATAGCCGAACTATCATCGTCGGCCGGACTCCAAGACTATGAAGATACAAGATTGAAGACTTCGTCCCGTGTCCGGATGGGACTTTCCTTGGCGTGGAAGGCAAGCTTGGCGATACGGATATGTAGATCTCCTACCTTTGTAACCGACTCTGTGTAACCCTAGCCCTCTCCGGTGTCTATATAAACCGGATGGCCTTAGTCCATAGGACGAACAACAATCATACCATAGGCTAGCTTCTAGGGTTTAGCCTCCTTGATCTCGTGGTAGATCTACTCTTGTAACCCACATCATCAATATTAATCAAGTAGGACATAGGGTTTTTACCTCCATCGAGAGGGCCCGAACCTGGGTAAAAACATCGTGTCCCTCGTCTCCTATTACCATCCGCCTAGACGCACAGTTCGGGACCCCCTACCCGAGATCCGCCGGTTTTGACACCGACATTGCTGCTTTCATTGAGAGTTCCTCTGTGTCGTCACCGATAGTCTCGATGGCTTCTTCGATCATCAACGACGATGCAGTCCAGTGTGAGACCTTCCTCCCCGGACAGATCTTCGTATTCGGCGGCTTCGCACTACGGGCCAATTCGCTTGGCCAGCTGGAGAAAATCGTAGGCTACGCCCCTGGGCGTCAGGTCAGATTTGGAAGTTTGAACTTCACGGCTGACATCCTCGGGGACTTGATCCTCGACGGATTCGAGCCACAGCCGAGCATGCCGTACTGTCACGATGGGCATGATTTAGCTCTGCAGCCGGACAGTACCCTGGAGGCTGCACTCGAACCCGCTCCGATCTTCGACTCGGAGCCGGCTGCGCAGACCAAGGATGGATGGCTAGACATCACTTTGGGGGCTGCAACCTCTACGGTGATAGAGCCGAACACCGATCTTGTCCCCGATGAAGCTCGTGACTCCGAGGTGCCGGACTCCTTGCCGGACTCCGGACCTCCCGCGCCCCCTCCAGTCGAATCCGATTGGGCGCCGATCATGGAGTTCACCACGGCGGACATCTTTCAACACTCACCTTTTGGCGACATCTTGAGTTCGCTAAAGTACCTCTCGTTATCAGGAGAGGCCTGGCCAGACTGCGGCCAGGACGGTTGGGATGCAGACGACGAAGAAATTCAGAGCCCACCCACCACCCACCTTGTAGCCACTGTCGACGACCTAACCGACATGCTAGATTACGACTCTAAGGACATCGACGGTATGGACGACGATGCCGGAGACGACCAAGAACCAGCGCCTAACGGGCGCAGGAAAGCCACCCCATCCCACAACGTATGCATGGTGGACACACCAAAAGGAAGCGACAATGAGGAAAAACGGGACGTGGCGAAGGACAACTCCCCCAACAGATAAACAAAGCAGCGACGCAAGCGCCGCCCGAAGACCGGCATCGACAAAAACGGTACCCATATGGACCCGGCCCTAGAGCAGGGCGAAGAAGTGGACGACGCACACGTCAACAAGCAGCCAGCCGGACATGAACCAGACAAGCAACCCATCCCCGGCGAAGATGATCTCACATCACCAGAGCATATGAATCTCCATAACAGACTCGTCGCCACTGCAAGAAGTTTGAAGAAGCAAAAGCGGAAGCTCAAAACAGCGGAAGACACACTCAGAATAAGATGGAGCAAAGTACTCAACACCGCAGATAAATATGGCACTAGTCACCAGACAAAGAGCTACCCGAAGCGCAAGTTGTTGCCCAAATTTGACGAGGAGGCCTTCGAGCCCCCGCAGTCAAAAAAGAAAGGGGCCGCCTGGCCGGATAGACGACCAGATAACAGGCCAAGAGCAACACGGGGCGCCACACACAAGCCGACACATGATCAGCATAAAGATCTTCAGAAAAAGGATAACCCGGCCAGGTCTATCTATGGGCCAAAAAAGAAGACTCCAGGAAGTAACACAACCAGCCGAGCATTTGAAGACAACGGCACACCCAAATACAGGGGCGCCGCACACCCACTATGTTTTACCGACGAGGTACTGGATCATGGATTTCCAGCGGGATTTAAACCCATAAACATAGAGGCATACGACGGAATGATAGACCCTGGAGTCTGGATTGAGGATTATATCCTACACATACACATGGCAAGAGGAGACGATCTCCATGCCATAAAATACCTTCCCCTCAAGCTCAAAGGGCCGGCCCGGCATTGGCTTAAAAGCCTCCCACAAAATACGATTGGGAGTTGGGAAGAGCTTAAGGATGCGTTTCGAGCAAATTTTCAGGGGACTTATGTCCGGCCTCCAGATGCAGATGATTTAAGTCACATAACTCAACAGCCCGGAGAATCAGCACACAAATTCTGGAACAGGTTCCTCACTAAAAAGAACCAAATAGTCGACTGTCCGGACGCTGAAGCCTTAGCAGCCTTCAAACACAACGTCCGAGACGAATGGCTCGCCAGACACCTCGGCCAGGAAAAACCAAGAACAATGGCCGCACTAACAAGTCTCATGGCCCGATTTTGCGCGGGGGAAGACAGCTGGTTGGCTAGATGCAGCACCAGCGACCCGAGTACATCCGAAATCAGGGATGGAAATGGGAAATCACGACGCAAAAAGGATCAGCGCCGGAACAAGGAGAATGGCCCAAATAGTACGGCGGTCAACGTCGGATTCAAAAGCTCTCGGCCGAAAAACAAAACACTGCCCTTAAAGGATAACAGTGACGAGTTATCCAACCTCAACAAGATTCTGGATAGGCTGTGTCAAATACACGGTACCTCCGGGAAGCCTACAAACCATACCCACAGAGATTGTTGGGTCTTCAAGCAGTCCGTCCGACTTAACACCGAACACAAAGGGCTCAACACACCAAGTGACAGTGACGAAACCCAAAAGCAGCGCTCCGGAAACCAAAAGACTTTCCCATTAGAAGTCAAAACAGTGAACTCACTTCACGTGATAACACGCAGCGCGGCCCCTGCTATACCAGGACACCGTCCGCAGACTGGGGATATAACCCACCAAAATTCGCTATAGCAGCACTTCCTTCAAAGGAGGGACGCCAGGCCTTTTTAGCCAATTTTACAGGCTCTGTACCACTAGGGGTCATGTTTGGTTCATCCGACAACCTCCGTCGCGAAAAGCTCACCCTCCATCGCCCCATTTAGCAGTAGCCCTTAAGCACTACTGGGGCGTGCAGCTTTCGCGCGCTTTAATGCAATACCACATTACGTGTCTCTTACGCTTAAAAATGCCCGGTCCACGTGGCATATTCTTAAAACTCCAGGTGTCACTCGACCATGGAGAATGTGCGGCTGCCTAGACAGCCACACATTATTCCGACCTTGCAGGTCAAAGTGTCACGCCCAATATGCGACCCTATCCAAAAGGAACTCGAAGGTCCCACCAAGGATAGACCCGCATATTGAGACGCTTTTGCAAGGTGGATATCATTACATCAACATTACATAATAGATGGGGATACATACAAAAGGCATACAATGCCTCACGAATACAACATCATAATACAAAACAACATCATCCGACTACGGATGAAACACAAACAAAAACTCAAACGACATCCACCCTGCTAGCCCAGGTTGCCGACCTGGAACCTATCCCCTGATCGAAGAAGAAGCAGAAGAAGAACTCAACACAAGCAAGCATCGCTCTCGCGTCATGATCATCGCATGAACCTGTACCTGCAACTGTTGTTGTAGTAATCTGTGAGCCACGAGGACTCAGCAATCCCATTACCATGGGTATCAAGACTAGCAAAGCTTAATGGGAAAGGAAGGGGTAAAGTGGTGAGGCTGCAGCAGCGACTAAGCATATATGGTGGCTAACGTACGCAAATAAGAGCGAGAAGAGAGCAAGCGGAATGGTCGTGAAGCTAGCAATGATCAAGAGGTGATCCTGAACACCTACTTACGTCAAACATAACCCAGAAACCGTGTTCACTTCCCGGACTCCGCCGAGAAGAGACCATCACGGCTACACACACGGTTGATGCGTTTTAATTCGGATCTGGTGTCAAGTTATCTACAACCGGACATTAACAAATTCCCATCTGCCAATAACCGCAGGCACGGCTTTCGAAAGATTATACCCTGCAGGGGTGTCCCAACTTAGCCCATGACAAGATCTCGCGATCAACGAAGGAATAGACCTTCTCCCAGGAAGACCCGATCAGACTCGGAATCCCGGTTTACAAGACATTTCGACAATGGTAAAACAAGACCAGCAAAGCCGCCCGATGCGCCGACAATCCCGATAGGAGCTGCACATATCTCGTTCTCAGGGCAACACCGGATGAGCAATCCGTACAACTAAAACCAGACCTCAAGTTTCCCTGAGGGGGCGCTGCAAAGGGCTCTAGTTCGGACCAACACTTAGACAAGCACTGGCCTGGGGGGGCTGTAAGAAAGATGACCCTTGGGTTAATTACTCCCAAGGGAAATATAGGTGGTGGTGAGGCAAATGGTAAAACCAAGGTTGGGCCTTGCTGGAGGAGTTTTATTCAAAGCGAACTGTCGAGGGGGTCCCATAAATCACCCGACCGCGTAAGGAACGCAAAATCCGGGAACATAACACCGGTATGACAGAAACTAGGGCAGGAAGAGTGGACAAAATACCAGGCATAAGGCCGAGCCTTCCACCCTTTACCAAATATATATATGCATTAATAATATAAGAGATATTGTGATATCCCAACCAAAATCCTGTCCACCATGGAGAAATCTTCAACTTCACCTGCAACTAACAACGCTATAAGAGGGGCTGAGCAAAGCGGTAACATAGCCAAGCAACGGTTTTCTAGGAAAGGTGTCAAAGGTTAGAGGTTCATGGCAACATGGGATGGCTCGAAAAACAGATGATAGGTAGCGCAGCAAAGCGATAGAACGAAGCAACTAGCATAGCAATGATAGTAGTGAGATCCAGGGTAGCGGTCATCTTGCTTGAGATCCCGCAAGGAAGAAGAACGAGTCCATGACGAAGACGAACGGACGTAGTCGAACGAATCCTCACAATCGCAACATAACCGGAACTAAGAAGCAACACCGGAAAGAAACAAACAACATGGTAAACAACCAACACATAAACATGGCATGATGCACAAACAAGTATGATGCATGTCCGGTTTAATGAGGCATGGCATGGCAAGTGCAACAAACAATACTACAAGTTAAGTGGAGCTCAATATGCAACGAGTTGCATATTGACGAAACACCACATCAATTATTTAGTTGATCTCGTTTAAGCTACCAAACAATATTAAATGTTGTTAAACATGGCAAGAGGTAAAGCATAATGAAACTACCTATCTAGGCAAGTTTGAATGAGGCCGGAAATAACAAACAATAATTCCGGAAAATCCCCATATGCATATTTTAGATTCGGTACTGTTCTACCCTAAACACAATTTTATTGTTGTTAAACAGGAAAATAAAGTGCACCATGTTAAACTAGGCATTTTCCACCCCATTTACATATAAAGTTTAATTAATTCCGAGCTACGGTCAATTAGTTATGAAATAAAACATTTTAACATGGCATTATGCATAATAAACACAAACAGCATGTTAAACATTTTTAACATAGATGAAAGTGGCATATTATTAATCTACACAATTTTCTGAGCATTTTACATATATAAAACATTTTAATCCGATGCACGGTTTGAGATATTATATGCATGAAGTCTAGGGGGTTTTCTGTAAAACTGTAAATCGCTGGATAATTAGACAAATTCACAGATGCTAAAAAAACCTACGCGGGCCGAAACCACTAGAACAGGCCCAGCAGAAGGAAAAAAAAGGGAGGCGCTGGGGCAGCTCACCCATGGGCTGAGGCCCGGCTCGAGGAGAGGCCTGGCAGGCCGACAGATCTGGTGGGCTGGGGCTTGGCGCGGCTGGCAGCCCACGCAGCTGACCAGCACGGCGGCGGCGCGGTCAATGGCAGTGAGCGCTGCCTCATTCACCCTCCAACGCGGAAGAAGACCGGCGGCAGGAGGTCCTCTCGGCGACGGCGACGGGCGTGGAGGTCGGGAATGGACGCGGGGGAGGGAGCAGAGGACGGATCCCGCAGCGGCTCGTCGGGTCAAGACGGTTCCTGGCGACGGCGGCGCTCCTGTTCACGGCAAGGAGGGAGAGAGAGCTGTGAGGGAGGAGAGGAGGGAAGAAGGAGGAGTAGGGCAATGTGCGGTACGATCTGGGCGACGGAGGAGGCAGGGTCCGGTGGGGCTCCGGCGACGGGGCTCGCCGGCGGTAGGCTGGGTCCGGTGAGGGGAGAGAAATCGGGGTCGAGGGGCTCCTCCCCTCGATCCAGATTGGGAGCGCACGAGGACGGCGCACGGGCAGACTCCTGCGGGAGCGGCGGCGGCGGCTCGGGCCCGATTCGGCCCGGGGTGGGTCTAGGACGGGCCTGGCGGCGCGGGGAGCGTGGGGAGAGGCGCGGGGCGACGCAGGGAGGCCGCGTGGAGGCCTCTAATTGGCCGTGGCGGTGATGGAGGCGATGTGGCGGCCGTTCGTTGGCTGGGAAGTGGTGGCGGCGGCACCAAGTGGCGGGAGGAGGCTGGGGGGCGCGGAAATGGAGGTGGGAGGCGGCGGAGATCCCGAGGAGGATGGGGGATTGCTGCGGCTGGGGTTAGGGAAGGGGTAGGTTGTCCAAAAATGGAGAGGGGGGTCTTTATATAGCAAAAGAGGCTAGGGTTGGGGTTTTTGGGGGTTTTTCGGACCCTCGGATCGCGATCGTGCGCTCTGGACAGAGAGGGGGACTAGGTGGCTGCAGGTGAGCTGTGGTTAGAAGGCCTTGGGCTGAGAGGAGAGAGAAGAGGTGCGGCCCTGTGGCAGTTTCGGAGACCGAAACGTCCGACGATTAAACCGGCAACGGTGCCGCTACGGATGACGGTTGGGCTATCAAACGGACTCCGAATGCGACGAAACTTGACAGGCGGCCTGTCTACACTATAATAAGACCGCACGACAAGTTGCAACCGATTCCGAGAACATTTTTATGCCACTTATAAAATAATATTTTGGAGGTGCCGCGGGCGCGTGCAAGTGTGTCTGGGCTCGGAACAGACAACGGAGAGAACCGGCGGAACCCCAACGGATGCAAGTTTTGAAAAACATGCAGATGAAATGCAGATGAAGTGCAGATGAAGACATGAGATGAGATGCATAACAAGAACAAAACGCAAAACAACAGATAAAACCCAACCACGAAGGAAATATCATATCGCATCTTCGGAAAAGGCAAGAGTTGGAGTTACGAATATGGAAAGTTGTATCCGGGGCGTTACAACACTCCACCACTACGAGAGGATCTCGTCCCGAGATCTAGGATGGCACCAGAGAGAAACGGAAGAGGAAGAGAAGAGGTAAAACTAAGTTGCTTCTTCGACAAACGAGTGAAACCATGAACCTTGAGAGGTTGAGCAATTAGAGATGAACGAGATTGCAAACAATCCGTTAGAAAAGAGGAACAAGGAGCATTACGATAACTTGAAGGTTGCAAAGGCATGAATCAAGAGTTTAAAGGACAAGATAGAATTCAAAACCACTCCGGTTAAAACAAGATGAGAGAGGAAGAATTTGGGTAGCACTCCGGTTGAACCTGGAAGGAATAGAACATGAACTTGAGAAGATGAGAGGATACTTCATGAAATCAACAACACACTGCCTCCGTAACTATTGAAAGAATGGCATAATGGGTAAGAAGGATTTCAGACAGCACTCCGGTTGAAAAGAGAAGCAAAACTTGATAAGATGAAAGAGCTTGAAGAGATGACACAACACTCTAGTTAAATGGAGAAGCAAGGAGAAGAACATGATCCTCAATTCGAGAAGATGAGAGAAAAGAGCAACATCACAATGCCTTCGAAAGAAAGAATAGAAGATAGATCATTGGAATAACAGAATGGAGAAGAAAATGCCAACTTGTACCACAAATCAGCTTGGAAAGCATCCTTGCAAAGAAGAATAGAACGTAGTTGTTGGAAAACCAACAACGAAACGAATAAACTTGTAGTGGGCTTATGGAAACATCTCAACGCTTCAAGTGAAATTCTGCCACTAACGAAAAACAATTGCTTGTTTGAGAGCAACGAAGAGATGAAAACTTCTTTCATCGAGAAGGATATGGAGAAAGCTTGGATCAATGATAAGCACCACAAATAGCAACATTCCCAATGGAAGGCTTTAGGTGAAATATAACCCAAGATAACTCCAACAAAGAGATTGATGGATTTAAAATAGCTCATTCTTGATAACAATATGAATCATGAACCTTGAAGGAAATTGTCAAGAGTGACATAACACCACCACAAAAGATAAGGTAGAAAGAATTGCACTTCAGAATGCAAGATGAAGAACGCCTGAACTCCTCAAGACAAAACATGTGTTGAGCACCATGTTTATTTTTGAGTATAGCTTGGCGGGTCATAATTTCGAGAGAAATCTTGAAGAACAAATGAAGAATGAAAGGAATCCTTCACGAACCATCATGTAGATCTTCCATGAAGAACTCTGGTAATAAAAGGATGATAGAAAGAAAGAGAATTTGGAAACACAAGGTGAAGCCTTGCAATGATTTAGATGGAGCTTTGCGATGATATAACCGAGAAAACTTGGAACTCCGAAAAAAAAGATGAATATTAGAACCGAGAATTACTGCATCATGAACAATCTCCGGAAGAAGGAATTAATCACTTGGATGAAACAAGAATAAGAATTATGTCATGCCTATCCTTCACCAATTTAAATTGATGACAAGCAACGGATTTGGCATACTACTTATTCTCATAGAAAGGATGGATTAAGAGAGATATAGCGCAAACTTGAGAAGGTATTGATGGAACCACCGGTTGGATTTGTTAACAATGAATGAATTGATATGATAACAAAGGAAGAGGAATCTTGAACGAACCACCGTAAGAATTGAAAATGAATGAAGAAAAGATAAAGAAACACCGGGAAGAATTGGAAAACGAATGAAGATACTTGAGGGGATTTAGATACATGAGAACAAAGAAATCATGAACTGATTAGAAGGTATTTGAACGATGCACCGGTAAGATTTGGAGAACGAGAGCTGAAAGCTTGAATGAATAAATCTGAGATGATGGGCTACGGAGAATCAATTTGAAAAGTCTCTTGAATTGCTTCGGATGGATGAAAAAAATTCTCACAATCGAAAACAATTATGAGAGGATGGCATCAAGCTAGAACCTTGAATCTTGAAGAGAATGGAGCAAGATTTAGAGGAAACACTTCTTCGGTCTTCAAAAGTTGAGAATGATGATGAGAACCACCATGAATTGTTTAGATACTCCGAAATGAAGAATAGAAAGGTTGAATCAACGATGAAAATATTCTGAAAGCGATCTAGGATAAGGAATATGACTGATGAAAATTCATTCTTACGTCAAACTCTGAAAAGTATTTGGAATAGCTCCGGAATAATTAGAAGAGTGAGGTAAGATCCTGGAAAAAGACCTATGGGTTAGGGCCCACTCGAAAGAAACATCGTTGAACAATTGATTGAAAGGGGGGATTGCACAGGTTGAATTAAATGACTTGAATGAGATAACAACCTCGAAATATCTTGAACGGATTGAGAATGGAAACACAAGTCTTCCGAGATATCTTCAGCACTCCAGAACAAATGAATAGCAAGAGGTGAGTGATTAAGAGGTACACCGGCATGAGAAAGCATTTGAAACGAGGAAAGGGATATGATCAACACCGAAAGCTTGAATTAGATCCACCGGAGAAGAATACGAGAATGAAGATTGATGAACTTGTAGCTCGTGAGCAACTTCACGAGGGATCACCGGATCAGAACATTGATTGAAAAGAGTGAAGTGACTTCACATGAATAAATGGATACTTGATTAAAATAAATGAGTCCTTGAAGAAAAGGGTGGGAGGGCGGGAAAACGAAGGCAACTTGGGGACAGATGAAACAAACACCGTTGAGAAAACTTAGAATTGATCTTGCGGATGTTGAAATGATCGAATCCCTTGAAGAGAAGCACGCTGGTTGGAAAGAATTGGGATGACAATCTCGATGATCAAGAAGGATTACCACTCCCATAGAAATATGAGAACACCGCTTAGGAAAGGTATGGAATCAACATTTGACATTGAAGCAACTCGAATACCACAACTCAAAACAAAACAAATGATTTGGCTTGCAGAATAAGCCGGAACAAACATATGATAGAGATTTCGTCCGAAGTTTTCGTGGTGGGGCCCACACGGGCTCGAGTGTACAGCACCATCATGTACAAGGCAGTGCACATGACATACGAAGTGTCCCCGAACCAGCATAGCCAAGGGTTCTTTAAGACACAATGAGACCACTGTAAAAACGACCGTGGAAAGGCGGACCACTAGACGTCGAACCCCAATCTCATATCATGCATCTATCGAAAAGATATTCTAGGAGCTACTTGAATTCCCACCTTTAAACTCCCGAAACTTTCTGGTTATGCAATCTGGTGTTGGGGATACAGGGGAAGCAATATATCTCACCCAAACTAACAATACCTACATCCAGCTGTATCCATCCGTCAACACATAACCAAGAAAACTCCGGAAATCGTGTACCTCAACCTTCGAAAAGCATCCGTTATACGAGTTATGGAAATACTCCCGAGCTCGCCCCAGTACTGGGTTATCGGGGTTATCTCACCAACAACTGCACAAAAGAGATTTTCGATGTCGGCAAATCTCTGGTATTCCAGAACTACAATGATAAAATTGTGACGACAACACCTTAGAGCTCGACTCCCCGGGTCAAAACCACATAAATGGACAGGAGGCACCAAGAACAATGTTCTCGTCACAAAACCATCAGAACGATTCCAAGATACCCGCGTGATCCTAAATTTTTTTTAGTGAAATTTGAGGAGAGGAAAGTCAAAACATCTACGTCAAGAGACCTCACCAGAGCGACGAAGGGGGCCGAGGAGTAAAAAGAATCCTACTCTCCGATATATATAATCCTAAGACTCAAAATAGTTTTTTTCTAGACTCAACAACGGCCAACAATCAAGGGGGCTCCTATGGTCGGTCGAGGCTCTGATTACCAACTTGTCACGCCCAATATGCGACCCTATCCAAAAGGAACTCGAAGGTCCCACCAAGAATAGACCCGCATATTGAGACGCTTTTGCAAGGTGGATATCATTACATCAACATTACATAATAGATGGGGATACATACAAAAGGCATACAATGCCTCACGAATACAACATCACAATACATAACAACATCATCCGACTACGGATGAAACACAAACAGAAACTCAAACGACATCCACCCTGCTAGCCCAGGTTGCCGACATGGAACCTATCCCCTGATCGAAGAAGAAGCAGAAGAAGAACTCAACGCAAGCAAGCATCGCTCTCGGGTCATGATCCTCGCATGAACCTGTACCTGCAACTGTTGTTGTAGTAATCTGTGAGCCACGAGGACTCAGCAATCCCATTACCATGGGTATCAAGACTAGCATAGCTTCATGGGAAAGGAAGAGGTAAAGTGGTGAGGCTGCAGCAGCGACTAAGCATATATGGTGGCCAACGTACGCAAATAAGAGCGAGAAGAGAGCAAGCGGAACGGTCGTGAAGCTAGCAATGATCAAGAGGTGATCCTGAACACCTACTTACGTCAAACATAACCCAGAAACCGTGTTCACTTCCCGGACTCTGCCGAGAAGAGACCATCACGGCTACACACACGGTTGATGCGTTTTAATTCAGATCTGGTGTCAAGTTATCTACAACCGGACATTAACAAATTTCTATCTGCCAATAACCGCAGGCACGGCTTTCGAAAGATTATACCCTGCAGGGGTGTCCCAACTTAGCCCATGACAAGCTCTCGCGATCAATGAAGGAATAGACCTTCTCCCAGGAAGACCCGATCAGACTCGAAATCCTGGTTTACAAGACATTTCGACAATGGTAAAACAAGACCAGCAAAGCCGCCTGATGTGCCGACAATCCCGATAGGAGCTGCACATATCTCGTTCTCAGGGCAACACCGGATGAGCAATCCGTACAACTAAAACCAGACCTCAAGTTTCCCTGAGGGGGCACTGCAAAGGGCTCTAGTTCGGACCAACACTTAGACAAGCACTGGCCCGGGGGGGCTGTAATAAAGATGACCCTTGGGTTAATTACTCCCAAGGGAAATATAGGTGGTGGTGAGGCAAATGGTAAAACCAAGGTTTGGCCTTGCTGGAGGAGTTTTATTCAAAGCGAACTATCAAGGGGGTCCCATAAATCACCCAACCGCGTAAGGAACGCAAAATCCGGGAACATAACACCGGTATGACGGAAACTAGGGAGGCAAGAGTGGAACAAAACACCAGGCATAAGGCCGAGCCTTCCACCCTTTACCAAATATATAGATGCATTAATAATATAAGAGATATTGTGATATCCCAACCAAAATCCTGTCCACCATGGAGAAATCTTCAACTTCACCTGCAACTAACAACGCTATAAGAGGGGCTGAGTAAAGCGGTAACATAGCCAAGCAACGGTTTGCTAGGAAAGGTGTCAAAGGTTAGAGGTTCATGGCAACATGGGATGGCTCGACAAACATATGATAGGTAGCGCAGCAAAGCGATAGAACGAAGCAACTAGCATAGCAATGATAGTAGTGAGATCCAGGGTAGCGGTCATCTTGCTTGAGATCCCGCAAGGAAGAAGAACAAGTCCATGACGAAGATGAACAGACGTAGTCGAACGAATCCTCACAATCGCAACATAACCGGAACTAAGAAGCAACACCGGAAAGAAACAAACAACATGGTAAACAACCAACACATAAACATGGCATGATGCACAAACAAGTATGATGCATGTCCGGTTTAATGAGGCATGGCATGGCAAGTGCAACAAACAATACTACAAGTTAAGTGGAGCTCAATATGCAACGAGTTGCATATTGACGAAACACCACATCAATTATTTAGTTGATCTCGTTTAAGCTACCAAACAATATTAAATGTTGTTAAACATGGCAAGAGGTAAAGCATAATGAAACTACCTATCTAGGCAAGTTTGAATGAGGCCAGAAATAACAAACAATAATTCTAGAAAATCCCCATATGCATATTTTAGATTCGGTACTGTTCTGCCCTAAACACAATTTTATTGTTGTTAAACAGGAAAATAAAGTGCACCATGTTAAACTAGGCATTTTTCCACCCCATTTACATATAAAGTTTAATTAATTCTGAGCTACGGTTAATTAGTTATGAAATAAAACATTTTAACATGGCATTATGCATAATAAACACAAACATCATGTTAAACATTTTTAACATAGATGAAAGTGGCATATTATTAATCTACACAATTTTCTGAGCATTTTACATATATACAACATTTTAATCCGATGCACGGTTTGTGAGATATTATATGCATGAAGTCTAGGGGGTTTTCTGTAAAACTGTAAATCGCTGGATAATTAGACAAATTCACAGATGCTAAAAAAACCTACGCGGGCCGAAACCACTGGAACAGGCCCTTCAGAAGGAAAAAAAAGGGAGGCGCTGGGGCAGCTCACCCATGGGCTGAGGCTCGGCTGGAGGAGAGGCCTGGCAGGCCGGCAGATCTGGTGGGCTGGGGCTTGGCGCGGCTGGCAGCCCACGCAGCTGACCAGCACGGCGGCGACACGGTCAACGGCAGCGAGCGCTGCCTCGTTCACCCTCCAACGCAGAAGAAGACCGGCGGCAGGAGGTCCTCTGGACGACGGCGACGGGCGTGGAGGTCGGGAATGGACGCGGGGGAGGGAGCAGAGGACGGATCCGGCAGCGGCTCGTCGGGTCAAGACGGTCCTGGCGACGGCGGCGCTCCTGTTCACGGCAAGGAGGGAGAGAGAGAGCTGTGAGGGAGGAGAGGAGGGAAGAAGGAGGAGTAGGGCGATGTGCGGTACGATCTGGGCGACGGAGGAGGCGGGGTCCGGTGGGGCTCCGGCGACGGGGCTCGCCGGCGGTAGGCTGGGTCTGGTGAGGGGAGAGAAATCGGGGTCGAGGGGCTCCTCCCCTCGATCCAGACCGGGAGCGCATGAGGACGACGCATCGGCAGACTCCTGCGGGAGCGGCGGCGGCGGCTCGGGCCCGATTCAGCCCGGGGTGGGCCTGGGACGGGCCTGGCGGCGCGGGGAGCGTGTGGAGAGGCGCAGGGCGACGCAGGGAGGCCGCGTGGAGGCCTCTGATTGGCCGCGGCGGTGATGGAGGCGATGTGGCGGCCGTTGGTTGGCTGGGAAGTGGTGGCGGCGGTGCCAAGTGGCGGGAGGAGGCTGGTGGGCGCGGAAATGGAGGTGGGAGGCGGCGGAGATCCCGAGGAGGATGGGGGATTGCTGCGGCTGGGGTTAGGGAAGGGGTAGGTTGTCCAAAAATGGA